>NW_022589731.1:13543778-13915363 GCF_004348235.1 Phoca vitulina | reverse complement strand
GATCACTCCATTTGTATCTTCAGGGTAAATACCCAGTAGTGCAATTGCTGGGTCGTATGGTAACTCTATTTTCAACTTTTTGAGGAACCTCCATACTGTCTTCCAGAGTGGCTGCACCAGCTTGCATTCCCACCAAGAGTGTAGGAGGATTCCCCTTTCTCCGCTTCCCTGCCAACATCTGTCATTTCCCTGACTTGTTAATTTTAGCCATTCTGACTGGTGTGAGGTGGTATTTCATTGAGGTTTTGATTTGGATTTCCCCTATGCCAAGCACTTTTTCATGTGTCTGTTGGCCATTTGGATGTCTTCTTTGGAAAAATGTCTGTTCATGTCTTCTCCCCATTTCTTGATTGGATTACTTGTTCTTTGGGTGTTGAGTTTGATAAGTTCTTTATAGATTTTGGATACTAGTCCTTTATCTGATATGTCATTTGCAGATATCTTCTCCCATTCTGTCGGTTGTCTTTTGGTTTTGTTGACTGTTTCCTTTGCTGTGCAAAAGCTTTTTATCTTGATGAAGTCCCAGTAGTTCATTTTTGCCCTGCTTCCCTTGCCTTTGGCAACGTTTCTAGGAAGAAGTTGCAGTGGCTGAGGTCGAAGAGATTGCTGGCTGTGTTCTCCTCTAGGATTTTGATGGACTCCTGTGTCACATTTAGGTCTTTCATCCATTTTGAGTCTATTTTTGTGTGTGGTGTAAGGAAATGGTCCAGTTTCATTCTTCTGTATATGGCTGTCCAATTTTCCCAACACTATTTGTTGAAGAGACTTTTTTCCATTGGACATTTGTTTAATGTCCAATGGAAACCAACCTGCTTTGTCGAAGATGAGTTGACCATAGAGTTGAGGGTCCATTTCTGGGCTCTCTATTCTGTTCCATTGATCTATGTGTCTGTTTTTATGCCAGTACCATACTGTCTTGATGATGACAGCTTTGTAATAGAGCTTGAAGTCCGGAATTGTGATGCCACCAGCTTTGCTTTTTCTTTTTCAACATTCCTCTGGCTTTTTGGGGTCTTTTCTAGTTCCATACAAATTTTAGGATTATTTGTTCCATTTCATTGAAAAAAGTTGATAGTATTTTGATAGGTATTGCATAATGTGTATATTGCTCTAGGTAGCATTGACATATTCACTATATTTGTTCTTCCAATCCACGAGCATGGAACGTTTTTCCATTTCTTTGTGTCTTCCTCAATTTCTTTCATGAGTATTTTATAGTTTTCTGAGTACAGATTCTTTGCCTCTTTGGTTAGATTTATTCCTAAGTATCTTATGGTTTTGGGTGCAATTGTAAATGGGATCAACTCCTTAATTTCTCTTTTTTCTGTGTTGTTGTTGGTGTATATCAATGCAACTGATTTCTGTGCATTGATTTTATATCCTGCCACTTTACTGAATTTCTGTATGAGTTCTAGCAGTTTTGGGGTGGAATCTTTGGGTTTTCCACATAAAGTATCATATCATCTGCAAAGAGTGAGAGTTTAACTTCTTCTTTGCTGATTCGGATGCCTTTTATTTCTTTTTGTTGTCTGATTGCTGAGTCTAGGACTTCTAGTACTATGTTGAATAGCAGTGGTGATAGTGGACATCCCTGCCATGTTCCTGACCTTAGGGGGAAAGTTCTCAGTTTTTCCCCATTGAGAATGATATTTGCCTTGGGTTTTTCATAGATGGCTTTTATGATATTGAGGTATGTACCCTTTATCCCTATACTCTGAAGCGTTTTAATCAAGAAAGGATGCTGTACTTTGTCAAATGCTTTTTCTGCATCTATTGAGAGGATCATATGGTTCTTGTTCTTTCTTTTATTAATGTATTGTATCACATTGATTGATTTGCAGATATTGAACCAATCTTGCAGCCCAGGAATAAATCCCGCTTGGTCGTGGTGAATAATCCTTTTAATGTACTGTTGGATCCTATTGGCTAGTATTTTGGTGAGAATTTTTGCATCCATGTTCATCAGAGATATTGGTCTGTAAGTCTCCTTTTTAATGGGGTCTTTGTCTGATTTTGGGATCAAGGTAATGCTGGCCTCATAAAATGAGTTTGGAAGTTTTCCTTCCATTTCTATTTTTTGGAACAGTTTCAGAAAAATAGGTATTAATTCTTTAAATGTTTGGTAGAATTCCCCTGGGAAGCCATTTGGCCCTGGGTTCTTGTTGGGAGATTTTTGATTACTACTTCAATTTCCTCAGTGGTTATGGGTCTGTTCAGGTTTTCTATTTCTTCCTGGTTCAGTTTTGGTAGTTTATACATCTCTAGGAATGCATTCATTTCTTCCAGATTATCTAATTTGCTGGCATATAGTTGCTCATAATATGTTTTTATAATTGTTTGTATTTCTTTGGTGTTGGTTGTGATCTCTCCTCCTTCATTCATGATTTTATTTATTTGGGTCCTTTCTCTTTTCTTTTTGATAAGTCTGGCCAGGGGTTTATCAATCTTATTAATTCTTTCAAAGAACCAGCTCCTACTTTCGTTGATCTGTTCTACTGTTCTTTTGGTTTCTATTTCATTGATTTCTGCTCTGATCCTTATTATTTCTCTTCTCCTGCTGGGTTTGGACTTTATTTGCTGTTCTTTCTCCAGCTCCTTTAGGTGTAGGGTTAGGTTGTGTATTTGAGACCTTCCTTGTTTCTTGAGAAAGGCTTGTATTGCTATATACTTTCCTCTTAGGACTGCCTTTGCTGCATCCCAAAGATTTTGAACAGTTGTGTTTTCATTTTCATTTGTTTCCATGAATTTTTTTTAATTCTTCTTTAATTTCCTGGTTGACCCATTCATTCTTTAGTAGGATGCTCTTTAGCCTCCATGTATTTGAGTTCTTTCTGACTTTCCTCTTGTGATTGAGTTCTAGTTTCAAAGCATTGTGGTCTGAAAATAGGCAGGGAATGATCCCAGTCTTTTGGTACCAGTTGAGACCTGATTTGTGACCTAGGATGTGATCTATTCTGGAGAATGTTCCATGGACTCTAGAAAAGAATGTATATTCTGTTGCTTTGGGATGGAATATTCTGAATACATCTGTGAAGTCCATTTGGTCCAGTGTGTCATTTAAAGTCTTTATTTCTTTGTTGATCTTTTGCTTAGATGATCTGTCCATTTCAATGACGGGGGTGTTAAAGTCCTCTACTATTATTGTATTGTTGTCGATGTGTTTCTTTGATTTTGTTATTAATTGGCTTATATAATTGGCTGCTCCCATGTTAGGGGCATAGATATTTACAATTGTTAGATCTTCTTGTTGGACAGACCCTTTAAGTAGGATATAGTGTCCTTCCTCATCTCTTATTATAGTCTTTGGTTTAAAAATCTAATTTGTCTGTTATAAGGATTGCCACCCCAGCTTTCTTTTGATGTGCATTAGCATGGTAAATTGTTTTCCACCCCCTCACTTTCAATCTGGAGGTGTCTTTGAGTCTAAAATGAGTCTCTTGCAGACAGCATATCGATGGGTCTTGTTTTTTTTATCCAATCTGATAGCCTGTGTCTTTTGATTGGGGCATTTAGCCCATTTACATTCAGGGTAACTATTGAAAGATATGAATTTAGTGCCATTGTATTGCCTGTAAGGTGACTGTTACTGTATATTGTCTCTGTTCTTTTCCGGTCTATGTTGCTTTTAGGCTCTCTCTTTGCTTAAAGGAGCCCTTTCAATATTTCTTGTAGGGCTGGTTTGGTGTTTGCAAATTCTTTTAGTTTTTGTTTGTCTGGGAAGCTTTTTATCTTTCCTTCTATTTTCAATGACAGCCTAGCTGGATATAATATTCTTGGCTGCATATTTTTCTCATTTAGTGCTCTGAATATATCCTGCCAGTCCTTTCTGGCCTGCCAGGTCTCTGTGGATAGGTCTGTTGCCAATCTAATGTTTCTACCATTGTAGGTTACAGACCTCTTGTCCCGAGCTGCTTTCAGGATTTTCTCTTTGTCTCTGAGAATTGTAAGTTTTACTATTAGATGTCGGGGTGTTGACCTATTTTTATTGATTTTGAGGGGGGTTCTCTGTGCCTCCTGGATTTTGATGCCTGTTTCCTTCCCCAAATTAGGGAAGTTCTCTGCTATAATTTGCTCCAAGATACCTTCTGCCCCTCTCTCTCTTTCTTCTTCTTCTGGGATCCCAATTATTCTAATATTGTTTCATCTTATGGTATCACTTATCTCTCGAATTCTGCCCTCATGATCCAGTAGTTGTTTATCTCTCTTTTTCTCAGCTTCTTTATTCTCCATCATTTGGTCTTCTATATCACTAATTCTCTCTTCTGCCTCATTTATCCTAGCAGTTAGAGCCTCCATTTTTTATTGCACCTCACTAATAGCCTTTTGATTTCGACTTGGTTAGATTTCAGTTCTTTTATTTCTCCAGAAAGGGTTTCTCTAGTATCTTCCATGATTTTTTCAAGCCCAGCTAGTATCTTTATAATCGTCATTCTGAACTCTAGTTCTGACATCTTACAAATGTCCATGTTGATGAGGATATTTTTAAAAAAGATTTTATTTATTTATTTGAGACAGAGAGAGCACAAGTGGGGGAGGGGAGATGCAGAGGGAGAGGGAGAAGCACATTCCCCGCTGAGCAGGGAGCCTGATGTGGGGCTCAATCCCAGCACCTTGAGATCATGACCTGAGCTGAAGGCAAACGCTTAACTGACTGAGCCACCCAGGCACCCCTGTCTGTGAGGATATTAATGATAAGTTGTTTGACATTTCTTCTAAACTTTTAACTTTATTCTGTTAGATTGTTCATACTTAATATTAGGACATAAAAAACCTGACTGGAAGCTTTTTGTGCATGATTGGGGCTTACTGACTATTGAGATTCACCACATGGTGATCTGGTAGGGATGTTTTGTTAGAGATCACTGAGTATCAGTATCTTTAGGTCCCTTCTCTTATGTCAGATTCTTCAGAGAAGAATTTTCCAATCTCCTAACTAGAGGGTATAGGCCTAGCTGCCAATAATTTTGGCTGTTAAACACAAGAAGAGAGGTGGGAGTCTCACTGACCATATGTAGGCTTTCATTTGTTCCCTTTTGCCTTTAGTTGCGCCTCGTGTCTCCCAATTCAGAGTCTTTCTGGTTCACTATATCCAGAAAAAAACCCCATAAAACCAAACCTCCAGTTCTCTGCTGAGGAGGCAGAGGTGTGGTCTCTTGTCTACTCAGGGTGGGGGATGGGATTGAACTGGGAGTCCAACTACTTCTTTTGCAAATTGATCTTGTAATCTGTAACCCCGATGAACTCATTTATTAGTTATGATAGTTTTTTTGTGGGTTGGAAAGTCATTTCCTAGTTTTTCAAGATGAGTTGTGGCACCTCATGAAAAACAACATATTGGGATTTATTGATGAATGAAATGGGCTTCCTTCCCCTCTCTGTAGTGTAGAGACACTATTTTCAAATAGAGCAATAACTACTAAATTTTAATATGAAATGCTCCATTCTTCTAGTTATTTAGTTAAAGCTGCTGACCTAGCTTCTCATGGACCATGGAAACTTGGGCTAGAGACAGGGAGCCCATAGCTCTGTGGTTACAGTATTGGGATTATGGTCCAGGAGCCAGTCTCCCCTTGGATCAGTTAGCCAGCCATTTCTTGGAAGGGACAGATGTTGGATGACTAAAGGAAATTCTCCCTGCAGGATGAGAAAAAGCAGTGCAGAACTCAGTGAAAATGGGAAAATAGGTTTCACAATATACCTTCCAAGTCTCTTAGGAGAGGATATTCACGCTTGTTCCCATTCTTCCACTCTAGAGCAGGCCATCATTAACTCAGTGCCTTGATGTAAGAATCTCCTAATTTATCTCTAGTTGTTTCCCCTATGACCTCTGCTCCATATTGTAGCCACAGTGGTATTCCTCAAAGGCAGATCTTTTGTTGTTGTTGTTAAGATTCTATTTTTTTTTTTAAGATTTTATTTATTCATTTGAGAGAGAGAGAGAGAGAGCATGAGTGGAGGGGAGGGGCAGAGGGAGAGGGAGAAGCAGATTCCCCGCCGAGCAGGGAGCCTGATGCGGGGCTCGATCCCAGGACTCTGGGATCATGACCTGAGCTGAAGACAGACGCTTAACGATGAGCCACCCAGGCACCCCCCCATGATTTTATTTTTAAGTAACCTCTACACCCAATGTAGCCTTGAACTCACAACCCTGAGATCAAAAGTCCCATGTTCTACCAACTGAACCAGCCAGACACCCCTCAAATGCAGATCTAATCTAAGTTACTTGGCTGCTTGAAACTCGCCAGTGGTTTCTCACTCTTCCTAGGATCAAATTCATTTTCCTTAGCATTGCTTACAAGGCCATTCATGACCAAACCTAGCCTTTTCTCACTGTTTCTGTCCCTTTTACTTTATGGTTCAGCCTTACTGTACTTTAAAATATTTTCAGATTATGCACAAACTGCTCCCTATGTCTACAGCGTATTTCGCTATTAACTCATCCCCCCCCCACTCTATTCATCTAACAATATATATAAATAAATGAGGAGAAAGAGAAAATTCAATGAGGGAAACAAAGTGCAGCCCATTTTAAAGATGTGGAAGTTGAGGCATAGGGACTATGTGTGTCAGTGAAAGGCCTGTAAGTTAAACTTTATTATTCTGAGTCCCAGAGTAGCACTCTGAATATCATGTTTAACTCTTGAGTTTTGTTTCATGTCAAACATGCTCTACCCTCAAGCATTCTCCCGGAATTGGGGTCCTTTCCTTCAATGCCTGAGGCCCATTAACCACCAGGTTGGAACCAGGACCATAACTGTTGCATCGGAAGCTTAGCGATTCTTTTAAGTCTGTACCTTGGTGGTGGGTATATTTGGAGCAGCACTCAGACATGAAGAACTGGGTAGAGAGAATTTGGAACGTAGGAAGGTTCTGAGTGGCCCCACGTTCAGAAGTCATTTATATCATTATATCGTTACTGCAGGTGCTAATCACTCACTACTCTTCCTTTCTTGTTTGAATCAACTGAAAACAAGATGCCAAATAGGGTTTCAAAGTTAAGTGGCAGCAAGTGGTTCTCAAGATTGTCTTCTCTTTCCCACTTGGAATTGAAATCATCCATCCAGGCACAGGCAGAGAAGGGGAGAAAAAGGTGGAGAGGGATAGGTGGTTTTTGGTTTTTGTTGTTGTTGTTGTTTGCTTGCTTTCTAGAGAGAGAGAGAGCATGCACACATAAGCAGTGGGGGCAGGGGGAGAGGGAGAATCCCAAGCAGACTCCATGCTCAGCGCAGAGCCCAGTGCAGGGCTCAGTCTCATAACCCCATGATCATGACCTGAGCTGAAATCAAGAGCCAGACACTTAACTGACTGAGCCATGTAGGCATCCCAGTAGGGATAGTTGTCCCACTTTTTAAGCAGTGGTCCCATGAATATTAGTGCTCACCACTCAGATTAGCTTCTCACTTTTCCCTTGAGTTGTGAGAATTAGAGGAACAATCACCTTTCCCAGCATCCCATTTCCCTAAGTGGGTAGAATTGCCCAGTCAGCTGAACTGCCTTTTAAAAAATGTAATTAAGTGCTTTAATTGTTATTGTTTTTTCTGTTGTTATTATTGTTCTTAAATTTAACAATATACAAGAAGGTTGAGAGCTTTCATTGTTCTTCTGAATTTGTTGTTTAACTGTTTGCATTGCTGTTCCTAAGGCTGATACTTAGTAGGCACTTTAATAGTCGTTGGTTAGTCAACTGCAATCACAAAGTTGGTTCCTGAAGACAGTGTGTTTGAGTCCTTTTGATTTTGTAAGTCATCTCATGAAAAAAATCTACCTTTAAAAAAACATTTTCTGACATGCTTCATCACTCTCACTTTTTCTACATATTCCACTAGCCAGCTGCTCTCCCCTGAACCATTTGACACTATGTCGCAGACACCATGACATTTCGTCCCCCAAACATTTCAGAATGTATCTCCTAAGGATATGCTACAACTACAATACCATTAGCATATCTAAGAAAATAATTTTGTAACATTACCCAATATCTACTATGTAGTAAAATTTCCCTGATTGTTCCAATAATGTCTTATAGTTTTTAAAAATTCAGTGTCAAATCAGGGTTATATGTTACAATTGGTTATTATATCATTTTTATTTCTTTTAATCTAGAGCAGTTGTCTGATTTCATTTTTTCCCTCATGATACTGGCTTTTGGGAAGTCTAAGCCTGTTGATATAGAATGAAATACATTGTGGATTTGTCTGATTGTTTCCTTGTGGTGTCATTTAACTTGCTTCTCTGTCCTGCATGTTGCCTGTAACTGGAAATTAGACATATCTGGCTAGAATACTTCCTAGGGAATGTTGTTTTTTTTTTTTTTCTTTTAAAGATTTTATTTATTTGACAGAGAGAGACACAGCGAGAGAGGGAACACAAGCAGAGGGAGTGGGAGAGGGAGAAGCAGGCCTCCCGCCGAGCAGGGAGCCCAATGTGGGGCTCGATCCCAGGACCCTGGGATCATGACCTGAGCCAAAGGCAGACGCTTAACGACTGAGCCACCCAGGCGCCCCCCTAGGGAATGTTTTGTTGCAATTGACTTCTCCTGTGGTCTGAGAAGGAGAATGGGTCCATTTTGCAATCATCACACATCCTCATAGGTAGCATGTACTATATTAGATGAAATGGGAGAATATAAAGAAATAATGTTTAACTTGGTGCCTGGCACATGATAGAGGCCCTATATATATTTATTGGTTGCTGAAATATGTTAAAAAATAATTGACATTGTAAGACAATAAATGGTAAGAGTCAAATGAGTTGCTGAGTGGAGCTGTAATTTAATTTAATTAACAAATACTTTAATTTTATCAAACAGAGCTGTTTCTATATGCTCTGAGCTACGTGCTATTGGCACTACTAGGTACTGGAAATACACTGATATCTGATCTAGACAACCCCAGTCTCTGCCTTTGAAGAGTAAATGCCACAGCATTGGAAGTTGGAGAATCAATTTAGGTGGGAAGGAAGAACTTGTTTAAGGACCAACAATGTAAGTTGGAGTTAGATTCTGGAAGACTTTGAATGAAGGTCAACAATTCAAACTATCAGAGAAGGCATTGGTTTTCTAATAGACAGAGTTTGAAAGGGGTTACTATTTGACTTTGGGCAATGTTGCCTCATAACTTATGTGAGCCTTTCGCATTTCTAAAATGAGAATAATAATAGCTCATATCTGTTTAGCACTTGCCGTTTGGCATACACTATTCCATATATATATACACACACATATATATATAGAGAGAGAGATATCGATCTTTGATCTTCATATCTCTATAAGTTACTACCTATAATTATCTCCATTCTACAGATGAGCACAATGAGGGACACAGAAGTTAAATGATTTGTTCAAGATTATATAGTTAGTAAATGGTGGAATCGGAGTCAAACTCCAGCAAACTTTAGAGATTATACCCTTAGTTTTTCATACACTAAATTGCCTATAGGGTTGTTGAGAGGATTAGATGAAATAACATATTCACTTGATCAGTGTTTGGCATATAGAAGAGCTTGATAAAGTGAGCTACCATTATTACTTCACCTGAAGAAATCCTTAGTGAAATGCTTCAAAACATGGTAGACCATTAGAAGTTTGTGAGCTGTGGAGCTTGTCACAATTTATATCGATTTCTGGAAGATTAATGTGACAGCACTGAATAGGATGGGACGCAGAAGGAAAATCTGGACACAAAAAAATGTTTGGAGACTTGAAATAGTCCAGTTGAGCGTGGGGAGAGATCCACCATCATTAGAACAGCTTGACAGAGAAGGGAATTTTAAGATAGCATTGAGAGTCAAGCAACGACATTTATGGAATACCTGAAGTGCACAGATAACTGCTGGTTACTGTGGGAAAGAAAGAAAACCAACAGCCTCTGAACACCTGTGACAGGTGCCATTACCTTTTTCTTTCTTTCTTTTTTTCCCTTTAGTTGCCATTTATTGAGCACCTTCTATGGGCAGACCCTTGTCTGTAAACATTTCCCATTCTCACAGCAATATTGCAAAGTAGGTGTTATTGGTACCATTTTTCTAGATGAGGCTTAAGAGACTTGCCCATGGTGGTGGATGGAGGGAGGGAGAGAGAGGGAGAGGAAGGAAGGAAGGAAGGAAGGAAGGAAGGAAGGAAGGAAGGAAAAGGAAAGGAAAGGAGGAAGGAAGGAAGGAAGAGAGGGAAAAAGAAGGAAAGCTCTTTTGAGGGTTCAATCCCAGATCTGTGTGACTTCAAGGCCCATACCAGACTAACAATACTAGTTTGAGCTTTAGGAATTCCACGAATCTTCTGACACTGTAGTCACAATTTTATGGGCAGGTGGTCACTTAGAAGATTTTCAAAGGAATCTATGGCTGCAAAAGAGAAGAACAATTGTCTTAGACTATAGAATTGTCTAAGGAAGGATCCTCAGAAATTACTGTCCGACTGCCTTCATTTCAAAGTTGGGCAAACTGAGGCACAGAAAGGGAAGGGATTTGTTATAGTGATTCAAGTTTCAAAGCTGGCACTAGAACCCAGTCCCCTTGTCCTTTGGGCCACTGCATCTCTCTTTGAGACCTTACATCGGGGCAGCGGAAGCCTTGAGCAGCTTGGAGGAATTGTAGCGTACTGGACCAGGTCCCCTCCTAGACTGTCTTGCAAGGAGTCAGGCACCTCTGTGGGGAGGTGTGCTAACTCTTCAAGGACCAGGTTCTAAATTAGTACTATTTGGTAAATTGCCACTTTATAAGGTACCGTTAGTCAGGGACTCCTCTAAAGCGAGCTCGGGAGTGAAGAAGAGCAGCCCATCTATCCAAGAGCCCACTTTTTGCCTTGCGTATCGTTTTCTCCCCAGGTAGAGGGAACCCTGCCTGGGCTCTAGCAAATCAGGCTTCCTTTGAGGAGGCTGTAGTAGCAGGGAGAAGGGCAGGACAAGCTGCTTTCTGTACTAGCAGAAAGAAACAGCATCAAGAAATGCAATTCGTATTCATACCCCCTCCATGTTCTATCTTCTGTGAGGCCTTGTGGGCAGCCCCACCTTCTCCTGAGCCTGAAACCACAGCCCCTTTTCCATTTCCTCACTATATTAAAAAAAAAAAAATTGGGGCGCCTGGGTGGCTCAGTTGGTTAAGCATCTGCCTTCGGCTCAGGTCATGATCCCAGGGTCCTGGGATCGAGCCGCACATATCGGGCTCCCTGCTTATCAGGGAGCCTGCTTCTCCCTCTCCCATTCCCCCTGCTTGTGTTCCTTCTCTCGCTTTGTCTCTGTCTGTCAAATAAATAAATAAAATCTTTAAAAAAATAAATTAAAAAAATTTTTTTAAAGTAGGCTCCACGCCCAGCATGGGGCCCAACATGGGGCTCAAACTCATGACCCTGAGATCATGACCTGAACTGAAATCAAGAGTCAGATGCTTAACTGACTGAGCCACCCAGGCGCCCCTCCTCACTATATTTTTAAGGCTCATTTTATTCTACCCATCACTTAGCTTGGTGCCTGGCACTTCGCAAGTTTTGCCTTGGTATTCATTGACTAAATAAATGAATGAGATTCTACTTGGGTTCGAGTCTGGATTCTACCACTTATAACCTGTGTTATAACAAGTAAGTTAACCTCTCTGAGCGATAATGTCTATGGTTATATGGTAAAGTGGAAAACATAGAAAGTCTCAATGATGGTCAAGACAGGTCCTCTTGGACCAGGGCAAGGAGTAGAAGGACCCTGACCCTTTTGACAAACTTAGAGGCAGGATGGCAGTATTGCTCCTACCTGCTTCAGAGGCTACTCAGGGTCCCTGAGACCCAACCCTGATTCAGAGCCTCAACTTAGCTTTTGTGAATATTCGGCTCCCTCCTCATTCTTGGCCTGCCTCGGTGACACTGGGGAACTTTGAACATTTTCTCCTCTTTTGACATGATGGCCCTTCAGCTTTTCTCTCTCCAGGGCAAAACCAAATTTATGCCAGCCTCATTTTAAGATGGGTGGTATTTGGAGGAGATTCCTGCTCAAAGGGAGTTAGGAATGGAAGGTTTAGGGTTTCTCAAAGAATAGCCCCTTCCACTTCAGATGGGCTTCTGTTACTTAGCTTTGTCCAGAAAACGATTATTGTTTCTAGATAAAGCCTCCGCAGTTTCAGACCTAATCGTGATAAATCTACCCGGAATTAATGCCTGTCTGACATTAGACCAATTGCCTAGAAATCATGACACTCATAAGGAATAGTCATCTCTTTATTGGAATGAAAACAAAGCCTTCCAAGGAAGATTAAAAAATATATTATTTTAATTTTTAGAGGAAAAGAATTCTTTAAAGAGAATTGTCAACGATCAAAACTGGTTGATAAATCACATATGTAACTATGTAATTAAACTTCTCCATTTTCTGAGCCCTGCAATTAGAGTTCTTCGTCTAGTTACCCATAATGATTCATTCTTGCTAAGAATGCTGAAGAGGGGAGTCAGGACGAGAAATTTTAACTTGAAATTTTCCCTCATTTGGATCAAGAGGCAGTGGAAGTCCGCCTAGGCTGGGAGGCAGGAGAACTGGGTTCTAGTCTCAGTCTAGCTCGCATTAACTGTGGGGCTTTAGCCATATCGCTAACCCTTGTGTGAGCCTTCAAAACAGGAAAATACTACTTACCGCAGAGGATTGTTATGAAGCCTTTATGAAACTCTGGGTGGGGCAACGCATTGTCAGTTTTCAGGTACTGTAAGGCCCTCATGCATTTTAGTCTGGCACTTTCCCTTTCTTATCATAGCAGGACCAGGCCCTCTGTCGGTGGTGGGAGGAAAAGGCTTTAATGTACAATATCAGCCTTTGTGCCGTCTGAAAAGACAGACATTAATGAAGGGCTAGGCTGCTTTGTTGAATGTGGCTGTGATTGACTGGTGGCCCTGCTTCTGATGATCAGGAATTTATTACTAAGAAAATTGCCATGTGCCCGGGGAGCGGGGACTTGGATGGTGCCTCCCCAGGGCTGAGGGTCACCTCGGATGCCTCAGGCGCTGTGCCATTGACTGTACTGGATTCATATTTAAAGAGAAACCTCTCGCTGGGACCATGTGGAGGTCATGGGGGATTGTGACAAGGACACTGAGAGTTTTCAGACTTCCATTCTGAGTCTCAGTGTGGAGCCATCAGATAAGGTTGGGGTTTGAGTTCAGAGAGAAGGTCAGAGCTGGAAGGTATCCTGCAGATGACCTAATCCAGTGGTCCTCAAAGTGTGGGTGATTCATGGCCTCGGCATCACCAGGGAGCTTGTTCGAAATGCAAATCCTGGGGTCCCATCCCAAACCGGCTAAATCAGAAGCCCTGGGGCTGAGGTTTAGTGAAGCCGCATTCAGCAAGCCCTCCAGATGACTTTGATGTGCTCTGAAGTTTGAGAACCACCACTCTACACTAAGTCCATGTTGTCTATGCTTGTGGAAATGCCGAACCTAGCGCCCGGTACATTGTCCATAGTGCATCTATGGGAGCTGTTGCTATGTTGCTGTTCTTATCTGCAGAGCTGGGACTAGAACAAAAGTCAGTCTTCCTGCCTGCTGTTTTCTCTGTGGGACACTGCATTTGGCAGTGGTCCTTATGAATTCAAATTGCACAGTAGTGACCGCCTCGCCTCGTGGATGGTGGCAGAATGCGGGCGTGCCGTTGGGATTGTTTTCGAAGCGGGGGAGGGTTTACGTGGATCGGATGGGAAGTGGTGGTAGAGACTCAAGGTAGTTCTTGGGAACAAATGGACTCTGATAGCTTCAGCACCCAAGTCTGCAGCTCCCCGTCTGCATCATACTAAGAGAAAATACTATTCCTGAGGAGTATGAGAGGTGTTCCAGAAGAGAGAAATTAGTTGTGATGATTGATATCCGCTATTCTGACCTCAACTCTCATCAGAGTCCAGCATAAATTCAGGGAGACTCTACTTGTTTTTGGTTTTTGGGTTTTTTAAAAAGAGTTTATTTATTTATTTTTTTGCAAGGGAGAGTGAGCACGATCGAGGGGAGAGGCAGAGGGAGAAGCAGACTCCCCAGCTGAGCAAGCCCGATGAGGGACTTGATCCCAGGACCCTGAGATCATGACCTGAGCCTAAGGCAGACTCCTAAGCAACAGAGCCACCCAGGCATCCCCAAGGGAGACTCTACTTGTATGGTTCAGTTTTCCCATCTATAAAGTGAAAATAATGGGATATCCCTATTGATTAATTGACAGAGGGTATTGATAGGATTGGTTTTATAAGATAAGAGCCTCAGAAGAAAGCCTTTTTTTTTTTTCAATTTTAGTTGCGTTGATTTTGTGATGATAAATGTAATACATGTTAATGACTTGGGAAAATTTGGCAAAGTATACAAAAGGAAGTTTAAAAGTCACCTGTAATCCCATCACTCTGGGGAAAACTACTGCTAATGTTTTGGTGTATTTCCTTCTGATTTGAAATTTTAACAAAAACAGTGTGAAATCAAAAGATACTTTATTTTAAGGGATACTTGCATGTATTGAGTGTCTGCTGTGTGTAAGGCATGTGCTAATTGCTGAAGATATTTTAAATCAGGGAATCCTTATGACAGCCGTGTAAAGCAAGGGTTCTTCACCTTGGCCACATATTAGAACCACCTGGAGCAGCGGTTGTGGTGGTGGTTAGAAATCTGACACCCGTGCCACAGATTAATTATATCAAAATCTCTGGCGGGGGGGTAGATCAAAGGGACAGTACCTTTTTTTTGATTACAAAATGCACATTCAAGACTAAAAAGTTGCTATAAGGTGGACCATTGGTTCTCAAACTTTTGTGTGCATCAGGATCACGTATAAACAGATTGCTGGGCCCACCACCAGAGTACCGAGTTGTCATTTGATAGGTCTGCTGTGGGGCCCAAGAATTTCTATTTCTATCAAGTTTCTAGGTGATGCTGCTGCTGGTCCAGAACCCCTTTGGGAATCTGTGAGGGAGATTACCTACACCCCATTTTACAGGTGAGAGAAAGGATGCTCAATTAAATAATTTGCCCAAGGTATACAGAGAAAAATTTGTAGAGCCAGGATATAAACCCAGCTCTATACAAGGTCAAACTTATCTCTCTACTTCCCTCACCCGGTGTTAGTATCACTTAGCTAATGTCCACTAGTTTAATAAATTGCATCCACAATAATATATCATTTTTTAAACCTCCCGACTCACCCCTGCACCCCAAAATTGTAAGTAAGGGAGTAGTAGTGAGGGGTTTTTTTTCTTTTTAAAAAAATTTTTTATTGTTATGTTAATCACCATACATTATATCATTAGTTTTTGATGTAGTGTTCCATGATTCATTGTTTTTGTATAACACCCAGTGCTCCATGCAGTACGTGCCCTCTTTAATACCCATCACCAGGCTAACCCATCCTCCCACCCCCCTCCCCTCTAGAACCCTCAGTTTGTTTTTCAGAGTCCATCGTCTCTTATGGTTCGTCTCCCCCTCCAATTTCCCCCCCTTCATTCTTCCCCTCCTGCTATCTTCTTCTTCTTCTTTTTTTTTTTTAACGTATATTGTATTATTTATTTCAGAGGTACAGATCTGTGATTCAACAGTCTTGCATAATTCACAGAGCTCACCATAGCACATACCCTCCCCAGTGTCTATCACCCAGCCACCCCATCCCTCCCACCCCCGACCACTCCAGCAACCCTCTGTATCCTGAGATTAAGAATTCCTCATATCAGTGAGGTCATATGATACATGTCTTTCTCTGATTGACTTATTTCGCTCAGCATAACACCCTCCAGTTCCATCCACGTCGTTGCAAATGGCAAGATCTCATTCCTTTTGATGGCTGCATAATATTCCATTGTGTGTGTGTGTGTGTGTGTGTATATATATATATATATATATATATATATATCACATCTTTTTTTAATTTTTAAATTTTTTTATTTTATTTTTTAAAAATGTTTTATTTATTTATTCATGAGAGTCAGAGAGAGAGAGAGAGAGAGGGAGAGAGAGACAGAGGCAGAGGGAGAAGCAGGCTCCCCGCCTAGCAGGGAGCCCGATGCGGGACTCGATCCCAGGACCCTGGGATCATGACCTGAGCCGAAGGCAGACGCTTAACCATCTGAGCCACCCAGGCGGCCTATACCACATCTTCTTTATCCATTCATCTGTCGATGGACATCTTGGCTCTTCCCACAGTTTGGCTATTGTGGACATTGCTGCTATAAACATTGGGGTGCACGTACCCCTTCGGATCCCTACATTTGTATCTTTGGGGTAAATACCCAGTAATGTAATTGCTGGATCATAGGATAGCTCTATTTTCAGCTTTTTGAGGAACCTCCATACTGTTTTCCAGAGTGGCTGCACCAGCTTGCATTCCCACCAACAGTGTAGGAGGGTTCCCCTTTCTTCACATCCCCACCAACATCTGTCGTTTCCTGACTTGTTAATTTTAGCCATTCTGACTGGTGTGAGGTGATATCTCATTGAGGTTTTGATTTGGATTTCCCTGATGCGGAGCGATGTTGAGCACTTTTTCATGTGTCTGTTGGACATTTGGATGTCTTCTTTGGAAAAATGTCTGTTCATGTCTTCTGCCCATTTCTTGATTGGATCATTTGTTCTTTGGGTGTTGAGTTTAAGAAGTTCTTTATAGATTTTGGATACTAGCCCTTTATCTGATATGTCATTTGCAAATATCTTCTCCCATTCTGTCGGTTGTCTTTTGGTTTTGTTGACTGTTTGCTGTGCAAAAGCTTTTTATCTTGATGAGGTCCCAATAGTTCATTTTTGCCCTCGCTTCCCTTGCCTTTGGTGATGTTTCTAGGAAGAAGTTGCTGCAAGGAGAACACAGGCAACAACCTTTTCGGCCTCAGCCGCAGCAACTTCTTCCTAATAGTGAGGTTTGAAAGGTAGCTGGGAGCTTGTTTTTCTTTGGTTTTGAATGTCAGGCCAGGGAGCCTAAAATATATCTTCTAGTAGCTGTTTCTTCTGTTTCTACTCCCAGCTGTCTCTCTGGTCACTGGTCCTGAAGTTTGTGCCTGGGAAGACTGCACCTGGATGGAGTCCTAGGGATGGCTGTGTTTCTGCTGTCCCTCAGGGGGTCTGGTCTCAGTGTAGAATATCATTGGAACCGTTTTGTTATTTAATTTAGTTAATTGATCTGGTGTTTTAAAACCACAGTCATTTTTCCGTGTTAACACCAAGCCAAAAAGACTGAAAAACAAATCCCATGTATAATTGTTCTCACTTTGTTTGCAAATTATGTTATAATCATGGCTGGTTTATCACTGGACTAAGTTGGGCTAAGGTCCCGTGCTTATGAGAAATGGGACTAGGACTCAAAAGGTGAGGATTCTATAGAGGACAAACTAGTGGCTACCGGGGGCGGGAGGGGGGATGGGGGAAATAGATGAAGGGGAATAAGAGCACACTTATCGTGATGAGCACTGAGGAATGTATAGAATTGTCGAATCATTATACTGTACATCTGAAACTAATATTACACTAATCATACTTGAATTAAAAAAAAAAAATTCAAGGGGCACCTGGGTGGCTCAGTTGGCTGGGCAGCTGCCTCTTGTTTTCAGCTCAGCTCATGATCTCAGGGTCCTGGGATAGAGCCCTGTGTCGGGCTCCTCGCTCAGTGGGGAGTCTGCTCGTCCCTCTCCCTCTGCCCCTCCCCCTGCTCTCTCTTTCTAAAATAAATAAATAAATCTTTAAAATAAATAAATACATAAATAAATAATTCAAAAGAAAAGACTAGGATTCTAGCCCCAGTTCTGCCAAATACTAGCCATGCGACTTTTGGCAAATCATTTGACCTTTCTGGACCTTAGTGGCTTCATGTATGAATAAGAATAAGAATTCCTGATCTCTTTACCTAATAGGATTTTCATCAGATAAGTTTTACAGTTTTGGAGATCAGCTTAGGTTCAGGTGGTCTTGGACAGGCTCCTGGGCAGGGGCTCTGGATCCAGGCTGGGAGGGACGGGAGCATTGCTTGTGAGGAGGGATGCACAGCTGAGGTAAGGAGAGCGGTGTGTGGTGACCAAAGGTGGTTAGGGGGGCTGGAGGAGTGCGTGTTGAGTGGAGGGGAGATTAGCCTTGCTGGCATGGAACCCAGCTCATGTAATTCCCAGTGATAGTCAGACATATCACGCTTGTCTATGGAGGCTATTCATGCTACATAAATTGGAGGCCATTCAAGACAAATAATTTTAATAGTAATAGTAACAAATTAGTGGTCAATTACTATTACCAGACTTGGGGTGGAGGCTTTCAGCAAACTCTGTAATTGCCTCATTTACTTTGTCAACAACCTTACAAAGTAGGTGTTACTGTGAATTAATTTTTTTTTAAGATTTATTTATTTTATTTGCAAGAGAGAGAAAGAGAGAGGTCGCACCTGCGCTTGTGTGCACGTGAGCAGGGGGAGGGGGAGAGGGAGACTCTCAAGCAGACTCCCTGCCGAGTGCAGAGCCCGACGTGGGGCTGGACCCAAGGACCCTGAGATCATGACCTGAGCCGAAACCAAGAGTCTCTGCCCAACCAGGCCACCCAGGCGCCCCACAAAGTAGGCATTATTATCTCCACTTTATAGATGAGGAAAGTCGATGTGGTCACACAGCTGATCAGAACCAGGAGGCAAACCCACGTTTATCTGGCACCAAATCTACCCTCTTTCCCATTATTTTGTGCCTCACCCTTTGTTCCTGAAATGTTTTCTATATTCTTCTCTGGTCCTAAGATGGTATTCATGGTTATTTCACTTGGCCTTCAAGGTCCAACTCCAATGCTACCTCTTTCATACATTTTTCCTTCATCCCCAGTAAAGATTTGTTTTCTTCTTTCTCAGTATTTTTAGTTTGTACTCGCACCAGCAATACTCCACACTTTCTGCTTTGTGTCTTAATTACTGGGGTACAAGAGTGTCTTCCCCCATCAGGCTGTCCCTCAGCAATACACCTAGCTAAGAACTGTTTCCCAGGATCGGTTTGCTGATAACTGCATTCCAGGGCAGGACCGGGACCTCTCAAACCCACAACCACTAAGGAAAACCTCATGTAAAAAAACCTGTGCTGTTGATTAGGCTCTGTTTCCAGCAGGTAAAATATGAAGAAGGAAAAAAGAAAAAGAAATGAAGGCCTCAGTTTTTATAATCCTTCTGCCCACACGGCTTTGCAGAGGTAGGGTGACAACCCATCAGTGGCCTGGAGCTTCACCTGGCTCTGGTTTGCAGCGCGCTCGGCTCTCTGCCTTTTAACCAAGTAATAGAAATGACCGAGAGAGTAAAGGTGCCGGGCCGATAGTTATGCCGAGTCCATTCTTCCCATTGATGCTTAGAGGTAAGTCCCATTAATGTTAATGGAAGTTACATGTGTAATTCCCCTTTTTCATCACGGAGAGAATAGAGCTTTATATTCCTTGGGTAATTATGGGACCAGCACTGTTGGTTTTTTCAGCTAACTTTCTCACCTCCCTTTCCTGCTTGGACTCTTAAGAAAGGAATTGAATTCTTCTGTTCAAAAAAGAAAATTGCCAAAATATCTGGGAGGTGAAACACATGTAACTAGATCCACTTGTTTGAGGGGGGAAAAAAAAGCGAGAAAACACTAGGACAGGAAGCTGGAGGGTGAGCTCCTGCTAATTTTCAGATCCCAGGAAGCATGTCGTGGTTTGGATTTTCTAACAATGCAGGGCTTTTCGCCGGCAGCCCTTTTCCTCAGGTATTTGAAGTGAGAGGAAAATAACTCCCTGAACATTTTGACTGAATTAATTTTAGCATGTTAAGATTTGAGGAGCGATGCCTAAGTCCTCGAAGAGCCTAATAAAGAATTAATCTTGGTCTCTGCCTAAGACTTAATAAAATATTTTAAATGCCTTCGTATCTGAGGTTTGGTTTAGAGGAATCTAAGAGGACAGCTGTATTACCATCCTATTAAATGTAAGCCCCCAGGGGGATCCTTTGTCACACTAGGTACTCTGATGAGAGCATACAGCAGGTCGCCCCGTTCCTTAGGTGACCAGCAGTGCCTGTTCCTTACCTGGAGATGGGAAAGTCAGCATCCTGGTCTTGCTCCGTAGATAGGTCATTTTTCAAAACAGGGTTTCACAGTGAATAAAGGAAAAGTTCAACTTTACTTCTATCGTTTTAAAAATAGTTGAGTTTTTTGTAGCTGGGAGTAGAAGAAAGGTATACTTTGACACATGGACACGTTCAGGTTTTGTGGCAACCATCCAATCTCATGTTGGAAGGGACTTTTGTAGTCACAGAATTCAGCCAAGTGGTCCAAAAGCATTCAGTGAGCGATAGGGACCTTAATCTTGGGCTTAGGATGGTGTCTGGAGAACAGCTGAGTAAGTGATTTGAATCAACCTGTCAGGAACAGGCTGTTCTCTCTTTGGGCAACTTTGTATAAGAAAGTTCTGCCTCATGGTGAGATAAAAATATATCTCCCCCACTAGTTTTCTTTTACCTTCTACCTTGTTCTGTTCTTTTACCCATTGGCCCCTGTTCTATCCTCTTAAAACCATAGAGAATAACTTAGCTGTCTCTGCCACTTGAAAATTCTACACTTGGTCCTTAGAATTAAGAATTGACACATTTTATTGACCTTCCTTTCTCGTCCTAGATGCAATCACATTTTTAAGCCAAAATATGATTGCATCTAGGGTTCTGGCTATGCATTCTCCAGCTCAACCGTATTTCTCCAATTTGGCTCATTTCTTGGGGCTTATGATAGAAGACCTTTTGTCTATCACCTCCTCCTTTAAATCTTCACACCCAGTTTACTGGTCCATGTGGCTGCCAGTCCCCAAAGCTCCTTTCAGATGAACTAATCAAAGCTTGGAGGAGACCCAGACGCAATGTTATGTGAGCTGCTTTCTCCAACAGAGCCCAGGGTAGAGAAAAGAAAATTAATTGGGAATTAGGAGACCTGGATTTTAGCCTTTTCTCAGTCATGGACGCTCTCTGTTTCAACTCCTTCCCATCTATGCATTTAATCATCATGCAGCAAGGTTATCTTAAATCATACATTGGATTGTGTCACTTAAAATCCCTCAGTGGTTTCTCAATCCACTTAGGTCTTAGCCGAAAGTTCAACATCTTCCCTGAGCCCAAAAAGGTCCACTGTGGTATGACTCCATCCTGACCACCACCTCCCCAGCCTCATTTTTCTGCTTTCTTTATGTTTTTCATTATGCTCTAGCCTCACTGGCCTTTTCATAAGATTTGTCCCACCTCAGAATCCTTCCTCAAATGCGTCTGCCTTCAATTTTTTGCCTAGTTAACTCTTAATCTCTAGATTTCAGCTCCCATATTATTACTCCAAGCAGCTCTTCCGTAACCTGGAAGAAACGCTCTAGGTAAATGATCGGCAGCCAGATCAAACCCTATTCTCCGGAGCTAAGCATAGTCCAAGCCTTCAGCCTGTGCTTCTGAGTTGTGCCCAAGTATTTTGTGGTCCTCCCCACTGGTATGTATTCTCTGCAGGTTCTATCATCTGCAGGCTGGGTATGTAGGGATGGATGGTGACAAGATGGTACATGGGTCTTCAAAACATGTAAAAAAAAATGTAGTTCCCTCAACTTGAAGTGACCATGCTCAGCAAAGGGAAGAAAGGGCAAGGGAACACACATTTATTGATCACCTCCTTTGGGGTTGGACAACCATTTACTGTCAAAGGCTGGATAGTAAATATTTTAGGCACTGTGGGGTGTGCAATCTGTTTGGGACTCAGGTCGGCAGTTCTAGCCTGAAAGCAACTGTAGATGGCACCTACTTGAATGAGTGTGGCAGAATTCCAGCAAATCTTTAGTTAGAGAAACAGGTGCTTTAGACTGCTGGTCATTGTTTCCCAGGCCCTGTCTAGTGTGTGCCAGATGCTTTATGTGTATTTACTCTTTATGACAATCTGATAGGCAGTTATTTATCCATTCTACAGGCTCGTAGAGGTGAAATAAATTGTCTAGAGCCACCCAGCTTAGCATGAGAAAGATTCAGGACTCTAACCCAGGCTTTCGAATATAGGAGAAAGGAAATGGTCAATAATTGTTAATTCAACAGTTATTTATTGAGTACCTACCCTAGACTAGCATCTTTATACTTCGCTTTTACCTGATTACATAGTAAGATTTTAAAATAATCTGGGGAGGCATCATGGTGTGGTAAAAAGAAAGTGAGCTTTGGAATCAGACATGACTCAAATTTTAACTCTACTATTTAACAACTCCGTGAACTTGGGTAAGTTATTTAAGTTCTGGCCTATATATCCCGAGGCCAAAAACAAATGAAGTGATGTTGGCAGATGGTGGGCCTCCATGAAATAATTTTTAAATGAGATTTTATATTGGAAGGGACATTGCACTTTTTACTTATACCATTTGAGTTTTTTTCTGTATGAGGTACTGATAAGGTCTTTTTGATTTTAAGACTTTTAAAAATAAAGGAGGCAGTCATTCATTATGTCACCTTCAGAGCTGGTCTGTCTCTAAGAAGCTGGCTTGTGTGATGAAGCATTAATTGTTTCCACCAATAGCATTGGGAGGAGATTCAGGGAACGTAGATACTGAGTTTGAAAGTGAGTAACTTTTCAAGTCCTGCATTCTTTCTCCTTATTTGCTAAGTGACAAAGGAATCATTTGGGAGCGTGACTTATACGGGCCACATCATGACCTTGTGTGATACTCAGTCCGAGTGGAGTTTGGCATGATCAATGGGTTATTACAGTTGGCAAACATTTAAAGAAGACGTAGTGGGAGGAGTTAAGTGGTTTGTGAGAAAGATGTTTATGACCAAAAGAGAGCTGCTGTTCTTAGAGGGTTGTTTTAAGTATCTGATTATATTACATAAACTTCATTTTGATGATTGGAATCTCTTATTCCATAGGCTAGATAATCTCAAATTTCAGACCTTCAAAAGCACACCAGAATGCCTTCTTCTGCTCCTGGAATGATCCTCTATTGCCAGAAAAACTTGCCACTGCCTTTCTGTGCCTCTTCAGTTGCTTTGAGGATATTCTACCCCATTTTACATGATGCACCTTGCAAATATCCTCACTGGAGGCAGTCCTCTCGCTCTCTTGCCCTTATCTGTGTCTGATGTGCTAACGGAGAAAGCCCCAACCTTCAAAAATCAGTGTGGGAGATTAAAATATAAGCTAGGTCATGGTTGAAAATTTGGCATTTGGTGCAATTTTAGTAATCCATAACCTTCATATCTTTCTGCTTCTATCAGATGAAAGGCAAACTCCTTTGACCCATGAAGTTGATCTGTGAACTCTGTCAAAAAATTCAAAACCCCACAGTTGTAGATCATGCATGCCATTAGCATAATTTGCCACCCAGGCTGTAAATGTATGTTCTCTAAATTGGTACATAGTACAGATAGTATTTTACAGTGTGTTAAGAAAAGGTTATTTGACATGTAGTAGAGTGAATTAGAAGTTTTCCAGAAGAATTCATTCTCTTTTTCTCTTCACTTTTTCTTCTAGAAACTGTGAGTTGTCATACACGTTTAAATCTAGTCAACGAGATAGATACTACACTTCAACCAAATAAGACCACATAGTCTAGCGGAATCTCTGGGGGATTGAACAGAGTAGCGATTCGATTTTCATAAACTTAAATCAGTTTGGTAAATGAGGATGGAGAAAAAATAAACATCGCAACTAGTCAAATGCAGTCTTTGAGTTTCAGAGAACCAGTTTGTGAGCCGAAGTAATCAAATGGCGAATTTGAGCATCTGAATTTCCCTTTGCCCCCATTCTGGGGCTTCCTTCTCTCCCTTTGTGTGCGTGCGTACGTGTGTGTGTGTGTGTGTGTGTGTGTGTGTGTGTGTGTAGCTTGGGTGTTTGTAGGACTTACTTTACTGTTATTAAAGCTTTGTAAGATTTCTCTAGGATCTCCGTGATGATGTTCCCCTTTTTTAATTCCTGAAATTAAAATGTGTTGGAATGCTTGGCTGCCTTTCACTCCCTCCTCAATGGACCCTTTAGTTTTTCACACCAAGGTGTCCTTCTTCAGGGTGCCAGGTCAGGCTACCAAAACAGCTTCTAGAAGGGGATTAGGACCAATTAACATCCTTGTACACAAAAGCTCCTGGCAGCTGGACAGGCAGCCTGGTGGCGGCTCCGGGGCTGCATTTTAAATAGGGGCCTTCTGTACTTGAGTTCAAGTAGGAAGAGGTGGAGAAAGTTTTTATTTATCATTGAAAATGCTGTTTTTGGATAAAGTCTAATGAAAAGAAAAGTAGTGTTCAGAAGTATCTAACAAATACCATTTGAATGTTGGTCTATATTGTATGCGATTCTATCAAGGATGCTCTCTCAATATAGCCTATTCCTTGGCCCATATTGAGATGAAGTGATGTTTCTTCACATAGCAATTTTGTCCTTACATTTCTCTTGTTCTCTGTTTAAAAAAAGTTCAGCTGGATCCCTCGGCACAAAAAGGAGCTGCTCCAAAGGATATATGGTCTTAAAAGCCAGTAGCCTTTTCATAAGAAATCTATCGTATGGGTACCTGTACCACAAAATCTTTGTTTAGGGCAAAATAGAGTGGAGGGAGGCATTGTGCAAAGTTTGTTTGTTGTTGTTGTTGTTGTTGTTGTTGTTGTTTTTCCTTAACCCTTCGATTTGAGAGGGGCCTAGTAATTTTTGATTTCATTTTAATCACACTAATCGGATTCTTACACTTCTTATTTTGTACCTTAAAAACATTTTTTTTTTTTTTTGAGGTGGTACCTATTTTTGAATTGATAAGATTAGAGTTAAAGAGATTTTGTGACCCAGGTCATTGGGAAGAGTTTTAAATAGAGATCCAGATGGAATCTGTTAAGAATAATGTGGTTAAAGTTGCAATGGAAACTGTTTCGACACTTGGATGATGAGAGTTTTCAGATACATTCTAAAGCTCAAGGGCAAAGTAGGAGTGTTTTCAGTCCATTTAATATTGCACCTTTCCAGCTTCCTTATCTGCAAGGTACGTGCAGCTTTCGCAGTGAGTGAAAATACGAGAAAATAAAATGCTGCATTCAGAATTTATAGTAGGAGCCCATGGGGGAAAAATAGAAGCCCGAGGAAGAAATTAATTAACGTGTGGTAGGGCAAAAGAATGATGGTGATCACAGATTTGCCAAATCCGGGCGCCAAGTATAGGGGGAAATGTGACGACCTGATACTCTTTTTCCTGCCCTGCGATATATTTTTGTTTCATGGAAGTAAACGACGAAGAGAATAGTATGCATTTCTCTTTCAATGGCTTGAATGGAAAATGTTTTTTAAGAAGTCAGCCTCCTGGCCCCTAATCTAAATTATGGTCATTTTCAGTTTCCTGGGTTTTATGCATAACTCTAGATTCTTCTTAGTGTGATATTTTCGAAGCAAACCTTAATACAGTCTCAATGTGTGGCTTCCCCCCCTGGGTTTTAGTTTCAGATACTGTATTGTGAGTCTTCAGACATGTTGAGTCCCCCTAATGTTAAATGGTAATTGCCAGAAGTATAGGTGGGGATGGAAACATTGTTATATTTTGTTCATTTTTCACACTTCAGCAGTTACCCCTTTTTCTCTCTTGCTGTATGCTTATTAGGGTATGAAATGCAGGTGTGTGGGAAATGGCTAGCGGACATTGACAGGTTATTTTGTTGGTCACTGCCTAATTAGTAGCATAGTGGGTGCACCCTGCTAAGCTTTAGTGTGGGGCAGCAGAGCTGGTCTGTTCTAATTTCCTCACGGCTTTGATATTCGCCAAAAGATTGACGGTTTACACAAAAAGCCACGGCCCGAAGGAGGCCTGTGGAAACAATGAGCCTTCTTGCTTGTAGACACCACAGATGTGAGAGAAAGCTGGCTAAAAACAATTGGCTGACACTGTCTAATTGTCTCCGATGTCAGCGTCATTAATGTTTTCCCATGTAAAACGGAGAAGGCCAAGGTTGTATCCTCCCTTTATTTTGAGTCACATGATTATGTAACTTATCGAGATTCAGAGTAAGTGTTAATTGTATTTGTGCAATAAAGACAGAGAAGCTACCTTGGATTTAATGAGTATGTGCTTAATTAATTTTGACAGCCTTAATCTTTATTACCTCTGGAATAATCCTTATCAGCATTAATAGCATTTTTCGGTAATTCAAATCACAACTCATTGAATGATAATATATATTTACATTTCTTTTTGAGTTCAGACTAGGGAAATGGTTATGAAAGTTTGCTTGCCTCTTGGGAAGCTTCTTGTGAGTGCGTTAAGCAATAATTAGGACAAATACTTTGGGGGTGTCAGCAGAGCTTTGCAAAGTAGGCAACTGACCCAAGGGCTCTAAAGAAGCACACGGTAATAGTCAAGAAGCACAAAATGACAAGGTTACCCCTGTGAAACTCCAAACCTATTTTTATCGACAAAATGGTTTTAAAGATTTTTTTTCTGGAGGAGGGAATACCTGGGGAAGGTGAAACCCTAGGAAGAACGGACAGATTGAACTGAAATTAAACTTTTTTTTTTTCAAGGTAAGACCTGTAGTTTCCCACAGTGCTGATGATATATCCATCCAAACCCAAGTGTATTTCTTGTCATTGCAATCAGCAAATATTATCATACAGTTTGCACTGTGCAGCAACATCTGGGACACCAAAATAAGGCAGATTCTGT
This sequence comes from Phoca vitulina, assembly GCF_004348235.1. Taxonomy (NCBI): domain Eukaryota; kingdom Metazoa; phylum Chordata; class Mammalia; order Carnivora; family Phocidae; genus Phoca; species Phoca vitulina. Next base: position 13,888,779 of record NW_022589731.1, on the reverse strand, counting down.
AGTTTCTGCTCCTTTTGATATTTTCTAGGCAGTCCTTTTTTTTTTTTTTTTTTTATCTGAGCAAGTTAGCGGCAGTAGAACAGGGCTGTGCCCAGGAGAAGAGCTACTCTTGTGATTTATTTATTGTCTGGGAAGCTTCTGAGCTCAGGGAAGCCCAGGTATCTCGAGCTTCCCCTGGAGTTGAAGTGTATCAAACTTGATTCCCAAAAATAATCTCTTTGAAAAATGAGCCTCCTCAAAATCATTTTTCCGGAAAAGCCCCATGTTTTCCTCTGAAACTTTTATTATCCAGGTTTGTTACTTGAGTACACAACTACCCTTGACAGGAAGCATTAGTTTTTGAACCTGGAGTCATGCGTAGAAAATTATATCGCTGAGTATCTGGCTATCCTGAGTATCTGGCTACCTGGCTACCTTCTTCACAACAACCCCTGCGAAGTATAATCCACACAGTGGATGCCCCGTATGTGGGGCAACATACAGTGTCCACGGTGGTCTCGGAGGGAACATGCTACAGCACAGCTTATGGCCCCAGAGTCTACTGTCCCCAAAAAGGGCATAGCCTTTGGGGGTCAGGTAGATCTGAGTTTAAATCTGGCCTCTTCTGTACTAGAGACTTTGGACATGACCTTTCTGAGCCTCAACTTCTTCATATTTAAAAGTGGTAATAGGGGCGCCTGGGTGGCTCAGTTGTTAAGCGTCTGCCTTCAGCTCAGGTCATGATCTCAGGGTCCTGGGATCAAGCCCCGCATGGGGCTCCCTGCTCAGCAGGGAGCCTGCTTCTCCCTCTTCCACTCCCCCTGCTTGTGTTCCCTCTCTTGCTGTGTCTCTCTCTGTCAAATAAATAAAATCTTTAAAAATAAAATAAAATAAAAGTGGTGATAATGCCTTGCAGGGTTGGTGTGAGACTTACAGATGATGGTGAGGTGCTGCACACAGGGTCTCCTGGGGTAGCGTTCTGTCGGTGCTGGCCACCTTATTCTGGCAGAAGCACCTTCTCCGCTCTAGGCTTTGCCTGCCTTGGGCTGTGCACCCTCCGTGTTCTAGGTGTGTACACCTGAGCTTGTTACTTTACCTGTCCGCGCTTGGTTCCCCGTAGGTACCTGGGGATGGTGACAGTGTGGTGTGGTGTGGTGGGGAGGAATGAGTGAGCTGAAGATGGTAATGTTCGTAATCATAGATGCAATGACTACGACCGACACTGACGGGGGGCTCAGTGCCAGGCTTCGTGCCGTTTGTTTTTGTAACGCACAGTATCTCATTTAACGCACATTGCGCAGAGTCTGGAACACGGTAAATACTTTATCGAAGTGTGCTGCTATTGTGTTCATTGTGCAGTTCTCAGAGTCATTGAGGAATTTTGGCTCTGCCAGATTCTTCACATGTCGTTCTTCGGGGACCCTGGGGAACCAGTTCTTCACCCAGGCATTTAGTATCTATGAGGTGAAGAAGGTATTTCACATGAATTGTCCCCCTTTCTTTTAAACCCTTTAGCTTCTGTCCCTCCCTTATGTGGCCCTCCCACCAACTTTTTAAAAAATTCTCTTGTCTAAAGACAGCAAGACAGTGTGAAGTAAGTCCAGGCTTCTCCATAAAATGCTATTTGCTCGTCCTGATTTATTCCAGAATACAAGCTCTTTGCCTGCAGCTTTTCTGTCAGTGACCTACACCACCTGGGGACTGTTGCCTCATGGTGGGCAGGTCCTTCTGCACTGGGTACAGCCGGATGGACGTGCAAAATACCCTCTTCTTCCCCTCCGTTTTTATTGGTTTAATTTGCCCCCAAAGGGGATAAAGTTTTAGTTTTTAAATACCATGCCTTCGTTTGTGTGTATTGGTTTATTTGTTTATCATTTAAGCTGACAGCTTCAAATCAGTTCGGCAAACATTTCCTAAGCAGTCATTTGCAAGCTACTGCGTTGCACATGCGGAATACAAATCTGAATGCGGGAAGTTCAGTGTGCTGTGGTGACGGCAAGTGCCGCTCTGGTATCTTATCTCGCTCACATCTTGCATGTATCCCTTAATAGCCTACAGAAGATACCGGCCCTAAGACTTTTCTCCTCCTTTGCAAAAAAAGGGGTTGAGAATATCAATGTCACAGGATTGTTTTTAGGATTAAATGAAATAATGTATATGAAGCAGTCATCACTCAGTAAATGGGAGTCATTAATGAGACACAGAGTCCTCCCTAACTGGAGGAAGCAGACACACAGAAAAGATAATTTCCATGGACTGTGGTAAGTGTACTAGACTCATTCTGGCAGGTGGGAAGAAGGAGACTTAGGGAAGGTTTCCCGGAAGGGCCGCTAGCTAACTTTAGTCTTGGTGGATGAGGCAGAGTCGTTGAGGTAAAGTAGGGCCAGAGACTGTGTTTTCCCAGTGGAAGAGACAGCCTGAGTAAATGCACAGGGAAGAAAACATGGTATATTCCAGAAACCGCGTGAAATTCATTGTTATTAGGATCACAAAGTCCTCGGGTTGGACTTATCTGTAAGAGAGGCTGCTTGGAAGTGAGCTGGCCCTGTTTAGCCTTCCCTTTGTTTTACTCCCCTCAGTCTACCTTAGTAGATTCCAGCTCCCTTTAGAAGGTGTTGTGGTCCAAAGAATGCCAGATCTTGTTTAATTTGTTTAACTTTTATTCTGAAGGGAAGGGTTATCTATGGGGAAAGATCTTGTCTGTTATTTGAGGAAAAGTCAAACCTGGATTTCCAGAGCTTTCCTTACCAACTGTGTGATTATTTAACCTGTGTCTTGGATTTGTCATCTATAAAATTAAAAGTTTGCCTAATAAGAGTATTTACCTCATCCAGGATACTTCAGGATTAAGTGATATAACACATGTAAAGTGCTTGGAACAGTCCCTGAAACCAGGAAAGGCCTCGATAAATGTTAACATTATCAAGTGTTAACTAGTCCCAGAGAATTTCCATTCAAAGGAAGGCAGGATTTAACTGAGAGAAATGGTGGAATTTTCCAGCATGATGTCATTTGCTATTTGGAAACAGAGGTCAGTGAGAGCAATTGAAAAGGTGATTCAGTTCTTTCGATTTTATCTTCTAGAGGAGAATGCAGTGTTACTGCATATTCACTCTAGTTGGAAAGGGAAGCAGATTCTAAATAGTGATTCCATGCCACCTTGTGCTATTCTCTCACAAAGTCAAAAACGTTTAAAGCAAAAGCCCTGAGAACAAACTCACCCCACTGGGCAGAACCTTCCTCCCCTCCCCCCATGCCTTACTGTCTCCTCTTTCTCTCTTCCTCCCTTCCGCCCCCTTCCTACTGTCTTAATGTCTCCCCACCTTCCTCCCTTCCCCTTCTCCTCCCCCTACCCTTTAACCTTCCTTCTTTACAAATCAGCTTGCTTGGCTTGGAGAACAGTGTGGGCTGGATTTCAAACCTACGGCTAGGAGCCCTTGTGCAAGGCAACTCGCACAGCCATGTGAGAGAGCCCTTATCCCCCTCGGAATTCTTGACTCCTATTTGAGCCTACCCAATGGTGATCATTCTGTTTTATTTTATTTTTTATTGTAGTAAAATACACAAAACAGAACATTTACCATCTTAAGTATTTTTTTAAAAAGATTTTATTATTTTTAAGTACTCTCTAAACCCAATGTGGGGCTCGAGCCCACAAGCCCGAGCTCAAGAGTTGCATGCTCCACTGACCAAGACAGCTGGGTGCCCCCCGGCTTAACTGTTTTTAAGTGTACAATTCAGTAGTGTTAAGTATATTCATATGGTTGGACAGCCAATCTCCAGGACTTTTTCATCTTGCAAAACTGAAATTCCATGCGCATTAAACAACTCCTCTTTCTCCCCTCCCCCCAGGCACTGGCAGCTACCATTCTCCTCTCCTTCTCAATGCATTTGACTACTCCAGGTACTGCACGTAAGTGGAATCGTACAGTATTTGTCCTTTTGTGACTGGTATAGTTCACTTGGCATAATGTCCTCAGGGTTCATCCGTGTTGTAGCATGTGTCAGAATTTCCTTCCTCTTTTAAGACTGAATAATATTCCAGTGTGTGTGTGTGTGTGTGTGTGTGTGTACCACATTTTGTTTATCCATTCATCCTTCGATAGAACATTTGGGTTACTTCCACCTTTTGGTTATTGTGAATACCACTACTGTGAACATGGGTGTACAGACATCTCTTTGAGACCCTGCTTTCGATTCTTTTGGGTATTCACCCAGAATTGGAATTGCTGAATCATGTGGTAATTCTACTTTTAACTTTTAGAGGAACTGCTGTACTATTTCCATCTGTAATGGAAATTTGTAAATGTGTCATTTACATTCCCATGAACAGCGCACAAAGGTTCCAGTTTCTTCACATCTTTGCCAGCACTTGTTTTCTGGGTTCTTTGACAGTAACCATCCTAATGGCTGTGAGGTGGTATCTCATTGTAGTTTTGATTTATATCGACCTAATGATTAGTGACATGGAGCATCTTTTCATGTGCTTACTGGCCATGTATATCTTCTTTGGAGAAATGTCTATTCAAGTCCCTTAGCCGTCTCTGAGTTGGGTTGCTTGTTTTCTTTTTGTTGTTGTTGAGTTTTAGGTATTCTCTATATATTCTGGATATGAATTCCTTATCAAATGCATGATTCACACATACTTTCTTCCATGCTGTGGGTTGTTTTTTTTATACTATTGATACTGTCTTTTGATGCACAAAATTTTAGAATTTTCATGAAGTCCAGTTTGTCTATTTTTCTTTTATTACCTGTGCCTTTGGTTTCATATCCAAAAAATCATGACCAAATCCAGTGTCATGAAGCTTTTTTTTTTTTTTATGAAGCTTTTGTTACATGTTTTCTTCTAAGAGTTTTATAGTTTGAGGTCTTACATTTAGGTCCTTGATCCATTTTGAGTTAATTTTTGTATATGATATTAGGTAAGAGCTCAGTTTCACTCTTTTGCATGTGGATATCCAATTTTCCCAGCATCATTTGTTAGAAACATTGTTCCTTCCCATTGAATGGTTTTGGCACCCTTGTCAAAATCACTTGACAATATATGCAAAAATTTATTTCTGGGCTTTCTCTTCTGTTCCATTGGTCTACGTGTCTGTCTTTATGCCTGTACCACACTGTTTTGATCACTGTAGCTTTGTAGTAAATTTTGAAGTCAGGAAGTGTGAATCTTCTAGTTTTATTGTTCTTGTTCAAGATTGTTTTGGCTATTTGGGTCACTTGAGATTCCATATGAATTTTATGATGGATTTCTCTATTTTGCAAAAAAGTCATTGGGATTTTGATGGAATTGCACTGAATCTGTAGATTGCTTTGGGTAGTATTGATGTTTTAACAGTATTAAATCTTGCAATCATGAAAATGAGATATGTTTCCATTTATATGTGTCTTATTTAATTTCCTTCAGCAATGTTTTATATCTTCATTGTAACCTTCTTGGTTAAATTAATTTTTTTTTTTTTTTGGTTAAATTAATTTTTAAGTATTTTATTCTTTTGATACTATTATAAATGGGATTGTTTTTGTAATTTCCTTTTCAGATTCTTCATTGTTAGTGTATAGAAAGGCAATTGATGTTTGTGTGTTGACTTTGTATTTTGCTAATTTGCTGAATTCATTTATTCTAAGCTTTTTTTGTGACATCTTTAGGGGTTTTTTACATATAAGATCATATCATCAGCAAACAGTGATAATTTTACTTCTTCCTTTCTTATTTGAATGTCTTTTATTTCTTTTTCTTGCCTAATTGCTGTGGTTAGAAGTCCCAGTACTGTGTTGACTAGAAGTGGTGAAAGCCAGGCATCTTTGCCTTGTTCCTGATCTCAGAGGAAAAGCTATCTGTCTTTTACTACTGAATATAATGTTTGCTGTGAATATTTCATGTATAGCTTTTATTATGTTAAGGTAATTTCCTTCTATTCCCAGCTTTTAAATTGTTTTTATCATGAAAGGGTGTTGAATTTTGTCAAATGTTTTTTTCTACATCAGTTGGGATGATCGTATTTTTTTCCCTTCATTCTGTTAATGTGATGTATTACATTGATTGATTTTTGTGTGTTGAAACATCCCTGCATTGCAAGAATAAATCCAACATGGTCATTATCTATGTGCTGAGGGTCAGGCTGTGTGCAAGCTGCTCTTGGGGCAGGGATCCTTCCATGTGGCTGGGATGGGAAATGGGTAGCTACTATTGTGCTAAGAGCTGAAATTGACTGATATTAACCACCAATCCTTTTGCTGAAATTTGCAAGCCTTTAAAAGACTCCAGGATTCCAAAACAGTTATATCAGATAGATTCCACCAGTGTGATTATTGTCTAGATGTGGAAACAGATTCCTGGTGCTTCCTAATTCCCCATCTTCCCAGAATCATTCTTATTGTCTTAGTTGTATCATTTAAAGAAGAACCACTTTGAATTTTTTAGTATTTATTTTTTGAGTAATCTCTACACGCAATGTGGGGCTCGAACTCACAACCCTGAGATAAAGAGTCGCATTCTCTTTCAGCTGAGCCAGCCAGTCATCCCAGAACCATTTTTAATTTTGATGATGTCCAGTTTATCAGTTTTTTCTTTTTTTGGTTTGTGCTTTTTGTGTTCTAAGATTTTTGCCCATCTTAAGATCACAAACATTTTGTGTTGTTTTCTTTTAGAAGTCTTATAATTTAGTTCTTAAATTTAGGTCTGTTATCCATTTTGAATGAATTTTGTTAAATGGTAGGAAGTAAGGATTGAGATGCTCTTCAATGATTATGATTATCCAGTTGTTCCAGCAGCATTTCTTAAAAAGACTGTCTTTTACCCATTGAATTACCTTCTTTGGTAGTTTTTTTTTTTTAAATCCTTGTTGAAAATCAATTGACATATATATGGTCTTTTTCTGTACTCCTTTCAGTTTCATTAGTCTATATATATGTCTGTCCTTAAGCCACTACCATGCTGCTTCCATAGCTAGAGCTTTGTACTAAGTCTTGAAGTCAGGTAGCATAAGTCTTCCCACTGTTATTTTTTGAAACCGTGTGGGCTATTTTAGATCCTTTGTGTTTCCCTATAAATTTTGGGACTCTGAACCCTTTGGATACAGGAGTATGTCCAATCTTTATTGTTATCCCACAGTGCCTAATGCAGTACCTACTAAGGTACTTTTCCATATTTGTAGATGATCGGTTAATGAGAACTGATGGAATCAATAGGTTTCAACTCATTGGATCCTAGAATCTTAGAGCTGAAAGGGGACATACAGGGACACTAAGATGAAGATTAGACCCAACCATCTCATTAAAAAGATGATACAACTGACACCCAGAGAGATTGGGCACATGGTAAGTCAGAGATAGGACCAGAACTCAGGTCTTCAACCCCCCTACTCCTAAATCAGGCACTGGGCTTACCTGGGTTGGTGGGTCTGTGGAGTTCTATTTATGTGCCAGAGATAGGACTTCATTTTACCCTCACCACCAGGGTTCATCAATAATGTGTCAGGCCATCGAGATACAGAGAGGAATAGGACATGGTACTTACATTGAAGTGTTCATCGTCTATTGGGAGCTGCTTTTGTATGTCTCACTGAAAGTGCCCCTAAACAAGGTCCTTGATGTGTGTGTGGTCTAAGGAAATATGCCTAAAAGTAGACCTTAGGCATCTGTGTTTTAGTGACAGACTTAAGGCAAGTCAGCACCTGCATGAATTTGATCAAAGAGTCTTTCTGGAGGCACAAGCAGCAATGCCAAGGACAAAATTCTTGCAAAGCAAACAACCTCCACATTACAGGTGCTGCCATCTGCACACCTGTATTGGAGGACTTGCTGAGCACAGACATTTTGACTTCTTAATGGATGACCATGAAATTGACAAATTAGGGGGGGAGGAAATTGCATCTCTGAAAGCTTCCAGTTCATCATTCTCCTGGGAATGACTCAGCTCTTTCTTTCCTTCAAGCTATAATTTCAGTTTCTTTCTCTAATGGACATATTGATATTTTCGTTCTTATTTCTAACCTTCTGGCCTACTGAAAATGTCTTTAAAAGGAAATAGAGAAGTTGGAAAGTGTAATTTGAAAAATAACTTTTATGCAAAGCAACTCTTACCAATATTAAGATTTAGTCAATGCCTTATATTGGAACATTTCTAAACTTAAATCAGCTATCAATTAATGCTGCCATTTTGCTCTGATAAAGGAAATTTTCATTCTTTTTAAGTACTTTTATTCATAATTGTTAAGCAGAAACAAATGTTAATTACATTGGGAAGCATTAAAACATGCTGTTTCCTTAATCAAATAAAACGTTTTTCTAAAATTTTGTATTTAGACATTAAGTAAACAAAACTAGGTTAACAATATAATGAATACCCTTGAAGTATTTGGTGATTAAACAACACAATTCTAAACAACACATGGGTCAAAGAAGAAGTCTCAGACAAAATTTAAAAATATTTTTAGCTAAATGAAAATGAAAATATAATTTAACAAAATTTGGGGGATACAGTAGAAACAGTGCCTTGAGGGAAATTTGAGTAGTGCATGCATATATTAGAAAAGAAGAGGGTGCGTGGGTGGCTCAGTCGATTAAGCGTCTGCCTTGACTCAGGTCATGATCCCAGGGTTCTGGGATCCAGCCCTGCATCAGGTACCCTGCTCCCCAGGGAGCCTGCTTCTCCCTCTCCCACTACCCCTTCCCCTGCTCGTGCTCTCTTTCTCCCTCTCTCTCTCTCTCAAATAAATAAACTAAATATTTAAAAAAAAGGAAAAGAAGAAAGACCTAAACCTAGTAATGTCATCTTTTACTTAGGGAAACCAGAAAAAGAATAGTAAATTAAATCCAATGTAAGCAGAAGAAAGGACGTAATAAAAATTAGAGCAGAAATCACTGAAATTAAAAACAGAAAATCAATAGAAAAAATAAACAAAACCAAAAGCTGTTTTTTAAAAAAAGATTGTTATCATTAAACCTGATAAATCTCTATCCAGGTTAACCAACCGGATACAAATCACAATACCAGCAATGAAAGAGGGGCCCTCTCTACTGATCCCATGGACATTAAAAGAATACTTACATAGTGCACATCTGAAAGTTGCCAAGAGAGCAAATCTTAAAAGTACTCATCACAAGAGAAAACAATTTTTTGGTCACTTTGTATGGTGATGGGTGGGAACTAGACTATTGTGATCATTTCACAGTGTATATAAATCTTGAGTCATTATGTTGTACATCTGAAACTAATATATATTAATGTATATTAATGTATGTATTACACTTCAAAAAAAAGGGTACTTAAGGAATGTTATTTACAATTCTATACCCACCAATTTGATAACTTAGATGAAATGAACCAATTCCTTGAAAACTACAGTCCATCAAAAGTCACACGAGGAGAAATATTGAACAGACGTGTACCTATTAAAGAAATATTCATTTATATGTAGCTACATATTTTTACTCTTCTGCTTCTTGTTATTTCTTCGCATGTTTCTGTGCTTCTATCTGGGGTCATTTTCCTTGTGCCTGTTGAACTCCTACTAGAAGTGTGTGTGCACATGTACTGGAAACAATTCTATTAACTTTTATGTCAGTGAAGAACTTCAGCCTTTTATAGGATGGCAAGCAAGCAAAACTCTACAGGTACCAATAACAGACAAGACTTAATGGATCACAGCGTGGCAGTTTTTTTTACCCATAGCACAGCAAATGTTAGGAACAGCAACCTGGTACCCCTATTCCCCATATCATAGCAGATCTCGAGCACTCCAGAATCTGCTGTTCTCACAGGTATGGATTTCCATAGCCAGTGTAAATGTCAAAGGCTGTTAGGCACCAGTGGTGGCCCCAGGATTGTTCTTGAGGCCTGAGACAGTCTGTGTGCCAGGAACAGGCAGATACTCACCTTTAGAAAGGCAAGGCAGCTACTAACAGATGCCACCATCTTTGTAGCCATTTAGGTTCTTTGTCTTATAAATGGAAGTCTGCATATTGAGCCCATTGGGTTATGTTGGTAAGATTGCTGTGCCTAGTCTCATGACAAATGCAAGAATGATGCTGGCCACTTGGGCTATATTTGCCTGATTGATCACACTGTTTTATTTAGTTTTGTCTGGATATGGATTTTTACGGATACCCATAGGTATTCAAGTGAATTCAGTTGGCAACAATCCACTGTAAACCTTTATCTCCTGTTAGACTTTTCATTGGCACACAAGGCTGGTGTCTTGAGATCCTGAGTCTTTCAATACCCTTGTTGGCTTGACATCCTTCATCAAGCCTGTGCTTTCTTTTTCCTTAACATCTCTTTGTCTCTTTTCTTAACATAGCATAGGAGGGAACTGGAAGCCTGGTTGTTGGTCTTTTGTGCACATGTTCCACTGTCACCCTCAAGTGGCTCTTCCTGATTGAGAAAATGCCATTGGACTTGATGAGGTTTCACAGTGCAATCATGTAAAATGTCAACACCAATTATACATTCAGCAGGGGGAGCAACAGCAGTGGTAGACAGTAGTCATCTGAACGGCCTCACCTGGATGGTCATTTCCCCTCCAACTTACTGTTTTCATATCTGGTCACTGGAGTGCATACACCTCACCCTTCGAGAGAGTCAGGTAATAACATAAACTTTATAGTCTCTCCCCCCATCCCATTGTTCTGTCAGTGGAGCCTAAGGCTTTCATTTCCCCCTGGGATGGAAAGATCTTGGCCTCACCCAGAGTCTCCCCTGATTGTTAGAGGCTATTAAATCAGGACATAGGGATGCAAGGTCAGGCTCAGATGTTTAAGGAGTAGCCACCTAGTTCCTTAGTTGCTGTAGTAGAGAGGGATGGAGTTCCATGGAAGAAACTGTGTTATAGTGGCACCTTTCAACCAGGACAGCTGCTAGCTTGGGACTCCCATGGCTTGAATTTCTTCAGTGTTTACCCCATTAATGGCTCTTCGGTGGGAATTCTTGTTTTATCAGCTCTGTACACATGTAGGTCCCTTTGGAGGGGTTTGTTATTCCTGTTCTTGGTTTTGTCTCAGACTGAACAGACTCCAACTGGGTTGGGGGCTATCTCTCTTTTTTCTAGGCGTCTTTCAGTCCCAAATCATCACAGCCTCTTGCATAGGCTTCAGGGTACTAACAACAAAGTTCGGGGAATCTTCTACCCTGGGGGCCGGGTTCTAAAAACTTATCAGTCATTCTCTGGAGAGGGAGTCTATCATTGAGCCTGTCATTGTGTCCATCAGTCTGGAGTAGCTATAGCCTTCAGGTTTTGAATAGCTTCTTCCATGGGAAGTCTCTCTGGGTTGGCCATTAATGTAATCATTGACAAAGGAATACCAAGCAGCAAATATTATTGTGGAGCATGATTCTGTTCCAGCTGAATGGGCTGCATAGGATCACATGTGAGACAACCCAGTTGCTACTTTGTACCCTCTCACTCCCTTGTCACACAGATGCATCAGGCAATCTTTAACAGCTCTCTGGTGTGCTGACCAGAGGGGTCCCAGACTTCCCTCTTTTCCTCCTCACTGTGGTCTGCATCTCTGTACTCTGGACAGGGATATGTCTCCAAGCATGTTTTAATGTGGTTGCTAAAACAGGGTACAAGTACGCTTTCCTCTCTGAGGGGTGCCCTGGATACTCTCTCCTAGTTTCCTGTCCTGTAGGAGAGCAAGCAACGGCCATGGCATCATTTGGGCAGCTTGTTTCTTTTGTTTGTTTGTTTGTTTGTTTTTAAAGTTTATTTTTTTTAGTAATCTCTACACCATCCTGGGGCTCAAACTCATGACCCTGAGATCAAAAGTCACACACCCCTCCAACTGAGCCAGCCAGGCACCCCAGGGCAGCTTGTTTCAGTTGTATTTTCCACTGCTCAGTCTCTTCTATTGACTCAATTCATATATATTTACAGTTGAGGCACCCCTTATTCCTCCCTTTACCCACCACTTTTTTTTAAGATTCCATTTTTAAGTAATCTCTACACCCAGTGTGGGGCTCGAACTCACAACCCCGAGATCAAGAGTCGTGTGTTCTTCCGACTGAGTCAGCCAGGCACCCCCCCCCGCCCTTTACCCACCACTTGTGTGAGAATATTTGCTTCTGGTTTCCAAAATGTTTCCTCATATTCCTGAACCAAGACTATAGGATTCTTGCTTTTTCTCTTCCCCAAAGTCATTGTCTATCTTGACACCTTGTTAGCTGCTCCTATTTTGTCAAGGAAGAGCCTCAAGGAAGACCCATGTCTCAACCCTCTAGTGCCAAAAATAGGTGACAAGTTCCAATGGACTCAAGAAAGACAATCTGTTACTCATAGCAGAGCAAAGGGCAGGATTATAAGCATAGCAGCTCTGGTTTCTCTTCCCCCAAGTCATCTGAGACAACTCCATGGACCCAGATGCTGGTTATACATGCAGTGGGTTGTGCAGTGGAAGAACCAAAGGCCAAAGGCTCAGCGTCTTTTGTAGTAAGCAATAAGCCAGCCTCCCCCTCTCCCAGGAAGTGATCAGTTGCACGGTAGTCATGTTGTGGTCATGTGATCTACTTAACTAATTGCCTATGTGACTAGCTACAAAAATAACCCAGGACCAGATGATGATTAGATTTTGCAGTTTGGCACACACAGCAAGGATGTGATGAGATATTCAGGACCCATGGCAGACTGCTTCTCCCAACATTTCATCTGAAAATATCTGTATTTTAACTTTGGTTTTGAGGACTATTTTTACTGGGTATAGAATTCTAGGATGGCACTTACTTTCTTTCAGCACTTTAAAAATGTTATTCCATAGTCTTCTGGCTTCCATTGTTTTGGTGGAGAATCTGAGTCCTTCAGCAGTTGCTCTCTGCCCAGGCAAAGCCTCTCACCCTGTGGATTCACAGCTTCTTCCCATGTGCCCAGATACAGGAACTACCTCATGGGGGAAAAGTCTGCAGAACATCAGTTGTCTTCTCCACAGTTCTCTCCTCTCTGGCATCTCAGTCCCTTAGTCCTTGTTTCTAACTTTTGCCCTTTCAGACCCATGGGTTGTAATGGCTTCCCACTGTTGCAAGTCCCAGGATGATTCCTTGTCCCATATTGGTTTCCTGAACTCTGCCTAAACTTTGTAAGCGGTCTTTCATTAAACTTCATTTAGTTACTCTTTTTAGGTGTGACATCTACTTCCTGCTGGGACACATATGCAACAGGTTTCCTTAGTGGGGATTTTCTGGTGTCTTTTAATATACTAATGTGTATTGTGAGTTTTCCAGAAGGGTTTTAGAATATGTATCTCTTGAAGCATTTCAGAATCATGTTTCTCAGAGTCTTATCTTTAGAAATAGTGTTACATGAATATGGACCTGATGCTAAAGGGCTGGGAGACTTCTTGGAATCTAAACAAAGGTCAACAGAAGGCTCCCAACCTGGTTAATGAGGGACCTGATGCCTGTCCTTTTATCTCGCTCGTCAGTTTTCCCTAGAGATGTGCTGCTTTAGTTAAGATGTCAAAGTATAGACTAGTGGTTAAGAACACAGATTTTCGGGGCACCTGCGTGGCTCAGTCGTTAATCCTCTGCCTTTGGCTCAGGTCATGATCCCGGGGTCCTGGGATCGAGCCCCACATCGGGCTCCCTGCTCGGCGGGAAGCCTGTTTCTCCCTGCTTGTGTTCCTTCTCTCGCTTTGTCTCTCTCTGTCAAATAAATGAATAAAATCTTTAAAAAACAAACAAAAAAAAAGGACACAGACTTTGGAGGCAGACTGAACTAAGTTCAAGTCTTTGCTCTGCCAGTTATTAGCTATATCACTTTGGTAAGTTACATAGTCTTTGGAGCTTGTTTCCTCATCTGTAAAATGGATATATATTTGCCTATCACATAGGTCTTTCTGAGAGTTTAAAGGAAATAATAAAATATACATTTAGAAAAATAAAATTGAGGATAAAATTGCTGACCCATATCTTTTTTTTTCCTTTGGGGGGGCAGAGGGGCGGAGATAGAGGGAGAGAGACAATCTTGAGCAGACACCACACTCAGTGCTGAGTCCAACTCAGGGCTCCATCTCACAACCCTGAGATCATGACCCTGAGCCCAAATCAAGAGCTGGGCGCTTAACCAATTGAGCCATCCAGGGGCCTCTGCTGACCCATATCTTTTAAAGCTCCATTTTATGTTTAGAAATTTACTCTTAAAATTCTGGCTTTTGGTTCATATTACAAACTGTACTTCTTCCATATACAACTTCTATACAACATTAACTTTTATTTAGTTAAAAGTAAATTCCTATAGTATTAGTATTATTTTAGCACAGTTTTTTTTTTAAAGTATTTTAAGTTTAGGGAAAAAGGATTTGGAGCTTAATTCTTTTGCAATTTGTTCTTTTCTCCTTTGGGGCATGTGGAGATAGTGATCAAAATGGATACACCTGAAAATTCCTCCAAAGTGGAGTTTTGTCTACCTACAACGTAATTTTAAAGATTTCCATGATGATTGCTCCATAGTACCCGATTGCTCCAAATATCTAGTTATTCTTTCTCCTGGAGGCAAACTTGTCAGTGAAAAGCCCATTTTCCTTAAGTACCAGATAGACTTGTTCTCTGCACACATACCACTGACCAAGTCAGAGATTACATGTCATTCTGAGTCTTTCCATCTTAGCCCCATTGTCTTCTGTCAAAATGCAAACTCTTTAGAATCTAAATTCCTTCAACATCTCTTTCTGATCAGTCATTGGGAATAGCTGACATACCACCCTACCTTCTGCTTGGGGAAATCTTTATGAAACTCATGACTTACTTTGCCAATTAAGGAAAGCTATTCCTAGAGGCGAGGCATTTTTATCTTTGCAACTGCACATTCCTTCTTTAGTCATGAGGGCTTTTGTGCTATAGGAGCTTAAAATCTGATATGAAAAAGTAAAAGCAGAGGTACTGAGGTATGAATATGCCAATGAAACCACCTAGAGCTTTCTTCCACTAAAATACACACACTTTAGTCAGCACACTCAACACAACACCAACAAAATTTTATACATCTTACGTGAATAATAATGAGTACTGTGCAGTTACTTTCCATTTCCCACTTCTTCTTCCAGAAATTTGTAAGTCAGTTTCACTTCAAAGCAGGTAACATGCAAACTCAGGCCTCATATGACCTTGGACAAGTTAGCAGGAAGCACTTGCTCCCCTACTCTCTTTGCAAAAGTGAAATGTTCTTCAGATCTTATGAATCACAATTAATGCTGACTTTCTTGTAGGAACCCCAACTTTGAGTCAGAGATTCAGAGTTACTTTGGATGCTTGAAAGGATGAAATCTCTTGGTGACTCTCCTTCATCCTTAGTAATTTTTCACCTTATATGAAATATGATACCTATATTTATTTCTGCACATTATTTTGGGGGCAAACTTGAGGATTTCTGTCCCAGTATATTGTAACTTGTGTTGGTGTTCTCAGGCAGTGGGTTTGGGAATGGAACAGAGAGAGAAGCAAATGATGGAGGAGGTGTGGAGGTCTTTCCAGTGAACTCCTGGGAAAACAGAGAAAGTTGAAGCAAAGAAAACCCTAGGTCTGGGCGCCTGGGTGGCTCAGTTGGTTAAGCGACTGCCTTCGGCTCAGGTCATGATCCTGGAGTCCCTGGATCGAGTCCCGCATCGGGCTCCCTGCTCGGCGGGGAGTCTGCTTCTCCCTCTGACCCTCCCCCTCTCATGTGCTTGCTCTCTCTCATTCTCTCTCTCTCAAATAAATAAATAAAAAATCTTTAAAAAAAAAAAAAAAAAGAAAACCCTAGGTCTTAGACCAGCCCTCTAGCAAAAAGCTCTCAGGACATAACTATATTGCAAATCATTTCCCTTCTTTCTCCCCCTGCTGTCACTTTGCTAAATTAGACAGCCAGTATCTCCCCTTGGAACTGGTTTCTCTTCCTTCATCGTGCCCTATTCAGTCAGTTTTCATGTAACACCCAAAGTTATCTTTCTAAAATATAAATCATCCTGTCAGTCTCTTGATTAGAATCCTCCAATCCTTCAAAGTCTCTCCATTGCTCTCAGGGATAAGTCTTTTTAACATGGCTCACAGAGGCTTCATGGTCTGGTCCCCCTGTCTACTTTATTTCCAGCTACTCGATTGTTCTGGTAGTGCCATACTTATTATTATTGTTGTTTTGTCATATGTGCTTTCAATTCTTCCTTTGACCCATTGTTTTCTTTTCTAATTAATTTTCATTCTTCCTTCAGGTCCCAGTTGAGCCATTACAACCTTCTGTCTTCCCCGACCATCCCCCACCAAGTCCAGTTGAGGTCCCTAACTTTTAATGGGACTCCGTCACAATGGACATCACAGTGTGTGGTAATTGCCTCTGATTATTAGTTTGTGTCCCCCACTAGACTGGAAATTCCACGAGGCCCCAGGCCATGCTTGTCTTGGCCATGGCCACCTCTTCAATACCTAGCAGAATGCCTGGCATAAAGAAGAGGCCCAGAATTTATTACGTAAATAATTGAACAAATCAAGGACCTGTGACTTATGCGACCAGCTCAAATGGACAAGGTATTCTGTGATTTATACAGGGATCACTCAGGACCCAGGAGATGGAACTCCGGGCAAGAACGGACAGCTCTGGCTCACTGAATCTGAAACCTAGGAAGCCTCTAGGTAGCTTGAGAAATAGTGACTCTCAGGATACAGAGTATCTACAATGAAGCAAAGCAGATTTCTAAGTATTGTGTCCAACCTCTGAGGAAAGGAGATCCTAGAACATTTCTACCAATCAGAGAAAAGGTAAGTGGAAAATTACAGAACAGTTCCCATTTCTGCTAATTTAAGATATCTACAATTCAGTTAATTGTGTCTATATCATTGTGTTCTAGAAACTACAAATGGGTCTTTTTTTTTTTTTTTTTTCCATAAGCTCTGAATTTTTTTCAACCTCAGACTCCCTGGAGGTGTTGAGGAACTGAACCCATGGAGGACTTCTGTATTTCTTAATTCCTCCCTTTGAGAGCTTTAGCTTTGGCCAGGATGGCTCCAAGCTGCAGCCGTCTGTTTGCCCATGCTCCCTGCAGACACGGGAGGGCACTGCAAAAGCAGGTTTATTTTCGCTGGACTTCTTTATCTCTCCCATGGTGCCACAAACACTCCCACTTCTGCCCTGCCGATTGTGGTTCTTCCTGTTTCTTGTGCCAGTTCCCTGTTCTTTGAATCACCCCTGATAGAAAGGGCCTAAATTACTAAAATTGAAATCCTTATAGTTCCCCCAGAACAACACAGAAATAAATTTATACATCTCCAAGTTGTGCAAGACAGGAACTAAGATTTTTGGTGCTATCACTGAAATGCAGTAATTCTCAACCTTTGGGGAGTTGTAGGTTCTTTGAGAATCGGACAAAGGTTATGGATCCTTTCCCCAGAAAGATGTACATATGCCCTCACGATTCCGCATATAATTTCAGAGCATCCGTAACTACAAGTTAAGGACCTCTGCTGGAATGTGTTTATTGAAGAACTCTCCCAAGATTTGGGGGGCCGGGGGATGAGAAGTACTAGAGACACTCCCACCTATGAATTTGTTACTAAAAATGAAACAAGTTTCCACCCAATCACAGAGTTTGATTATATGCTTTGATATGTACTTAATTAATTGAGAGGACACTGTGTCAGAACATAGGCTATTAGGGATTGCAAACTAGGATCATTCGGCATTTGAGGAGAGTGGTTTCATTAGCTTTCTAATGAAAATATGTAGATGTACGCTTAGAAAAATGAGAATTAGCTGAAGTTAGCTAAAAGGGGGGAAACCATGTGCTTTAAACCGATATTTCCAAAGTGCCATGACTATATTTTAAAAATATACCACCACCCCTCCCCTACCATGTGCTGCCTTCACCCCTCCCCCCCCCACCCCCCCACCGCACTCCAAAAATTCAGATATAGTCTGCAGTGACTGGCGGGATCTGGGGCTGTGGACAGCTGGAGTTCTATTTGTAGGAAGCTCTGGAGAGGGGACAGTGCCAATGGGGTACTAGTGCTGATGATTGTCCCAAGGGCCATGACCAGGTACAGAAGTCACGCGTTAAAATGCCTGGGGCAGAGTGGGTCTCTTGGTGCTCACCTGCAGGAGACAGGATTAGGGGATGCCCATTGGGGTCTGAGAGGATTTACTCAGTTTTCTTCCAGAGGCCATGTCAGGCCCTGAGGAAGGAAGCTAACGTTTAAAGCAGGTCCCGTGGAGCGGCAGGACCACGGAGACCTCAGACTCACCCTTCTCTTGGTGTTAGTAGGTTCTAGGTGGAAGGGTAATCAATGAAATGCACAAGCAGAGCAGCTTTTCTTCTCCTTATCTGCAAATTTTCTTCTCCCCTCTAATTTGTGGGAATATTAGAAATCCACTTTAATGTGGTCACTAAATGGCTCAGCCTCTTCCCAGCTATGCAACCGCTGCAAGTTAATCTCGCTGCTCAGCTTCTCATCTCAATAACGGACACAATAGTAGTACGTATTTCACAGGGTTATTGTGAAAATTAAATGAAATAATGCATGGAAGTAAGGGATTTAGTACAGTGCTTATTGCCTAGTAAATAGTTAATAAATGGTCACCATTGTTTTAAAAGATTATTTATTTATTTATTTATTTGCAAGAGAGCGCACACACGAGCAGGCGGAAGGGCAGAGAGAGAAGGAGAGGGAGAGAGAATCCTTAAGCGGACTCCCTGCTCAGCGCGGAGCCTGACGCGGGGCTCCATTTCATGACCCTGAGATCATGACCTCAGCTGAAACCAAGAGTCGGACACTGAACTGACTGAGCCACCCAGGTGCCCCCAACATTCACCATTTTTGTAGTTATTTGGGCATCTATGCTTCCCTACTAGGCTGATTATAAACTTCCAAATGTCAGGATTTGTCCTGATGCCTCCTGTTTTTACCACAGAACTTAAAATAGGCTTTTAGAAATATTTTGAATGAATAAATGAATGAATGCTTTAGTGAACGAGGGAATGAGTGAATATGGGTTGGAAAAATAGAAGTTTTGAATAAAGTCAGATAGGTGTCCCAATCTGGCAGGGGCAGAGTGGAGATATTATATGACAGACCCTCTAACTCTACTGTCCTTCCCTTTGACTTTGAACGGCCACTGACTATTTCTTACCTTTTAGCTACCACCTTAGTGCAAGCTCTTTAGAAAGACTTTCTATAAGGCCCCTATCCAAATGATCTTCCTGGTTACATTTTCTATCACGACCCTTTGCTTATAGCACTTAAAATTTATATGATTTGTATATTATAAAGCATGTAGTTATATAGTTATTTGGTTTTTTAACCTTGTTTATTGTCTGCCTTTCCCACTACATAATAAGCTCTATCACAACAGAGAACTGCTTTCTTCATGAACCCAGGGAGAGGGAACACAGTCTAACGGGTAGAGCTAGGGATTTGAACCCATGCAGTCTGATTCCAGAGACTGCCTATATCCAAACCCTGGCTCTGCCCCTTATTAGCTATGTGACCTAAGACAAGTTATTTACCTTTTTGTCTTGTTTTTTCATCTTCTTTTTCATCTTTTCATCATAGTAACAGGACCTTTCTCCCTGATATTGCCCTTCCATCCCAGGCACCTGGGGCTCCTGGGCCTGGTGCTTTAGAGGACGCTGCTCTAAACCACTCTGGCTGTATCCCACCCCACAGGCAAGCAGTCCCTAGGGCCAAAGGAACATGCCTGTACCTGCTTCTTTTAGACCAGACTTGTGATACCTGAGATCCTAGGACTCCTTACCCAAATAGCTCTAAGCATGCTTCCCGAACCAGCTGGGCTTTGGCCCCAGGTCCATCCTTTCAAAGGTAGACAGTGTCCCCAGTGTGCATACCCAGAAACCTCATGGTAACTGAAGATCTGCTATTTGCAGCGTGGGAAGGTGGACACGGATGGGATGTTTTGTCTGAGATGTCCACACCCATCGACCCAAGGCTCCTTCTCTGGTACAAGATATGTTGCCGGGGGGGAAAGAAGGGAGGTAGGCCAGGGTCCTCTATTTTATTCTTGCTTCTAACCTGGCACATGCTAGAGATAGGCCAGTACCTCATAGATTGTTAGGACGATTACATGAGATATTACATGTAAAGCCTTTATTATTTTACTTATTTTATTCTTTCTGCCTCAAGGAATGTCACTCTTTTTTTAATAAAGATTTTATGTATGTATGTATGTATTTATCCAGAGCGTGAGTGGGGGGAGGCAGAGGGCGAGGGAGAGAGAACATCTCAAGCAGACTCCCTGCTCAGTGTGGAGCCCGACACAGGACTCGATCTCACAACCCCAAGATCATGACCTGAGCTGAAATCGAGAATCAGATGTTTAACCAACTGAGCCACCCAGGCACCCCTATGTAAAGCCTTTAGAAAATGCTTGACATACTGTAAAGTGCTCAATAAATATTAGCTATTATTATATCTTTAGTTGGCTTAGCACAGGCTCTAGTGCATTATAGCTATTTGATTAGTTATTTTTGAATGAATGACTAGATGAATGATTGCTTGAACTATTAGCTCATTAACTGGGATCCTGTCTTGGTTCTGTTGCTAGGTGAAATCATTTATATACTTGAACAGAAGCTTCATTTGTTGTAGTCATTGTTGGCCGAAAGTAAGAAATACTGGCTTGATATTCACAGTTAAGTATGAATAACAAACTTCCTATCAGGAAAAAGGTCTTAGATGTTGATTTCACAGAATGACAGTTTCAGAAAGGGGCTGCATCTTATTTAAGCTAATAAATTATTTTACAAGAAATACCGTAGGGGATTTGAATTTATGTACTATTAGATGCTCCCCGTTAGCCCAAATACATTTGCAGTGACGTATGTAATGGTAGGATTTACAGCAGGATTCTAAATTTCAGGATAGCTCTGATAGTTTTCTGACTATGCAGAGGACCCTCATCACAAAATAAGAGGGCTGCCTGTTAATATTATTTGAGGCCCTGGAATCCCAGCTCTGATGGCTGATCAGTGGCCAGCAACCGCATGATTTAAATTACTTCTTTGGTTCATCAACACATGTGAAAGGATCATGGACGTTAGTGACAGACAGAGCAGAGGTCATTCTCACCTCTGTCACTTATCAGCTGTGTGATCTTGAGCCAGTTTCTTAATTTCACTTTTCTCCAGTTTCCTCATCTGGATGAAGAGAATAATAGTAGCCGCTGAGGTGGATTATTGAGTAATGCTGTTGGAGAACCTAGCATAATCCCCGGCAGGCAGTAGATTTCATTCCGTTCACCACCTAATTACCATTTATAGGGCCACAAAACAGAGAGTATCTCCAGAATTAAGCTTGTTTTGACAATATAGTTACATAGGAGGTAGTGAGCAGACACTTACAGGTCCGATTAATAAAGTGCTTCACCCATGCCAAGTGTCAAGTATGAACAAACTTCATGATAACTGACAGCAGGAGAACATAGCAAATTACTTTTAAAAGATAATTCAAACATTCATTTTGCTTAAGGCTTGGAAAATGCCATTTTATTAAATCTTATTTGTATTTCTAGTAAGATAATTACTGTTTTATTGTTAAAGAAGGTAGAAAAGTATAAATAAAATGTTTGAAAAAATAAAGCAAAATTATATTTCAGTTCTGATTTCTCCAAACCTTTTTTTTTTTTTTTTTTTTTTTTTTTGAGATTAAAACATCCCTGAGTCTATTTTGTATCCTTATTAAACCCACATCTGTGGAGCTGCTTCGGGGCCCTTTGCCTACGGGCTGATGAAGATTACACACTCTTCTCTCCTGGACTTAATGCTCCCTGAATGGCATTCTCCCTCACTTTATCTCCACTGAAGTCTGCTTTTAGGAAAAGGAAAAAAAAAAGATCTGATACTCAATTTCAGTAAATCTGGAATAGTGAGCTGAGAGTCAAGAGGGGAAGTTTTGTTTCCAGACTGATCTCTTGCATCCACGCATGGGTGCTGCAGCCAGTGGGATGTGATTTCAAAGATGTGAGCCTCGGGTTCCTTCCCCAAAAGAGAATTGGTGTCTCATTTGCTTACCGGAACGTGGAGACTTTCTTTTTACCACGACATAGCTTTGAAAATACAAATGCCTTTCAGGGAACTAAAACTGGTGATGAAAAATTAAATAACTGAACCTACTTACATTCTTGGCAGCCACTGTGCTGGGGGGTCCAGGAGGTGGGGGAGATGAGACTGGAGAGCAAGAGGAGAAAGGCATACAGGGGAGGAGAAAAGCCCGGGGCAAGAGACAGTTGGGAGCTCCACGGGAACTCTCCACTGGCTGTAGTTTTAAGCCAGAATCTAAAATTTTGAAATTCTTTAGTGCTAGCAATAGGCTTTTAATTTAAACAAGGAAAAAAAAAACCCACACACCAGAATGAACACATAAAATGGACTGTATATATCCACTTAGTGATGGTTTGCAGCCATTTAATGAACATGCGTGGTATTGACTTCAGGGTCCATTATGGACATCGACGCAGCCTGGATTTGTGGGTTTTTATTTTTTTGACAGTTTGATTTTCAAGACTTTCCCATAGCTTTTAGTACTGTTTTTTGGACTTATATTCATTAAGGATTTTAAAAGCAAAGGTCTTTGCTTACATTGAAAGTGCTACTGTTCCTAGCATCATAGTTCCTCACTAATGGCTTTCTGGAATACCATTTTCATTATTTAATTTTTATGGAACTCTACTTCCTTTATTATTACATTTGCCTTTGTAATATGTACAATCTGTACATATTGCTAGGCTTTAAATATTTTTCCTGTTTACCATGAATAAAAAATGGTTGGGGATTCATTTGCTTTGCAGAATAAACCACTACCTCATCTGTTTCCAACAGAAAAATGGCAGGTGTATCTTCTGATTATCCTCACTAGCTATTTTGCTCTGATCTCTCTCTTTTCCTCTCCGCCAGTGAAGATATAATGTTCTCTGGTTATGGAGAAGAAACAAGCATAAGGGTAAGGCTGCTTGGATTTTATAAATGTCAGGGTAATCATTTACCTAGTTAATAACAGTAATGTACATAACACTCGACACTTTACCGAAGGCCTTCACGGTAGGTTATTTCGTTTGAATTCTGAAGGTTTGTCCTAATTATTATCCCATTTTATAAATGTGACCTGCCCAAGTTCAGGATTAGTGAATGACTGAGGCCACCCCTTGCTTCCTTGAACCAGGCTCCAATCTTTCCTGTCTTAACCAAAAGCCCTTTGTCAGTCCCAGAGGTTTTTGGTTGTTTTTTTTTAAAGATTTTTTATTTATTTGAGAGAGCGAGAGAGAATGAGCAGGGGGAGGGGCAGAGGGAGAGGGAGAAGCGGACTCCCCACTGAGCAGGGAGCCCAATGCAGGACTCGATCCCAGAACCCTGGGATCATGACCTGAGCTGAAGGCAGACATTTAACTGACTGAGCCACCTAGATGCCCCAGTCCCAGAGGGTTTTAGCTACGACCATTTTCTCTTGCCCTTCAGGGCTCAACCACTTAAGAGAGGGCTGTACCCCGTTTCCCGTCTCCTCACTTCGCATTCATTCTTCAGCCCTCCGAAATTCAGGGTTGGGTCCAGCGCTGTGCTGGGCTGACTTAGGAAGAGTCGCAGTACCTTCTGGCTGCTACACGCAGTGAGTCCTGTTCAGAGTTTCTGCTTCAGGTCTCTGTACTGTGGACGCTGCTGGCAACTCTGGCCTTCCTGTGGCTCTCCCCTCGGCTTCTGCACATGCCCTTCTTGGGTTTTCTACTCCTCTCCAGAAGCGTCTTCAAGTTTCTGCAGCGACTCTTCTTCCTGCGTTTTTCCTTAAATAATGAGATTCCTCAGAATGCTGGCCTCTCCTGACCTCACTTACCTCTTTCTTCCCATTTCTTCTCATCCCAGAGCAATTCTATCCATTTCTCACTGTTGCCTCTACAGGTAGGTGACTTCATAGAAAAGATACTACAGATGTTTTCAAACACAAACAAAAGTAGAGATCCTAGTTTAATGCCCGTGGACCCCATCACTCACTGCAACAACCACTGACATTTTGCGCATCTTATAATTTCGCTTGTAAATACGTCAATATACACCTTGTAAGGGCTTTTGAAAATTATAGCCACCATGCCATTTTTATACCTAAGCAGAATTAATAGTGTAATTACTTAATGTCATCTAATCCTTCCTAAATCTCTATGATTGTCTCAAAGGTATTTTTTCACAGTTGCTTTGAATCCACATTCAAATGAGTTGATGTCTCTTAAATGGATCTCCCTTTCTAGTTCTGCTAAGCTAGGCCTTTCTCTCAGGTTCCAAGCCCAAGAGTCTAGCTGACCTCTGGTAGCTTCATTTGGAGACCTCAAAGGTACTTCAGACTTTTTTTTTTTTTTTTTTTAAGTAGGCTCCACCCGTGGAGCCCAACTTGGGGCTTAAACTCATGACCCTGAGATGGAGACCCGAGGTCAAGAGTCAGATGTTCAACCTGCTAAGCCACCTAGGTGCCCTGGTACTTTAGACTCTTCATGTTTCTAATTTAACTTCCTTTGTCCCTAAAAGCTTATTTTCATTGTGTACTTTTCCTTTTGGGAAATGGCACTACTGGTCCACCTGGTTGTTCACACCAGAAACCTGAGGTTCTTCTCAGATCTCCCCATCTCCACTAGCTTCTCATATGTACTATGTTACCAAATACTAGTAATTCTATCTCCTATATATATTTTCAGTCCATCTTTCCATCCTCCTTGCCATTATCTTAGTTCAGGTCATCATTTTCCCCCTGGATTGCTGCAAATCCTAAATGGTCCCCTATTTCTAGTCCTGGAGGGTATCTTCCAGATAGCCTTTCCAAAAGCCAGAGATGTTTCTAAAGTGTAAATCTTGTCATATCCCTCCCCTCCTTAAAGCTCTTCCATAACTCCCCAGTGTTTCTGGGATAAATGTTAACATCTAATAAAATCTTCAAAACTCAGTGCTTACTACCCTCCCCAGCCCCATTCCCCTCTTTCTCTCCTGATGCCCTGTACTCTAGCCATACATTCTTCCATTGTTCTCTGCCCTTTCTCACCTTGGGCCTATGCCTGTGATGTTCCTTCCACCCAGAATGCTTTTTTGTTTCCTCTCCCTACCCTTCCCCTTTCCCTTCCTGATTTCCGTCCTACTTGTCATTACATCTTTGCTGAACAATGAACAATTTAGGGAAGTCTTCCCGCATTCCCCAGACCTGAATCAGGTGCCTGTGCTCTGGGTGCTGAGGGTAGCTGGAGGTACTCGGTTTCAGCTCCTGCTGTTACATTAATTTCATGGATTTACAACTGCTTATTTGATGTCTTCTGTCTTATTTCTGGTTGTCATCTGAGTAAGAATAGTGTCAGTTATTAGGCAAATGCTTAATAAATAGTAGGTGAAAGGATGAAGTCATGATTCTTCTAAGTCCCAGCTTCTTTCCTGTGTACCACTATTTCTTAACCCGTTGTAGGTATTGTGTGTGATGGGCATTGCTGGAACATCCAGGCCTTAGAAAATTCAGTTGAATTTTCGGAAAACAGTTGAAACATGGAAGCAAGGTAGTGTGGGGTAAATATTGTAAGCTCATTGCTCTTAGGGCCTTTATATTAACAACTCACTCAACTTGAAATAATTTCCCTTGATCTTCACACGTTTTGTTCCTTGTCATTTAGACTTAAGTGTAGACATCACCCCCTCAGAAGGATCCTTCCTGAAGGCACGGTCTAATGCAGTCACATGCTTACCTTCACATGTGCTACTTTTGATTCTCTCCACAATTCTTACTGCTGTTTCTTTGATGTTCTTTTGTCTCTCCCCCCTTCCCCCGCCAGGAAGACAAGGGACTTCACCTATCCTGTCCATGGCTGTTTTGTAGGTATTCTACAAATATTTGTTGAATTAGTGGAAAAATGAATGACTGCGATAGCAGTTGAGGTGATACACATCTAGGAGAGGTCAGGGGGAAATGACAAGCTTATTTCCCAAGGGGTATGTTTTTCAGAAGTAAACAAATCCTCTGTAGGTCCTGCTATTGGACACATAATCTTGTGTGTAGCCTTTTTCTGTGCTATTTCTGAGTCTCCTTTTCTAGCGGGTATGTGGGGAGCTGTTTGATGGACGCTGTCCATTGGATCCCCTTGCTTAAGTGAGGTGCTAAGCATGTGCTATTAGCAGAGAATGAGCTTTGCGGCTCTAGGAGAGGTGTAAATGAATAAGAAAAGTAAGCAGGGCCCCTTCTGAAAGAGACCTTTTAACAAAAGAGGGAAGCAACAGTTTGTGTAACTCAGCTTCTGAAAACCCGTTTCAGAGGCTCATTATAAGGCTAACTGATTTAGCCCAAAGACCAACCAGTGAGGTTCAGTTTGGATCACTGGCAGTTGTGTGGGACTTTGGGCAACAAGCGGGGGGAAGGGAGGTTTGGTTTGAAAGGCAGTGGGAAGTGAAAGTGCATTTCTAGCGACTGGGCAGAAGCTCTGTCCTCAGAGACCTGGTTTCATGGCTCCTTGATGCGAGTGTTCACTGAAGTGGGTCTGGGAGCAGGACAGTGAGTTTAATTTGAGACATTTGAGATTGAGGTGTTCGTGATGTTAACAAAAGGCTCAGGGATCTAGAATGGATCTGAGATTTCTTAGGACAGATCCCAGGGGAATACCAATGTTGAAAGGATGAAAAGAGGATATGGAACTCTTGGACAAAGACCTAACATTTCTTACTTGAAGGAGCTCACCCTCTTCTGAAGATCACATGCTATTGGTCATTCCTTTCTGAATTCTTGTAGCACCTCCCATCTGCAGCTTCTAGGCTTCTAAGCCTTTAGCAGAGTGCTGTGCAACGGAAATACAATGAGACCCACTAATGTGAGCCACACATATAATTTAAAATTTTCTGCCACCAACATTTTAAAAAGTAAGAAAAAGAACATAATTTCAAAAATTTACTTAATTTGGGGTGCCTGGGTGGCCCAGTCAGTTAAGCACCGGACTCTTGATTTCAGCTCAGGTCATGATCTCAGGGTTGTGGGATCGAGCCTCATATGGGGCTCTGCGCTCAGCACAGAGTCTGCTTGGGATTCTCTTTCTCTCTCTGCCCCTCCCCCCGCTTGCTCTCTCATACTCTTTCTCTCTCTCTCAAAAAAAATTCAACTTCTGATGATTTGTTGCTAGTATATAGAAATACAGTTGACTTTTGTATATCGACCTTGTGTCTTGTACCTGTGCCAAACTCACTCATTTTTTTTCCCAGTAGATGTTTTACAGATTCTACCAGACATTCCATGTTGTGGTTGAGAACATGTAATGAATCAGAAATAACTCTGTTACACTCAGTGAAACTTGGCCAGAAGTGTGTTTTGAGTTATTAAATTTGTTCCTCTCAGTGAAATGAAGCAGTTGAGGCAATAATGGTTAGATTCCCGCTCTTCTGACTGGATCTTAGAAGGAAAAAGGACAATAAAAGATAGGCCTGTGATTTTGTCATAAGGACTCTGGGAGAGAGGAACCTGGACGAGAGCTCTGTTGTCAAGATCCTTTCTGTTGTGAAAGGCCTGATTTGGGGACTAAGCCCAGGGCTGCCGGGGTTGCTGATACAGGCATCCTGGCCCAGCAGTACCTCTGGGCCTGGGCCCCCTTTCTGGCTCTTCCCAGGAGAGGCCTGAGGAGGTGCTGAGCAGCTAGGCCATGGTCTAGGCAGGGTCGTAGTCAATAACAGCGCACCATCCATAGCCCGCTGCAAGCCGTCTAGCTGCAGGAGTTTTTCCCCTGGGATCTGAGGTAGATGAACAGAGAAGTAGGCAACAGGCAGTTGCTACCACTTCATTTTAGATTCTCCAGTATTCACAGGCCTCCTTTTTTAATTTATCCCTTTCCTTCCTTTTGTTTAAACTTGTGCCGGTGGCCTCTGTGTTTATTTCCTTTGGAAGTCTACCTGCCACAGCCCTGTTTGCCCCAGTGTGGTCAGATCTGGGTCATTGCGGGCCAAATGAGCTACCAGTTGGCTTCTACGTTCTGGAAACTGGAGCTTATCCCTTTCTCATCCCTGCCTGACGTACTTCACAAAGCTCTTGTAAAGATCAAAGGAGTAATGCTATGAACATGTTTTGTTTACCACTTTCTAAGAATAAGTAAAGGATGCTTATTATTATTTGACAAATACTTATTGAACATTTATTTTGTTTTATGTACACTAAGGACAGAGCAGAGAACAGACCTGGTCTCTGTTCTTGTGTCCTGGAAAGTTGGGTAAGGGAAGACAAATATTGAGCAAATAAGCCTACAAAAGATTATATGGATACAATTGTGAAATACAGTTTCTGAAGGGAAAGCATGAGTGCTACGAGAATGTAAACTATAACTTGATTTAGGGATCTCAACACAGACCTCTTTGAGAAAGTGACATTGAAGCGGACACCTAGGGGGTGGAAAAAAATGCCCAGGTGAATGGTGTAAGGAAAAAAATGTCACGTAGAAGGAACCAGGTATGAAGATAATGAGGCAAGATGGAGATTGAAGTATTTGAGGAAGTAAAAACACCTGGGAGAGTTAGGGAACTAGGGTCGCTGGATGAGGCTTGGAAGGTAGATAGGGATCAGATCATGCAGGATCTTTTTTTTTTTTTTTAAATATTTTATTTATTTGACAGAGAGAGACACAGCGAGAGAGGGAACACAAGCAGGGGGAGTGGGAGAGGGAGAAGCAGGCCTCCCGCCGAGCAGGGAGCCCAATGTGGGGCTCGATCCCAGGACTCTGGGATCATGACCTGAGCCAAAGGCAGACGCTTAACGACTGAGCCACCCAGGCGCCCCATCATGCAGGATCTTAAGGCCACCCTGAGGGTTTGGGACTTTTACAGATCACTCTCTGTGTATTTCAACAGAAGGAGTTTAATATAGGAAATTGGTTACGCACATACTGGAGGGCTGAGAAAGCAATGGGTATCCATTGAGATAACCTGATACTGGTACTGGAGTTAGCAGTTTCCACCCCATAGGACTGGTGGTGTTAGTAGAACCCAGGAATGTCCAGAAAGACCCTGTGGCAGGTAGTGGGACCACAGAATAAGATGGAGAAGGGGCCTTGGTGTAGGAGCTAGTATTGCCAAAGGAAAGAGCCACTTCTAGAATTGGTGTCAGAAGCAGGGAGAGATTAACAGCAAGAGAGAGAATGGGAGAATGAGAGAGAGAGAGCGCTTTTCTCCCTCCTCTGCCTTCTGCTCTCCTGCCCGTACCTTGTAGTGGTAGAAGCTAATAGAAAAATATAGTTTATAGACTCTTAGCCACAACATTACAGAGCACAGTAGAAAGGGTGGGTGTTGAACAGAGCAGACAACAGTGGGTTAGAGACAACAATAGAGTGTGAGTCAGTAAAAGTTTTAAATGAGAAGTGGGATAAGAATCTCTGAATTGCAGAAGAATCGATATCATGTTAGTGACAACTTCCCTCCTGGCGTTCACAAAGTCATCTTCCTCTGTGGGTAATTCTTTCTAGTGAATTCATCCCCAGTTACTTAACTTAAAGCCTGTTGACATATTCTCTTTCTCATAGATACCTATGAGTTATTCAAGAGGATATGATAAGGATAGATAGCATTTGTTGAATACCTGCTTAGTTATAGCATCTTACAGTGTCTCATTTAATCCTTCCAACAACCATGATGATCTCCATTTTATAGGAAGGTGATTGTGACTGAGGGAGGTAAGCTAGTAAGTAACAGTGCTGACAGTTGAAGGAGAACTTTCTGACCCAAAGCCAGGTTCTGTCCATTACAGCAGAGTATCTAGCCTGGAACTTGGGCTGAGCTCTTCAATAGGATCCTCCAAATGGAGGTTATTTCTCTCATGTTCTATTTCTTCTGACTTGTGAGAAGATCCTCGGTGGGAATTCTGTGTTAGTTGAGCAGGCAACACAGCATTCAGGATCTTCAGTGAGTTGAGTTTTTTTTTTTTTACTAATGATACTTAAAATGTATAGTCAAGAAAGTTGTGGGGTTTGTTTTGTTTTTCCTATAGCATAAATGTTCTCACTTTTACTGGAAAATCATATAGTTTTATTCATAGCAGAAATGTCAGATTTATTACCCCCCTCACTCTACAGGTTTGTTCTGAGCATTAAGTGAGATGCTGTGATGTGCTATAACCTAGCAGGTATTCAACAGGAGATAGTCAAGAAGCGGATTCATTTTTAATCAGCTGATTTTGTTGAGAACACAAAGTTTAGTTAAGAGATAGGCCAGTGAGAAACGTTATGCGGATAATTTGTTGGGGCCCCAGTGACTGAGGGGGAAAAAAATTCTTTTGGAGGGAGAGCTGAAATTTGTCATTAGTACCTATCTGACCCTTTTTTGAGGTGTTTGAAGATCATTTAAGCCTGGAAAAAAAAGGGGGGTGCCTGGGTAGCTCAGTTGGTTAAGCATTCAACTCTTGATTTCGGTTCAGGTCATGATCTCAGGGCCCTGGGATCGAGCCCCCTGATGGGCTCCATGCTCAGCGGGCAGTTGGCTTGAGGATTTTCTCTTTCTCTGTCTCTAAAAATAAAAAAAATCTTAAAAAAAATAACCCTGAAAAAAACCCAAACCCTTGAAATACCATTATACTTTACCTACAGTTCTATTGAGAGAAACACCATGCAGACATTAGTGAAAGAGTTCTATTTTATTATATTTTTAATTTTTACTTTTAAAAAAATTTATTTAGGTAATCTCTATTCCCATTGTGGGGCTTGAACTCACAACCACAAGATCAAGATCACACACTCTTCTGACTGAGCTACACAGGCACCCCAAGTACTGCTTTAAAAAAAAGAGCATGGAACGTTTTGTAGAAGTAGGCTGATTGGTTACTACGGATTGTTAGCTTTCTCAGAAGCTTAAGTAGAGTCACTTGCCCTTTCAGTACAAAACCTATTGAAAAGGTAAGTGTTATCTAGGTATATACCAAAGTTTCCCGGGCCATAAGAACAATAGATTTCAGGGCGCCTGGGTGGCTCAGTCATTAAGCGTCTGCCTTCGGCTCGGGTCATGATCCGGGGGATCGAGCCCTGCGTTGGGCTCCCTGCTCAGCTGGGAGCCTGCATCTCCCTCTCCCACTCCCCCTGCTTGTGTTCCCTCTCTCACTGTCTCTCTCTCTCTGTCAAATTAAAAAAAAAAAATCTATAAAGAACAATAGATTTCATTTTGAATATGCATGGTAATAGTGTATTAACATAATATGAACAATGGCAGTAGGCCTTGACCATTTTGCATAAAAATGTGTTTTCATTTCTTCCAAATCAGATTCCTATGCTAGTTCAGCATTAGTTCTTCTTTTCTCCTTTTTTTAAAATTAGGAGCCGATCATCCACGCAGAGATGTTCTGTTCTAGGCGCTGCATGCACCACATTGGGTTTTTGTTCGAGTTGCTACTATTCCTAGGGTTCCTTTCTTCTATTTCTCATACTAGAGACCGTTGAAAATACCATGAGCTTTCCCTAACATGAATTACTGCTGAAAGACCTGTTAGGGTAAGAAGTAAACTTCAAGGCTGTATTGTCATCATGAAAATTGTCTCCTCTGGTTGAAATTTATGACCTTTTGTATTCCTTGTTATCTACTCGAGGTGAGGTTCCTATGTATCGTACACACTTTGGGCATGGTGCCTTGGTTGACGTACTGTAGGCAGCTCCTCCCTTGATAAAGTTGGAAAGACTTTGCATATCACTTGCTCTCTGGAGTCACCTAGGGTCCAAGTTAAATGCAATGATTCATGCCTCACGATGAATGGAGAAATAATTCTAAATCTATTGGCTGTTGGACGGAGGAGCTGTTCTCAAAC
This sequence comes from Phoca vitulina, assembly GCF_004348235.1. Lineage (NCBI taxonomy): Eukaryota > Metazoa > Chordata > Mammalia > Carnivora > Phocidae > Phoca > Phoca vitulina. The sequence continues at coordinate 13,857,071 of NW_022589731.1, read as the reverse complement.
TCTTCAGTCCAAAGACCCCATTTTAAAAATGATTGAGGACTCCAAGCTTTTCTCTAAGTGTGTTCTATTAACATTTACTCTATTAGAAATTAAAACTGAAGTTTAAAAGATTTATTTCAGGGGCGCCTGGGTAGCTAAGTTGGTTAAGTGTCTGACTCATGTTCTTACCTCATTGATCTCAGGGTCCTGAGTTCAAGCTCCACATTGGGCTCCATGATGGGTGTGGAGCCTACTTAAAAAATTTCTTAAAAATAAAATACTTATTTCACTGGGGTGCATGGGTGGCTCAGTTGGTTAAGTGTCTGACTTTGGCTCAGGGTCCTGGGATCCAGCCCTGTATCGGGCTCTGAGCTCAGCAGGGAGTCTGCTTGTCCCTCTGTGCCTCCCTACTGCTTCTGCCTTCTCTCTCCCCACTTCTCTGCTCTCTCCCTCAAATAAATAAAATCTTTAAAAAATATGTTTATTTCACTTCACTAAAAATAATACAAAACCACTACATGTTAATATGAATAACATGTTAAAATAAAAATAACTATATATTTTTGATTATACTTTTTATTTTGGGATAAATGTAGATTGACATGCAGTTGCAAAAAATAATTTTGAGAGATCTTTTATCCAGTTTCCCTCAATGGTACTATCTTGCAAAACAATATAGTATAATATCCACATAGTCATCCCTACAGTCAAGATGTAGGATAGTTCCAACACCACAAGGACTTCTTCTGCTGCCCTTCTATAGCCATATCCCTCCTCCCCCAACCACCAACCCCTGGCCACCATTAATCTATTCTCCATTTCTATAACTTTGTCTTTCAAGGGTGCTACATACATGGAATCATACATATGTAACCGTTTAGGATCGGCTTTGTTCATGCAGCATAATTCCCTGCAGATTCATCCAAGTTGTGTATATCAAGGGTTTGTGTTCATTGCTGAGCAGGATCCCATCGTGTGGATGTACCACAGTGTATTTCATCATTCACTTGTGCAAGGACATGGGGATTGTTTCCAGTGGCTGCTGTGGACATTTGTGTGCAGGTGTTTGTGTGAACATCAGTTTTCATGTCTCTGGGATAAAAATACCCAAGAGTGTAATTGCTGGTTGTATGATAATCACATGTTAAGAGGTCTAAGAAACGGCCAAACTGTTTTCCAGAGTCACTGTTCCATTTTACTTTCCTCCAGCCACGTATGAGTGATCTGGTTTCTTTGCATCTTTGCCAACATTTAGCATTGTCATTATTATTTTTATTTGGGGAGGCAGTGGGTATTTTTTAATTCTGTAAAAGTACACATAAAATTTACTGTCTTAACAATTTTCATGCGTGCAGTTCAGTGCTATTAAATACATTCATATTATTCTGCAACAATTAGCACTATCCATCCCCAGAACTCTTTTTATCTAATAAAACTGAAACTCTATACCCATTAAATAGCAACTCCTCATTCCTTCCTCCTCTAGCGTCTGGCAAGCACCATTCCACTTTCTGTCTCTATGAATTTGATTACCCAGGTACCTCATATAGGTACCTGGAATCATATGGTATTTGTCTTTTTGTGACTGGCTTATTTCAGTTAGCATAATGTCCCCAAGGTTCTTCTATATTGTAGCATTGTCAGAATTTTCATCCTTTTTAAGGTTGAATAATATTCCATTGTATATGTAGACCACATTTTGTTAATCCATTCATCAGTTGGTGGACACTGGATTTGCTTCCACCTTTTAGCTATTGTGAATAATGCTGCTGAGAACATAGGCTACAAAGATCTCAGAAAGATGCTGCTTTTGGGCATACTCAGAAGTTGAATTGCTGGATAATATGGTAATTCTCTTTTTAATTTTTTTGAGGGGCCACCATTCTGTTTTCCACAGCAGCTACACCATTATACATTATCAGTAACAGTACACGAGGTTCCAATTTATCCACCTCTTCACCAATACTTTTTTTTTAAGCAGCCATCCTAATCGTGCAAGGTGATATTTTATTGTGGTTTTGAATTGCATTTCCCTAATAGTGATTGGGCCTCTTTTCATGTGCTTATCAGCCATTTGCATATCTTCTTTGGAGAAATACCTATTCAAATCCTTTGCCCATTTTTAAAATTGGGTGTTTTTTGGGCGCCTGGGTGGCTCAGTTGGTTAAGCGACTGCCTTCGCTCAGGTCATGATCCTGGAGTCTTGGGATCGAGTCCCGCATCGGGCTCCCTGCTCGGCAGGGAGTCTGCTTCTCCCTCTGACCCTCCTCCCTCTCATGCTCTCTGTCTTTCATTCTCTCTCTCTCAAATAAATAAATAAAATCTTTAAAAAAATAAAAAATAAAAAAAATAAAATAAAATTGGGTGTTTTTTTGTTGTTGTTGTCTTAGAGTTTTAGAAGTTTTCTATATATTCTAGATATTAATCTCTTATTAGACATATATGATTTACACATATTTTCTCCCATTCTGTGGGTAACCTTTTCACTTTATTAACAATGTCTTTTGATGCACAAAAATGTCTAATTTTCATAATTCTAATTTGTCTATTTTTACTTTTGTTGCCTGTTCCTTTGGTGTCATATGCAAGAAATCATTGCCAAATCCAATGACATGAAGCTTGTGCCCTGTGTTTTCTTCTAAGAGTTTTATAGTTGCATGTCTTACATTTAGGACTTTCATCCATTTTGAGTTGATTTTTGTATAATATCTTAGATAAGGGTCCAACTCTGTTCTTTTGCAAGTAGATATCCTGTTTTTCTAGAGCCATTTGTTGAAAAGACTGTCCTTTTTCCATTGAATGGTCTTGGCTCCATTGTCAAAAAATAATTTTCCACATATGCAAGTGTTTATTTGGGGTTCTCTAGTATATTCCATTGGTCTCTCTGTCTGTCTTTACACCAGTACCATATTGTTCTGATTACTATAGCTTTGTGGTCAGTTTTGAAATTGGGAAGTGTGAGTCTTCCAGTTTTATTCTTTTTTTTCCACAGTTGTATTGGCTATTCATGGTCCCTTGAAATACTATATAAATTTACAGTGGATTTTTTTATTTCTGTAAAAAAGGGGAGATTTCAATATAGATTGCATTAAATCTCTATTGCTTTGAGTAGTAATGAAATTTTACTATATTAAGTCTTCCAATCCATGAACATGGAATGTCTTTCCATTTATTTACGTGTTATTTAATTTCTTTCAGCAATGTTTTATAGTTTTTATTGTACAAGTCTTTCACCTCCTTGGTTAAGTTCATTCCTAAATATTTTATCCTTTTTGATGCTATTGTAAATGGAATTGTTTTTATTAATTTTCTTTTTGGATTGTTCATTGTTAGTGCATAGACTTTTGACTGGACAGTTTAATCAATTTACAGTTAAAGTAATTACTGTTAAGGAAGGACTTACTTCTCTCACTTTGCTGTTTATTCTCCATAAGCTTTATAGCTTTTTTGTCTCTCATTTCCTGTGTTAGTGTCTTCTTTTGTGTTTAGTTGATTTTTTAATAGTAAAGTGTTTTTAATTCTCTTTTCATTTTCTTTTATATACATTCTATAGCTATATTCTTTGTGTAGTTACCATGAGAATTACATTTAACATCCTAAAATTATCAATTTGAATTGATACCAGCTTAACTTCAGTAACATACAAAAATTCTGCTCCTATGTAGCTCATCCCCATCTCCTTTCAGTTTTTGATATCACAGAATTACATCTTTATACATTGTATGTCCAAAAACAAAAAAATAATAATTGTTTTTTAAATGTATTATTCTCTTAAATCATTAAGAAAACAGAATGTCGAGTTAAAAGACAAAGTTACAATAATATTACCTTTTAGATTAATATACATTTTTTTAAAATGTATTAGTCTTTTAAGTCATGTAGAAAACACAGAATGGCTCCACAACTTCTTTGTGTTTTCTTTGTATGTTTTCTGTCTCTTTATTGATATTTCTGTTTTATTTATAGATCATTTTCTTGACTTTATCCATGTCTTTCTTCAGTTCTTTGAGCATCTTTAAGATAGTTTTATTTATTTTTTTAAAAAATGTTTTATTTATTTATGTATTTATTTATTTAGTGTGAGCGGAGGGAGGGGCAGAGGGAGAGGGAGAGAGAGAACCTCAAGCAGACTCTGTGCTCAGTGCGAAGCCTGATGAGGGGCCTGATCTCATGACTCTGAGATCATGACCTGGGCCGAAATCAAGAGTCAGATGCTTAACTGGACTGAGCCACCCAGGCGCCCCAAGATAGTTGATTTAAAGTCTTTGTCTAGTAAGTCTACCATCTGGTATTTCTTAGGGATGATTTCTGTTGATGATTTTTTTTCATTTGAATGGGTCATCCTATCCTGTTTCTTTTTATGCCTTGTAGTTTTTTGATGATTACTAGATATTTGAGGCTAATGGTAATTAAGTGAATAATCTGGAAATCATATTCTCCCTCTTCCCCCGGTTTGCTGCTGTGGTTTTGTCTGTTTTGTTTTCTGATTGTTGTAGCCTCTGCTGGAGATCAGCCTGAGGTGTAAAATTAAAGTCTTTTCAGGTCTTTTCTAAGCCTGTGCCTGTACTGTTTGCACAGGAGGAAAGGTGCCAATCCTTTAAATCTCCCTGGAAGTCACATTAGCCAGAGGGGGAAGGGACTTGCATCTGTGTGTCTGCACCTCCATAATCAGAAGCAGCAGTCAGTGTTATCAGAACACAGTTCCCCAATGTTTGGGGACAGGGTACTTATTACCCACTCTGGCCCTCACAAGCTGTGTGCAAAGTGCTCCTGAAACAGGTGCATGGCTGCCTGCTGTGAGTTTGGGGATAGAGGATGGTATGCTGCTGCTGCTGAGCTAAGAGCTGAAATTTACTAAATTTAACCTCAATTTAACATTCAAACCTTCCCTTGGAAGTTGCAAGCCTTCAACAGACCAGAGTTCCAAAATAATTACATTAGATTTTGCCAGTGTCATTATTGTCTAGGTGGGGAGATGGATTCTTGGTGCTTCCTACTCCACCATTCTCCCAGAATCCTCCTCCTGGGGAATATTTTCTTTAACAGACTTTTTAAGAAGGTCAGTTTTAGGTTCACAACAAAACTGAGCAAGCAAAAAGTACAGAGTTTCCATGTACTCCTTGGCCTACACACATATAGCCTCCCCTATTATCAACATCCTATGCCAGAGTAATACATTTGTTACCATCTATGTACCTACCTTGACACATCATTATTACCCAAAGTTCATAGTTTAAATTGGGGTTCTTTCTTGGTGTTGTACGTTTTATGGGTTTTGACAAATGATATGTATCCACCATTATAGTATCATACAGAAGAGTTTCACTGCCCTAAAAATTTTGTGTGCTCTGCCTTGTCTTTTTTTTTTTGGTCATTTTGATTGGTGTGTAGTGATATCTAGTAGCTTAGATTTGCATTTTCCTCTAATGGCTAATGATGTTGAACATCTTTTCATGTGGCTATTTGCTCTTTGTAGAGATGTCTATTTCTTTTGACAATTTTTAAATTGGGCTTTTTAATTTTACTGTTCTGAGAGTTCACTATATAGTCTAGATACTAGTCCTTTGTCAGACATATGGTTTACAATATTTCTCTAAGTTTGCAACTTGTCTTTTCATCTCTTAACAGGGACTTCTGCAGAGTGAAATTTGAAAATTTTGATGCAATTGAATTTATCAACTTTTCCTTTTATGAATCTTGCTTTTTGGTGTTAAGTTGAAGAATCACAAAGATTTTCACCTATGTTTTTCTAAATGTTTTATATTTTTATGTTTTATATGGAAGTCCATGATCCATTTTGACTTAATTTTTGCATAAGGTGTGAGGTTTAGATTTAGGTTTGTTTTTTTTTTTTTTTTTTGCCTATGGATGCCCAGTTGCTCTAGCCTCATTTGTTGAAAAGGTGATCTTTCCACCATTGAATTGCTTTTGAACCTTTGTCAAATATCAGTTGGACATATTTGTGTGGGTTTTTTTCTGGGTTCTCTGTTCTTTTCCATTGATCTGTATGTCTATCCCTCTGTCAATACCTCCTGTCTTGATTACTATATCCATATCATAGGTCTTCATATAAGATAAGAGTGATTCCTTCTGCTTTATTCTTCATTTTAAAGATTATTTTAGTTAATCTAGGGCTTGTGCCTTTTCCATTTTAAATTTAAATTTTACAGTGAGATTTTTGATGGCTACAAAAAGCCTTGCTGAGATTTTGACAGGAATTGCATTAAACTTATACATCAATGTGGGGAGAACTCATATGTTTGCTCTGTTGAGTCTTCTAATCCATAGACATGGAATGTCTCCATTTATTTAGGTTTCTGATTTCTTTTGTCAGCATTTAGTAATATTCAGGATACAGATCATGTACATGTTTCATTAAATTTATACCTAACTATTTCATTTTCTTTCGAGTGTTTATAGATTTTGTTGTGCTTTGAATTTTGGTTTTACATGTTTGTTGTTACATGGAATTGATCTTTGTGTTTCATCTTATTTCCTGCTACATTGTTGAATCCACTTATTAGTTCTAGACTTTTTTTTTGGTAGATTCCCTGTTTCAGGTAACATGATTGTTATCTGAAGTTTTATTTCTTCCTTTCCAATTGGTTTGCCTTTTTTCTTTTTCTTGCCTCACTGCAGTGGCTGCAACTTCCATTTTAGTATTTAACTGCAGTGGTGAGACTGAGAATCTTTACTTTGTTTTCAAATTTAGAAGGAAAGCATTCAGTCTTTCACCATTCAGAATAATATTAGCTGTAGGATTTTTTTTTTTTTTAAATGAAAAGTGCTTGACTAACCTTGCTGATCAACTCTGCAAGGGTATTCATAGTGAAGCCAGGTGGAGTTTGATTTTGTGCCAGATCATTTTCTTTACTTTAAATTTTATTTATTTTAACTGGATTTCTAAAAGGTTTGTATCATGGAATATTTCAAGCATCTACACAAACAAACAGGATAGTTGAATACATTCCGTATACCCATCACCCAGCTTCAACATATGTCAACACACGGCCATACTCTTCCCTTCCTCAGTATTTATCCATTCACCTACTAAATGATATCTTGGTTGCTTTCAAGTTTTGGCAATTATGAATAAAGTTGCTATAAACATCTGCATGCAGGATGACTATATATGAATGGTTTTATTTCTCAGCTCTTTATTTCAGTTGACTATAGATGAATGGTTTTATTTCTCAGCTCTTATTTGTACTTTATTGATCCATATGTTTATCCTTATGCCAGTACCATACTGATTACTGTATTACTTTAGCTTTGTAGAAAGTTAGGAAATTGGGAAGTGTGAGTTTTCTAATTTTTCTTTTTCAAGATTGTTTTGGCTATTCAGGATCCCTTACAATTTCATATGAATTTTAGGATAGGTTTATGTTTCTGCCAAAAAAAAAAAAAGGTCATTGAGATTTTGATAAGGGTTGCATAGAATATGTAGATATATTTGGGAAACATTACCATTCTAACAATATTATATCTTCTAATCCATGATCATGGGAATTTTCTATTTATTTAGGTCTTCTTTAATTCTTTCAGCAATGTTTTGTCATTTTTAGTGTACAAGTCTTATGTCTCCTTGGTTAAATTTATACCTAAATATTTCATTCTTTTCGATGCTATTATAAAAGGAATTATTTTCTGTATTTCTTTTTCAATTGTTTATTGCTAGTGTATAGAAATACAACAGAACTGATTTTGTATCATACAATTTTGCTGAATTTGTTTATTAGCTCTAGTAGGTTTTTGTGGATCCCTAAGGGTTTTCTATATTTATGATCATGTCATCTTGGAGTAGATAATTTTATTTCTTCCCTTCTAATTTGGATGTCTTTTATTTATTTTTCTTGCCAAATTACTTTGGCTAGGACTTCAGTGCAATGTCGTTGAATGTAAGTAGTGAGAGTTATCATCTTTGTTGTGTTCTTTTTTTTTTTTTTTTTTAGAAAGAGTAAATGCATTTATTTATTTATTTATTTTTTTTTTTTAAAGATTTTATTTATTTATTTGAGAGAGAGAGAATGAGACAGAGAGAGCACATGAGAGGGGGGAGGGTCAGAGGGAGAAGCAGACTCCCTGCCGAGCAGGGAGCCCGATGCGGGACTCGATCCCGGGACTCCAGGATCATGACCTGAGCCGAAGGCAGTCGCTTAACCAACTGAGCCACCCAGGCGCCCTCTTTGTTGTGTTCTTAAGGGAAAGTTTTCAGTGTTTTGCTATCGAGTATGATGTTAGTTGTGTTTTTTTCCATAAATGCTCTCTAACCCATTGAGGAAGTTTTTCTTCTGTCTTTAGTGTATTGAATGTTTTTATCATGAAAGGATGTTGGATTTTGTCAGATGTTTTTTCTATGTCTATTAAGATGATTAGGTTGTTTTTTCCCCCTTCAGTCTATTAATATGGTGTCTTACATTGATGGATTTTCATGTTGAACCACTCTTGCATTGCTGAGATAAATCTCATTACATCATGAGGCATCATCCCTTTAATGTGCTGCTGAATTTGGTATCCTAGTATTTGTTGAGAATTTTTGCTTCTATATTCATAAAGGATATTGGTCTATAGTTTTCTTATGATGTCTTTGTAGGGCTTGGTATCAAGTTAACAGTGGCCTCATGGAATGAGTCAGGAGGTGGTCATTATTCTCCTATTTCTTTTAAGAGTTTAAAAAAAATCAGTGTTAATTCATCTTCAAAATTTTGGTAGAATATACCAGTGAAGTTACCTAATCTTTGGCATTTATTTGTTGGATGATTTTTCATTCCTGATCTGATCTTTTTACTTGTTAGAGGTTTATTAAGATTTTCTATTTCTTCTTATGTTAGTTTTGGTAGTTTTTGTTTCTAGGAATTTGTCCATTTTATACTGGTTGCCTAATTTTTCGGTATAAAATAGATCATTGAATAATCCTTTTTATTTCTGTAAGTTCAGTAATAATGTCTCCACTTTAATTTTTGATGTTAGTCATGGAATTGTCTTTTCTTAGTTGTTCTAGCTAAAGTTTGTCAGTTTTGTTGATTTTTTTCTGAAGAATTAACTTTTGGTTTTATTCTTTCTATTATTTTTCTAATTGTTTTATTTCTGCTATAATCTTTACTATTTTGTTTGCTACTTCTGGGCTTCCATTTGCTCTTCTTTTCTAGTTCATTAAGATGTACAGTAAGATTCTGATTTGAGATCTTCTTTTTCTAATGTAGGCATTGATAGCTCTAAATTTCACTCTGAGCACTGCTTTTGCTACATCTCATACATTTCTATTCATCTCAAAGTATTTCCAATTACCTTTGTGATTTCTTCTTTAACTTATTGGCTGTTTAATCCCATATTATATTTTTAATGGCTGTAGTGATATTCTCTGTTTCATTCCTAATAATGGTGATTTATGTCTTCTCTCTCTTTATCTTTCTCAGTCATATTAGAAGTTTATCAATCTTACTTGTTTTTTTTTAATGAAGCAGCTTTTTGTTTTGTTGATATTCTCTTTTGCTTTTCTGTTTTCAATTTCATTTATTTCTGCTCCTAATGTCATTATTTCCTTCCTTCAGCTTGTTTTGGATTTATCTTGCTCTTCTTTTTATGTTTTTTTGAGGTACTTAGATTATGGATTTGAGATATTTTTCCTAATGTAAGCATTTAGTAGTATAAATGTCCCTCTTAGTACTACTATAGCTGTGTCCCATGTATTTTGATATGTTATATTTTTGTACTAAAATATTTTAAGATATATCATGAAATGTTTAGTATCTAATGGCCCCTCATTTCCTTAACTGTAGACCCTCTCCTTTATCCCTAGCTCTCTTAAATCATGGCATCTAGGACACAGTATTCTGGACCTGTCTGGCCATTGAAGAATAGAGCAGAAATGTCTGTTCATTCCTTTGCTCATTTCTTTAGTCAACAAACATTTACGAATTCCTATAGCAGATTTTGTGCTCACTAGGAATATAGAGATGATTAAGACAGACATATTTCCTCTTTTCATTACTCTCTGCCAGAGAAGACAAATAAAAAATAATTTCAAGGGTTGCCACTATCTCCTATATTGTAGAAATTCTACTGCCATTAACACAAAGCTAGGTTAAAATGCCATTGGCTACCTCCTGCCAAAAATTTACCATTTTCTACCCCGTTTTATTTTCTTTATGTATTTATGTATGTATGTATATATTTATGTATGTACGTACATATGTATGTATGTATGTATTTGACAGAGAGAGAGTGCATGCACACACAGGCAGGGGGTGCGCAAGGCAGAGGGAGAGGCAGCAGCAGGCTCCCCGCCAAGCAGGGAGCCCGATGCAGGGCTAAGTCCCAGGACCCTGGGATCATGACCTGAGCCAAAGGCAGATGCCCAATCGACTGAGCCACCTAGCTCTTCTACCCCTTCTACCCCACTTTCATCTCCTTTTATTACCCCCATATTCATTTGTTTCTTAAGTTTCACATGAGTGAAATGATATGGTATTTGTCTTTTTCTGACTGAATTATTTTGCTTATCTAGCTCCATCTACATCATTGCAAATGGCAAGATTTCATTCTTTTTCATGGCTGAGTAACATTCCATTATATATATACATATCTATATCTATATGTCTATATCTATATCTCCCCCACATCTTCTTTATCCATTCATCAGTCAGTGGACATTGGGGCTTTTCCCATAATTTGGCTATTGTTGATAATGCTGCTAAAACATCAGGGTGCATGTATCTCTTTGAATCAGTATTTTTGTATCCTTTTCTACCCTATTTTCAAAATTCTCTGCTTGTCTTTAATCTAGGATAATCTAAAACTGGTCTGCACTCTGCAGGTTATACCAATTGCCTAAAGCTGACTTCTTTCCAATTAACTAGGGCTGTGGTTAAATGTTTTCTATATCATCCCTGGCTGAATTACAATTGCAGACATCTCTATCTGTCCCTTTTCATTGACCATTCTTTTAGAACACAGTCTGAGTCCATAATAGAGTAGCAACTTAAATTTGGGTGAAAAGATCAACTTTTTAAGTGTTCTCCTGTCAGTTGAGCCTTTGATCTTCATCAAAATCATGGGCATATTTAAACCCCAACTGACAGATGAGGAAATTGAAATTTAGAAAGGTTAAGTGACTTGCTCAGTTGGGAAAATCAAAAACATATGCAGGTTTCTAGACTCCTACCTACACTTTTACTCTTGCCTCAATTTCACTGCCTCTTCATAGCTGACCACTAAATATGTTTTAAAGAGGGCAGAGTCCAATTGTATAATAGATCTACCTGTCTGAAACATGATTATTAGTGGTAATGGTTGGGTATTACCTGGCATGCATGCATTGGGTTTACAGTAAAGAATACCTACTTTTTATTAACTGTCCTTTTAGATATATTAGCGACTGTCACACCTGAATTATAACAAAGAAGCACTAGAGAAAATTCAATGTGGGCGGCAAAATTCTTTGAAGAATAACTAGTTATAATTGGGGAGTCTGAACACATTTCAGAGTTGCACGTTTAATATGCAGTATGGTTAATTGCACTGTAATTACAGTGTTTTAGAATGCCATGCTAAGTGTTTAATCCTTTTCAGGTTTGCCCTCCAATCAGTGGTCTGCCTTCATTTTCCAGATTGATGAAGTCTGCCTCAGAGAAGGGGGTAGGTAACAAGATTGTGCTGATGTGGCTAATCAACTGGGAAAGTTGTAAAATGAATCTTTCCTGTCTGGAATTTATATTTAATCATAGTTATGTGCTCTTTATGAATGAGTGTTGATTAGTTAGTTGTCAGAATGTGAAAACAATAAGAGCTTTTATTTACCCCGATAAGTTATTCTAGAGTCATTATTTGGGTCTGATTGAGTTGATGGGGATATTTACATTACCTTGGCACATAGATCCACTTAGTCTTATTCATAATGTTAATTATATACTGCAAGAGTTACTGCCATGCCCTTATTTACAGTGTTTACTGTTAGAATTTGTTTGTACGTGTGGTGATTATATGGTTCCCCTCTCTCTCTCTGGACTATGTCCCTTTTACAGTTCCATCAGAGAAACCTGATCTTCAGTAGCTGGTTCACACTGATGACATCTAATTCAAGGACGGCAACTCAGTTCTGTTTCAGAGAGTTGGTTTAGGTTATACCATTGAGCTGACTTGTAGTAGTTTTTTTTGGTAGGCAAATAAGCCTTCACATGTTTGCATATATTTTTTTTTCAGTGTCTGGAGTTTTTCTTTCTCTGTACATCCCCTGCAAAGTGCTATTCATTCTTCAAGACCTGCCTTGAACTTCTAATCCTCAAGGAATCATACCCTAATTCTACCGAGGAGGGTCAATCGTTGCCTCCTTTATCTCATTCACTACTGTATCTGAACATTAATACCATCACAACTCCACCACACTGTACTGCAACTGTTGTTTGATGTGTTTGCTTTCTTTCCTTAATGGATTGGTTTGTTTGAGAGTGAAGGCCAAATTGTATTCATATCTCTTATCACTGAAGTCTAATAGTATCTGGTTCATAGTAGGTGCCTAACAACTTAGTGTTGAATGATGTAGGTTATACTTAAAAAAATCTTTCTCAGGACGCCTGGGTGGCTCATTTGGTTAAGCGTCTGCCTTCGGCTCAGGTCATGATCCCGGGGTCCTGGGATCGAGCCCCACATCAGGCTCCCTGCTTAGCAGGGAGTCTGCTTCTCCCTCTGCCTCTGTGCTCTCTCTCTCTCAAATAAATAAATAAAATCTTTTAAAAACTCTTTCTCATATTTAAAGATTGTTTTTTTAAAACAGTTTTAGGTTCACAGCAAAACTGAGAGAAGCTACAAAGATTTCCCATGTACCCTCTGCCCCAATACATGCTTAGCTGCCCCCACCTCATTGTCAACATCTTTCACCAGAGTGGTATATTTGTTAAAACTGATAAATATACATTGACGCATCGTAATCACCCAAAGTCCATAGTTTATTTAATGGTTCACTCTTGGTGTTGTACATTATATGGGTTTGGTTGGACAAATGTATAATGACATGTATCCATCATTATAGTATCATACAGTATCACTCACTGCCCTAGATTTTTTAAAAAGATTTTATTTATTAATTTGAGAGAGAGAGAGTGCGAGCAGGGGGAGGAGGAGAGGGAAAGGAACAAGCGGACTCTGTGCTGAGCACAGAGCCTGACGTGGGGCTCGATTCCACAACCCTGAGATCATGACCTGAGCAGAAATCAAGAGTCGGATGCTCAGCTGACTGAGCCACCCCAGGGCACCCCTGCCCTAGATTTATTTTTATTGAGATATAATTGACATATATACACACACACACACAACATTAATTAGTTTCAGGTATACAACATAATGATTTGATATTTGTGTATATTACAAAATCATCACCATAAATCTAGATAACATCTATTAATATACATAGTTACAAAATTTTATTTTATTATTTTTAATTTTTATGTAATTATGTAATTATTTTTATTGAAGCATAATTAACACACAGTGTTATACTAGTTTCAGGTGTACAATATAATGATTCAACAATTTTATACATTTCTGTGCTCATTAAGATAAGTGTAGAGATGCCTGGGTGGCTGAGTCATTAAGCCTCTGCCTTCGGCTCAGGTCATGATCCTGGGGTCCTGGGATCAAGTCCCGCATCGGGCTCCCTGCTCAGCGGGGAGCCTGCTTCTCCCTCTTCCACTCGCCCTACTTGTGTTCCCTCTCTTGCTGTCTCTCTCTGTCAAATAAATAAATAAAATCTTAAAAAAAAAAAAAAAGATGAGTATACTCTTCATTCCTTTTATCTATTTCATCCATCCCCCCACGCACCTCCCCTCTGGCAACCATCAGTTTGTTCTCTGTATTTGAGTTTGTTTTTTGGTCTCTTTTTATTTGTTTTGTTTCTTAAATTTCCACATATGAGTGAAATCATATGGTATTTGTCTTTCTCTGATTGACTTATTTTACTTAGCATTATACCCTTCAGTTTCACCCATGCTGTTGCAAACGGCAAGATTTTATTCTTTTTTATGGCTAAGTAATATTCCAGTGTGTGTGTTTTTGTGTGTGTGTGTGTAAATATATACATCACATCTTTATCCATTCATCTATGGATGGACACTTGGGATGCTTCCCTATCTTAGCTATTGTAAAAGCTGCAGTAGACATAGGGGTGCATAAATCTTTTTGAAGAATTAGTGTTTTCATTTTCTTTGGGTAAGTAGTAGTGAAATTACTAGATTATATGGTAATTTTATTTTTAATTTTTTGAGGAACCTCCATACTGTCTTCTACAGTGGCTGCACCAATTTGCATTTCCACCAACAGTGCACAAGGGTTCCTTTTTTTTTCATATCCTCACCAACACTTGTTATTCCTTTTGTTTTTTATTTTAGCCATTCTGACATGTGTAACATATATCTCATTATGGCTTTAATTTGCATTTCCCTGATGATTAATGATGTTGAGCATCTTTTCATGTGTCGGCCAGCCATATGTCTTCTTTGGAAAAATGCCTATTCAGGTTCTCTGCCCATTTTTAACAGGATTATTTTTTGGGTGTTGAATTGTGTAAGTTCTTTATTTTGGGTATTAACCCCTTATTGGATATGTCATTTGCAAATATCTTCTTCTCCAGTTCAGTAGGTTGCCTTTTTGTTTCATTGATGGTTTCCTTCACTGTACAAAAGTTTTTTATTTTGGTGTGTTCCCTACAATTTGATTTTGCTTTTGTTTCCCTTGCCTGAGGAAACATATCTAGAAAAATGTTTTCAATTATCTTCAGATATATGTAGGAGTAAAATTCTTGGTTACATGGTAACTCTCTGTTTCACTTTTTTTTTTTATTTAAAGGTTCTATTTATTTATTTGAGAGAGAGAGAGAGAGAGAGACAGACAGCGAGAGAGAAAACACAAGCAGGGGGAGTGGGAGAGGGAGAAGCAGGCTTCCCGTGGAGCAGGGAGCCCTACATGGGGCTCAATCCCAGGACCCTCGGACCATGACCTGAGCCGAAGGCAACGCTTAACAACTGAGCCAGGCGCCCCTCTGTTTCACTTTTTGAGGAGCTGCCAAATTGTTTTCCAAAATGACTACACTATTTTACATTCCCATTAGCAATGTATGAAGGTTCCCATTTCTCCACATTTTCCCCAACACTTGTTATTATCTGTCTTATTGAGTATAGCCATCTTAGAGGGTGTGAAGTGGTATCTCATTGTGATTTTGATTTGTATTTACCTAGTGATTAATGATTTTGTGCCCCTTTTCATGTGCTTATTGGCCACTCTTTTCTTGACATTTTTGATATGATATTCCTAATTATAGACATTTTGGTATTTATTCTGCTTGGTAATTTGTCAGGATCCTTATCTACAATTTGATGTCTGTCATTAATTTTGGAAAATTCTCAGTCACGATTACTTTAAACACTTTTATATTGTTTTTTCTTTTTTGGTATTTCAATTACATGTATATTACACCTTTTGTAATTGTCCTGTATTTTTTGGATATTAGTGTTCCTTTTTTCTTCTCTCATACTTTCCCCTTTGCTTTTCAGTTTGGGAAATTTCTATTGATGTATCTTCAAGCTCATTGATTCTTTCCCCAGTCATACCTAGTTTGTTCATGAGCCCATTAAAGCATTTTTAATTTATGTTACAATATTTTTTATTTCTAGCATTTCTTTTTGATTCTTTTTATAGTTTCTGTCTCTCTGCTACATTGCCCATCTGTTCTTGCATGTTGTCCACTCTTCATTAGATCCCTTAGCCTACTAACCACAGTAAATTTCCAGTCTGAAATATCCAACATTCTGCCATATTTGAGTCTGGTTCTGATGCTTACCCTGTTTCTTTAAGCTATGCTTTTTGTCCTTTAATATGCTTTGTAATTTTTGTTTAAACCTAGACAAGATCCACAGGGTTAAAGGAACTGAGGTAAATAGGCCTTTACTGTGAGGTTATGTTTATCTGGCCAGGACATAGGCTTACTCTTTGCTGTAGGTGTAGGTGTCAGAGGCTAAATTTTCCTCTGGTGTTTTTGTTTTTGTCTCCTCTGTGTCTTTGGCTTTCCCTAAAGACTTCTTCTTAAAGTCTGAAATGTGAAATTCTTTCCACTATAATTCCCTGTTTTTATAGAAATCCTATGGATGTGGTGGTAAGGGCTAAAGGGGAAAGGAAGCATTCCCTAGTCCTATGATTAGATCTCAGTCTTGTAGTGAGCCTGTACCCCTGGGCTGTGATCTTAAAAATTGCTTCTCATTGAGCCTCTCTGGAGACATGTGGAAGCTGTAGGGAACTGGGGTTGGGTATTTCCTTTACTCCACATTGAAGGCTAGAAAGTACTGGTGTTGGGTATTTTTCCTCCTCTGTGTGGGAGATCGGAGAAGGCTACAGTTGGGTATTTCCATTCCAGGAGAATTGGAGAAGGCTACAGTTGGGTATTTCCATTCCAGGAGAATTGGAGAAGGCTACAGTTGGGTATTTCCATTCTCCTGGTTAGTTAGGCTCTGGTAAATTCCCCTTTGGTTAAGCTCTAGTAAAATAGTTTCTCTTGAAGACAGGCCTAATTAAGGACAATAGAATTCTCTGGGCATATTTCAAAATGGCTACTATTGTAGTTGGAAAAGATACTTGATATGATGACAATCTTAAATTTGTTAAGACTTGTTTTGTGGCTGACCTGTGATCTATCCTGGAGAATGTTCCATGTGTACATTCTGAGAAGAATGTGTATTCTGCTGCTCTTGGATGGAATGTTCTATGCATTGTCTTTTAGGTCCATCTGGTCTAAAGTATAGTTCAAGTCCAGTGTTTCCTTATTGATTTTCTGTTTTGTTTCAAGATTTCTTTGGTTATTCTAGGTCCTTTGCATTGCCATATATTTTAGAATCAATTTTCATTTTCTAACCAAAAAACCCTGCTGGAATTTTTATTCAAATTAAATTAGGTCTATAGATAAATTTGACATTTTAGTCATATTAAATCTTCCACTGCCTAAGACTGGTATGTCTCTTTATTTATGTTTTTGATTTTTCAGCATTTAAAGAAATTTTTCAGTGTTTAGGTCTTAAACATTTTTTGGAGGGGTGGTTAAAGCTATTACTCAATTATTTGTTATTTTGAATGTTATTGTGAATGAAATTATTTTAAACTTTCAGGTTCTAGTTGTTTGTTGCTATTACATAGACATACAATTGATTTTATATATTGCTCCATATCTTATGATCTTCGGTAAGCTCATTTATTAGTTTTAATAGCTTTTATGACAATTCCTTCAGTTTTTCTGTGTATATAATCATGTCATTTGTGAATAAAGACAGTTTAGCTTCTTTTTTTTCGTGGATTGTATGCATTTTACTTATTTTTTCCTTACTGCACTGGCTAGGATGTCCAGTATGATGTTTGATGAAGGTGGTGAGAGCAGACATGTGATCTTAAGGGGTGAAAATATTTTGCCTTTCATCATTATTGTTAGATACAGGATTTCTAGACCCTTTCTCAGTTGAGGAAGTTCTCTTCTATTTCTGGTTTGCTCAGATTTCATCATGAATTAGTACTGAATAGTTTCGAATACTATTTTTCTAAATCTATTTGAGATGACCATGCAGGATTTTATTTTTAAAATGCTAACTGATTTTTAACTTTTTATTCTGGAATAATTGTAGATTTAGAGGAAAGTTGTAAAGATAGTACAGAGTATCCTGAGAGTTCCTATATATCTTTCCTATATATTCATAGCCTGCTGGGTACATAACCACAGTATATTTGTCAAAACTAACAGATTAACACTGACACAATACCCTTAACTGAACTACAGACTTTATTTGGGTTTCACAAGCTTTTCCACTGGTGCTTTTTTTCTGTATTAGGATCCAATCCAGGATACTGCATTACTTTATGGCTTAATCCTCTCTGATCTGTGACAATCTGTCTTTCCTTGGTGTCCATGACTTTAATAGCTATAGAGTGCTGGGCAGGTATGTTGTATGAATGAATGAATGAATGAATGAATAAAATGACCTTCAGTTTGTGTTTGCCTCACGTTCTCTCATGATTAGACTGGAATTATGGGTTTCATGAAGAACACCACAGATGTGAAGTGCCTTTCTCATTGTACCCTATCATTGGACATAAGATATCAGCATGACTAATCACTATTGATGTTAACCTTGATCACCCTTGATCACTTGGTTAAAGTGCTGTCTACTAGGTTTTTCCTCTGTAGTTACTATTTTTTTCTTTTCCATACTCTATCCTTTAGATGAAACTCTCTAAGACCAGTGCACACTCAAGGGGAATTAAATTCCACCTCCTGGGAGGGAATATTTACATGTATTAATTCAAATTCTAAAAGGAAGTCTTTTTTCCTTATTCCCCATTAATGTATTTAGTTAATCATTTATTTTTGTTAGTATGGACTCATGGATATTTATTTAATCTTTGCGTTAGAATCCCATGTTATTATTATTTGTCTTATTGCTCAAATTGTTTCAGCTGTATCCATTAGATGCTATTTTGGGCTGACTCCTGAGTCCTTTTGACACACTCCTTCTCTTCTTTCCCTCTCCTGGCACTCTACAAGATACCTGAGGCTCATCTTGCATTCTCTCTGCTTCAGTCTTAGAATCAGCCGTTTCCCCAGGGAACCCCAATTCCTGAGAATGGTATTTAGAATGGTATTTAGAAACTAAGATCTGGGTGTTGGCTCTCCTTGATAACTGGGATGTCGTGGTTTCTAGGCCTTTTCAGTGGACAAAGCTAGGAAATACATTATGTAGATTAACCTATCTATAGGTATAAGCTATGGCTATAAACATATCTATATGTATATACCTAATTATCTGTATATATATTAAAAGATCTCTGTATTACAACATCAACAGGTTCACTCTAGCCTTCCTTTCTTGCTTATTGGTATAGTCAATTCTGATATAATGCTTGTTTTTTGAACATGAATTTATTCAAGTGCAACTGATATATTCAGGAATAATTTGAGCACGATGTGCATTTCACATTTTCTTTTCTTTTTTTATTTAAAAATCTTTTTTTAAAAGATTTTATTCATTTATTTGACAGAGAGAGACACACAGAGAGAGGGAACACAAGCAGGGGGAGTGGGAGATGGAGAAGCAGGCTCCCCGCCGAGCAGGGAGCCCGATGTGGGGCTCCATCCCAGGACCCTGGGATCATGACCTGAGCCGAAGGCAGACGCTTAACGACTGAGCCACGCAGGTGCCCCCATTTCATATTTTCTTTTGCATGATTTTATCCCTGAGGAACACTAGATGAACAGAGAAAACGGCCCAGCTGAATCAAGCCATGCTGGAGTACATAAAACACACACATACATACACCTCAAATATCTATAGCTACTTTAACTCATTGCATGTATTATCCAACAAGGTTATGTTTTGCTATTCTTTCACATTTGTGATTCATTCATTCATTCATTCATTCATCCATTCATTCATTTCACAAACACATCTAAGTGTTCTGGTTCAAAAACACCAAGCAATGAATGGAAAAGGAAAGCTTTAACTATTGAGGAGAAGCTAGAAATAATGAAGTATTTTGAAAGAAACAAGAGAACATGTGATGTCTCTCAAGCAACAGGCATAAAGGAATCCACATTGAGGATTATCTCAGACAATGTTGTTAAAAGAAACTTCTCTGGTGGAACAATTTTAAGTGCTGTGAAGTCATTAAGAACTAAGCCTAAAGAGTTAAAAGAAATGGAAAGATTGTTGGGTATATGAATTGAAGACCAAACAGAAAAATTCAGGATCATCTATTCTCATAATCAGAGTTAGAAAGCACTATTTACAAAGATCTTAAGTGGAAATTACCAAATCCTGTAAAAGTGGTTCCTTTTAGTGCTTGGTAGTAAGTACTTTCATGCTTTTAAACATCCTTACAATTTTCAAAGCCAACAGGTGTCTACAAAGAGTCCAGCTGAGAAAGACAAGTACAGGTGAGAAAGCAAAGGAATTTCTAACAGTGGTATAGAGGTTAATTGAAGAAGAATGCTATGTATTGGATCAAAAATTCTAATTGTGACAAAACAGGTATCTATTATAAATGCTTTCCTTAAAAGACCTACCTCTCAGTATCAGAAAAACATGCCCAATGGGCATTAAGGAAGGCACTTGTGAAGAGCACTGGGTATTGTATGTAAGTCATGAATCACTAAATTCTATACCTAAAACTAGTATTACACTGTATGTTAACAAACTAGAATTTAAATAAAAACTTGAAATAAAAAAGAAAAAAAGAAAAACATGCCCAGGATTTAAGACTGTGAAAGAACTGTGATGTTCCGGGCCACCCACCGAATCAAGGACAGTGAGCCATATCCATCCACATATGGTTTTAAACTTGTCCATTTAAACAGATTTTTTTAAAAACAAGATTTATTCATCTATTTTAGAGAGAGAGAGAGTGAGGATGGAGAGGCAGAGGGAGTGGGAGAGAGAGAATCCTAAGCAGACTCCCTGCCGAGTGCAGAGCCGGACATGGGGTTCGATCTGGTGACCCTGAGACCACAACCTGAGCCAAAATCAAGAGTCAGACGTTCAACTGACTGAGCCACCCAGGTGCCCCTAAACTACTCTGTTTAAAGGGGATTTAAGATAACCATTCTTTTCTCACTCACAATAACTCAAACTTCAGCCCTTATGACGTTATATCAATTTCAGTATCCTGTATTTCCTAATCGTTTAACATGCGTAAAACTATGCTTTCATTTTTGTTAGGTTCCTCTATTTTTTTTTACAATGTGTCACTGTGAGTTTTTGAATGTTGTGCCCAATCTCGTTTCTCCCCAGAAGATGTATGGTTTTTTTGTGCAATTTTGTGCAGCGTGATGATCTTTAAGAACACATATGTCATGTTGTAGCAGAATTGACTATAAATTCTTTCTCTGACAGTGAGAAACCTACCTCCTGTTATCTACAATTTATTTACTTATTTATTCAACCAGAGTATATGTATTGAGGAGTTTGAGAATTGGTAACCCATACCCCAGTGGGAGGCACATTTGTCAACTAGGGTAGTTTTTGTGTACAGTTCATTTTATCTTTAGCCATACAGTAAGCCAGTCAAAAATACTGTTATCCAAAGTACTTAGGTCAGCTCCTTTTCCTTCCATCCCCTTTAGTGAGATAATGTCATACACTAGTAATACAGTTATACTTATTTAGCTCTTATGCTTTGGGTTTGATCCATTTTTTTTTTTTAAGATTTTATTTATTTATTTGTCAGAGAGAGAGAGCACGCACAATCAGGGAGAGCAGAAGGCAGAGGGAGAAGCAGGCTCCCTACTGAGCAAGGAGCCCAATGCGGGACTCGATCCCAGGACCCTGGGATCATGACCCGAGCCAAAGGCAGATGCCTAACCCACCAAGCCACCCAGGCATCCCTGGATTTGATCCATTTCGAGTTCATTTTTATATGTGTAAAATAAGGGTCTAACATCATTCTTTTGCATGTGGATATCCAGTTTCCCTAGCACCATCTGTTGAAAAGACTGTCCTTTCCCCAATGAGTAGTCTTGAAATGCTTGTTGAAATCAATATGTGAGGATTTATTTGGGGCTCTCTTTTCTATCCCATTGGTTGATATGTTTGTCATTATTACAGTTCCATACTGTTTTACTTACTATAGCTCTGTAGTAAATTTTGAAATGGAAAGGTTCCAATTTTATTTTTATTTTTCAAGATTGTTTTAGCTATTTGGGGCTCCTTGCTATTCATGTATGTATGAATTTGAGGATCAGCTCATCCATTGCTACGAAAAAGGATGCTGGAATTGCACTGAATCTGTAGATTGCTTTGGGAATTACTGATGTCTTAACAATGTTAAGTCTTCCCATCCACGAACATGGGATATCTTATTTAGGTCTCCTTTATTTTCTTTTAGCAGTGTTTGTAGTTTTCAGCATACAAATCTTTCACTTCTTTGGTTAGTTATTACTAAGTATTTAATTTTTAAGAAGCTCTTATAAATGGAATTGTTTTCTTAATTTTCTTTTCAAATTGTTCATTGATGGCATACAGAAACACAATTGATTCTTGCACATTGATATTGTACTTTGCAACTTTGCTGAATTCATTTATTAATTTTATTAGCTTTCTGTGGGTGTTTTTTGTTGTTGTTATTGTTATATTAATATGATGTATCACATTGATTTTTTTCTTATATTGAACCACTTGGTAATGTATAACCCCTGCAGTGTGCTGTCGGATTAGCTTTGCTAGTATTTTGTTGTGGATTTTTGTATCTGTATTCATAAGGGTTATTGGTATATAATTTTCTTTTCTTGTGATATCTTTATCTGGCTTTGATATCAAGTAATGCTAGTCCCATAGAATGAGTTAGGAAGTGTTCCCTCCTTTCTATTTTTTGAAACAGTTTGAGAAATATTGGTGTTAATTGTTCTTTAAATGTTTGGTAGAATTCACCAGTGAAAGCATCTGGTCCTGGAATTTTCTTTGTTGTAACATTTTAAATTACTGCAATCTCTTTACTTGTTATGAGTCTGTTGAGTTTTCCATTTCTTCTTGAGTTAGTTTAGGTAATTTGTGTGTTTCTAGGAATTTGTCCATTTCATCTATGTTGTCTAATTTGTTGGTATACAAATGTTCATATAATTTTCTTATAATCCTTTTTATTTTTGTGTTATTGGTAGTAATGTCTCTATTTTCATTTTTGATTTTAGTTATTTGCATTGGCTCTCTTTTTTTTTGTTACTCTAGCTAAAGGTTTGTCAATTTTGTTGATATTTTCAAAGAAATAACTTCTGATTTTATTGAGTCTCCTATTGTTTTTCTCTTGTGTATTATTTTATCTCTAATCTTCATTATTTCCTTTCTTCTGCTAACTTTGGGTTTATTTTGCTCTTCTTTTTCTGTTTTCTCAAGATGCAATGTTAGCCATTTATAGCTATAAACTTCCTTCTGAGCACTGCTTTCAATGGATCTCCTAAGTTTTGGTATGTTGTATTTTTGTTTTTAATTATCTCTAGGTATTTTCTGATTTCCCTTGTGATTTCTTCTTTGAACCTTCGGTCATTAAAGAGGGCATTGTTTAATATCTATGTGAATTTTCCTGATTTCCTTCTATTATTGATTTCTAATATTTCAGTATGGTCGAAGAAGATACTTTGTATGATTTTTATGATTTCAGTCTTTTAAATTTATTAAGACTAAATTTTTGGCTTAACATAATATCTATCCTGGAAAATGTGCCATGTATACTTGAGAAGAATGTGAATTGTGCTTTTGTTGGCTGGAGTGTTCTATATATGTCTGTTATATTTATTTGGTTTATAGTGTTGTTTAAGCTCTCTCAATCCTTATTAATCTTCTTTTTGGATTTTACATTCACTATTGAAAATGAGATATTGTAGTCTCCAACTATTATAGTTGAACTATTTCTCCCTTTAATTCTATAAATGTTTGCTTCATATATTTTGGGAGTCTGTTGTTTGTTGCATATATGTTTATAATTGTTACATATTCTTGATGAATTGACCCTTGGTGAGTATAAAATGTCCTCTTCTGTCTCTTGTAACAGTTCTTGACTCAAAGTCTGTTTTGTCTGATATTAGTATAACCACCCTAGCTCTCTTTTGGTTACTATTTGCATGGAATATATTTTTCCCACCATTTTACTTTCAACCTATGTGTGTCTTCGGATCTAAAGTGAGTCTCTTGTAGACAGCATAGAGTTGGACTTTTTTTTTTTTTTTTGGTATTTGCATTCTGCCAATATCTGACTTTTGATTCAAAAGTTATACATTTACATTTGAAGTAATTACGGATAAGAAATGACTTACTTCTGTCATTTTGCTACTTGTTATTTATATGCCTTATATCTTTTTTGCCCCTCATTTCCTACATTATTGTCTTATTTTGTGTTTAGGGTTTCTGTGTGTGTGTAGTTAACCATTTTGATTGCCTTTTGTATATATCCTATTGATATAGAATAAGTATAGGATAAGTAAGCTTTGTGGTTACTTTGGGGATTATGTTTCACATCCTAAATTTATAACATTCTAATCTGAACTAATGCAGTCTTAACTTCAATAACTTTCAAAAACTCTGCTTCTATATAGCTCTGCCCCTGTGATGTTATTGTCAGAAATTACATCTTTAGGGGCACCTGGGTGGCCCAGTTGGTTAAGCGTCTGCCTTTGGCCCAGGTCATGATCCCAGGGCCCTGGGATTGAACCCTGCATCAGACTCCCTGCTTAGCGGAGAGCCTGCTTCTCCCTTTCCCTCTGCTGCGTCCCCTGCTTGTGCATTTGCTCTCTCTCTTTCTCTGTCAAATAAATAAATAAAAATATTTAATAAAAAAAAGAAATTACATCTTTATACAATGTGTGTCTGATAACACAGATTTATAATTATTTTTAATGCATGTCTTTTAAATAATGTAGGAAATAAAAAGTGAAGTTACAACCAAGAATACAGTAATAGCGACTTTTATATTTGCTCATATATTTACCTTTACCAGAGATGTTTATTTCTTCATATAGGTGTGAGTTACTGTCTAATGCCTTTTCATTTAAACCTGAAGGACTCCCTTTAGCATTCCTTGTAGGACAGGTCTAGTGGTAATGACTTCCTTTAACTTTGTTAATTTTATTAACTTCTCCCTCATTTTTAAAGGACAGTTTTGCTGGATATAGAATTCTTGATTGATTAGTTTTAGGCCTTTAAATATGCCATCCCATTGCCTTGGGTTTCCACAGTTTCTTTTCTTTTTTGTTTCAGATTTTATTTACTTGAGAGAGAGAGTGAGAGAAAGAGTGTGCGCATGAGTGGGAGGGGAAGAGGGAGAGGGAGAGAGAATCTTGAGCAGATTCCATGCTGAGTGCAGAACCTGATGCGGGGCTCCATCTCATGACCCTGAGGTCAGGACCCAAGCCCAAACCAAGAGTCAGATGCTCAACCAACTGCACCATGCAGGCGCTCTGGGTTTCCACAATTTCTGATGAGAACTTTGTTATTAATCATAATGAGGATTCCTGTATGGAATTAGTCACTGAACTTGAACCTGTAAATTGATCTTTCAGCAAATTTGGGATCTTTGTAGCCGTATTTTGTCACTTAAAAACATTTTTTCAGAGGTGCCTGTGTAGCTCAGTCAGTTAAGTGTCTGCCTTTGGCTCAGGTTGTGATCTCAGGGTTCTGAGATCAAGTTCCAAGTCAGGCTTCCTACTCAGCTGGGGGTGGGGATCTGTTTCTCCCTCTGCCCTTCCCCCCCCCACTCATGCTCGCTCCCTCTCTCTCTAAAATAAATAAATAAAATCTTTAAAAGGAAACAAAAAAACACATTTTTTAATATACCATTCTTTCATCTCCCTGTGCGTCATCAGTTTCATGTGCACTCAACTGCCTGATGTTGTATTTCAGATCTATGCTGCTTGTTTAATTTGTTCTGCATGTTTTATTTTGGATTGTTACTGTTGTTCTGTCCCAAGATCACTGATCTTCTGTATTATCTAATTTGCAGTAAATCCTACCTGATGTGTGTAGGGATTTTTTTATTTCTGATATTGTATTTATCTTTTGTAGTTCCATTAGAATATTTTTTTTATAACTCCTGGTTTCCTCCCTCATCTTATGTTTCCCTTTGTATCTTTGATATATCTTAAACATATTTATAAGACTTATAATATTGCTTATAAGGTCCTTGTCTGCTAATTTCATCGTCTCTGTCATCTATGAGACATGAGACTGTTTCTGTTCACTAGCTTCTCATTATGGATCATATTTTTCTGCTTCTTTGCTTATTGTAATTTTTAGATGATGGATATTGTGAATTTTACAATGTTGAGTGTTGACTATTATTGTAATCCTTTAATGATTACAACATTAAATAATAAGAAGTCTGTCATCACTCTTATTATTGTTCTCCTGAATGTAATATGTACTTTTCTTTGGCTGCCTTTAAGACCTGAGTGTCATGTTTACTTTTTATCAGTTTGACTATGATATGCCTTGGCATAGCCCTTGTATTCCTGCTGCACTATTTATAAAGAGACAAAACTTAGTTAACACCTCAAATATCTAAGAATCTGAGAATGGTTAATTGTTCATTGACATAATGGAATGGCATTGAATAGATATGTAGATTATGTTGGTATAAGATAAAGTATATATGAAATAATGTTTAGTAAAACTTGGAACAAACCATTATATATAGTGAGATTTGAAAAATGAAAAATACTTGTATAAGAAACTTTGGTAGAGTTATGTAAGTTGTGTATTGAAGTATTAACATTTCTTCTCTGAAAATCTGTTTTTATAATAGCTTTTGAAGTTGAAAATAGAGCTACCATATGATCCAGCAATTGCACTACTGGGTATTTACCCCAAAGATACAAATGTAGGGATCCAAAGGGGTATGTGCACCCTGATGTTTATAGCAGCAATGTCCACAATAGCCAAACTGTGGAAAGAGCCAAGATGTCCATCGACAGATGAATGGATAAAGAAGATGTGGTGTATATATACGATGGAATATTATGCACCATCAAAAGGAATGAGATCTTGCCATTTGCAACAACATGGATGGAACTGGAGGGTGTTATGCTGAACGAAATAAGTCAATCAGAGAAAGACATGCATCATATGACCTCACTGATATGAGGAATTCTTAATCTCAGGAAACAAACTGAGGGTTGCTGGAGTGGTGGGGGGTGGGAGGGATGGGGTGGCTGGGTGATAGACATTGGGGAGGGTATGTGCTATGGTGAGTGCTGGGAATTGTGCAAGACTGTTGAATCACAGATCTGTACTTCTGAAACAAATAATGCAATATATGTTAAGAAAAAAAAATAAGAAGAAGATAGCAGGAGGTGAAGAATGAAGGGGGGGAATCGGAAGGGGAGACGAACCATGAGAGACGATGGACTCTGAAAAACAAACTGAGGGTTCTAGAGGGGAGGGGGGTGGGAGGATGGGTTAGCCTGGTGATGGGTATTAAAGAGGGCACGTACTGCATGGAGCATTGGGTGTTATACACAAACAATGAATCATGGAACACTACATCAAAAACTAATGATGTAATGTATGGTGATTAAGATAACAATAAAAAATTAAAAAAAATAATAGCCTTTGAGATGTAATTCACATATCATAAAATTCTCCCATGCAAAGTATACACTTAAAGTATACAATTTTAATGGTTTCTAACATATTCATAGTTATGCAAACATCACAATTAATTTTAGTAAAATGTCATCACCCCAACAAGAAACTCCATACCTTTTAAGCAGCCACTTCCCATTTTCCCCAATGTCGCCCAGTCTTCAATAACCACTGTTCAACTTTCTCTATGGTTTTTGCCTCTTCAGGACATTCTATGTAAATGGAATCATATAGTATCTGGTGTTTTCTTACTGGCTTTTTTCACGCTTAGCATAATGTTTTCAATGTTTATCCATGTTGTAGCATGTATAGATACTTTATTTCTTTTTATCATTAAATTATATTCAATGTTATCAGTTTTATATCAATTAATATTATAATAAATAGCTTTATATATAAAGACTTTGAAGATAATTTCCTAAAATGGAGTTAGTAGATCAAAGAAAATGAACCTTTTTTCATGTTCTATTTTCATCTGATTTATCTATATACTTCAAAAGATTACGTAAATAATGTGAATTTACTTTAATTTCCTGAAAATGAAAATAAGCATTGAAGAGAAAATCCTTTTGACCACTGCTCTCTCCCACTCCACTCCTCACTGCTTGGGCCATTATCCTGAGTTTGGTACATATCCTTCCAATTCATTTTTTAAAAGTCTGTCCTCTCCCTCTCTCTGTCCCTCTGTGTGTGTGTGTGTGTGTGTGTGTGTATGCACATTTTAAAAATACTTTTAATTATATGTTATATGGAGGTTAATAATTCCATTGTGATGCCTGTAACAGAAATCCCTATGTGCATTATTAAACAGAACAAAAACTAATTATCACTTCTATCCTTTCCATCAATATTCATATCCTATAAATAAACCATAGTGTAATGGGAGATCTGAATCCCAATAATTGACTCTAACAGCCATCCTAATAATTCATTCCATGCCCTGAAGATAATAACATATTGTATTTCAGGAGGCTATTTTAATTTCAAGGGAGGTAAACAGGATTGATTTCAAGGGGCTTCAGATTCAGCATGGGACCAAAGCACTCAATTTGATTATAGATTTGATAATTAATTAACTCATTCTTAAACTCCAAAAGCAATACCTAATTACCGTATAATTGGAGTAGACGATTAAATTAGCCATTAAAATAATGGAACTTTGTGAACTAACTCAAATATTTAATAGGCATTGTGCTGATATTTGGTTGAGTATGAGAAAATATTTCTGATCAGTTAGTTTTGGAGGAGGCCTTTGGCAGTCAGGGTGACTGGTCAGGTTTAACAGGTTTCCTGGCTGCCTTACAAAAAAGCCAGGTGGCGGTGATTTGTTGCCCAAATCTCTTGATTTTTTTCTGGAAAGAAATGATTTCTCTTTATACAAAATCCCTGGCAGCAGCACTTATCATTCATACTTTGTCATAGTTGAATCTGAATTGTCTCACGTTTCCTGGCACTTCTTTAAACTCTGAGGATTAACCAGAGGTAATCTGAGGGCAAAGGCTTTTGGTTAATCTCTTGTGGACCTCCATGGCAGTTGATCTGCAAATCTTAAACTAGTTCACGAAAAACTAGGGGAAGGTTTGGATAAGACCCCATATCAAAACTGGTTTTGAATTTTCAAAATTCTAATTCACTCTAATTTAAAAATTCTGTGCTGCCCTTTTAGATCATCCTGCCACTAAATCACCCATCCTAAAATATTATATCACCTTTTTAGGAGAAAGCAGAGCTATTATTTTTTTCAAAGTTTGTTTTGACTTAGAATTTAGTAGGAATATCAGACAGATACCAGTTACAGCATTTACCGGTATTCCAGTCCCCTGCCCCACCTTTCACAGGAGACTCAATGGAGTGGGACATTTACAAGTGAGTATTGAGTAGAAGCCCTGTGCTGGTGCAGTAACCACAGTAGGGGCTTGTTAGTGAGAAAAACCAAGATGTGCAGTGAGTCTAATTCATTTTGGATTTATTTTGGATGCTTAATGATCAGTGCAAAAGAACTGTGCCTGTTTTAGCCTAAAATTAGCATCCACAACCCCCTTTTCCTGACGTGTAACCTTAATTGTAGAAAAGAAAAAAGAACACCTACAGTATGTCAAATTCTAGATTTGGTGCTTTGTATCTTCCTGGAGGGTAGGTATGGTATTATTACCGTTCTTTAGATGAAGTTTGAAGGGGTCAGGAGGCTTGACCAAAGACTAACCAGCAACTGGGGCTTGGGGAGAGCCGTTTTGAAATCTGACAGGCCTGCCACACCTCTTCTGGTCAGGGTCTAACCCGGAGCCGGAGTTAAACAGCGCAGAGAGCCGTGAAGTGGGACAAATGGCGGGTTTCACTCCGCCAGCACTGCCGCCTCGGACATTGGGCCTGCAGGGGCAGCCTCCCCAAGGTCAAGGTCCTGCCCAGGAAGAGCAGACGCTCCGCGAGGACCGGCGATCCACGTGCTGCAGGGCCCACGTTCTGCCCACCCTCCAAACCCCGCGCCGCCGGGGCCCTGGGCACTGTCAACTCACTACCACGCCCTCCTTTGCTCTGGAGGCGTTTAACTCACCGGGCCGGCCTGTTTCAGTCCCTGCCGGCTTTCCAAGGCGCAAAACGTGTGCACTGCGCTTGCCCCTGCGGGCACCTGAGAACTGGGTTAAAGCCTCGGTGCTTACTGCCCACCACGCCCCGCTCTCCCTTGGTGGCTCGCGAAGGGCGGCCCGCGGCAGCGCTCCAAGTGCGGTCGCCAGGGACCCCGCAGTCCCAAGGCCAGCTTTCCACCCCCGGATCGCGCGTGGAGGTGTCCAGGGGGGTGGGGCGGAGGAGGGGTGCAGGAGCGAGCCGGGGCGCACACCCGCGGGCCCCACGCCCCGGGCCGCCTCGCGCATCCCGCGGCGCAGGCCTCCGCGGGGGCGGGGGGGGGAAGGCGAGGCGCGGCAACCGCTGCAGGCGGGACTCGGGCTGCGGCCCCCCCCAGGCCGCCGCGGCTCCTCCCGCCGCCCCACCTCCTGCCCCAGGCTGCCCGCGCGGCCCGCCCCCGGTCGCCGCGCCGCCCGCAGGTGCAGCCGCGGCGGCCACCGAGTAGGTGCGCGGGGATGATCTCACTCGCGCGCTCGGCGCCAGGAGGAGGAGGAGCGGGAGCCGACCCAACTTCCGGGTAGTGCCGCCGCACGCCACCGGCATCTTGCTTTTCCTCCCCCTCCCCCCGCTGCACCCCTCGCCTCTCCCTCCTTTCCTTTATTCCCGGCCCCACCTGCCAAAATGAACAGCTCGGACGAGGAGAAGCAGCTGCAGCTCATCACCAGTCTGAAGGAGCAAGGTAGGCGGGCGCGCGGCCGCCAGGTGCGGGCCGCCGCGGCCCGTGGGCGGGGACGACTCCCCGGCGCTGGGTTTGGGCTGCGGCGGGCGGGGGAATGTCGCGGCCGCCGCGCTCACCCCGCAGTCTCGTCCCCTGTGCGGGAGCGTCCTCCGCGCCCCGCGCGCCTTGGAGAGCCAGGGGCCGCGGGTAAAGTGCGGGTGCCGGGGGCGTGGGGCCCGGCAGTGCGGGAAGCGCTCCCCGCAGGTTGCTTGAGCTGGCGATCGCGGGCAGGGGGAAGGGACCGGGATTTGGGGCGGACGAGGACCCAGGGCACCCCCTCACACGCGGGAGAGGCAGGTGCGCCAGATGTCTCGGGAGGAGGCGATTTGGGCAGCCCCGCCGGCCCTGCTCGTCGGCCGCGGCCCCACCCTTGCACAGTGGCGCTGGGAGGCCTGCCGCGCAGCTTCGCAGCCTTCCCTGCTTTTCAGTCGGCTTCGGTCTAGTTCCTCTTTCCTTCCCCAGCCAGATTCCAGGCCATGATGTGTTTCACCACTTAACCATTTTTAACAGTCTGTTAGTCAGTGAGCCAACACCCGATTTGGCTCTGGCCTGCAGGACTGCCAGGCCGTGTCCTTGCATTTCCACGCTGCCAGGTAACTGGAGATTACCTCCTCTTAAAGAACTGTTCTGATCAATCATTTTCATCTCTTACTGCACTTCTCAACAAAGCCAAATTAGCGATCAAACGTGAGTTCGACACTCTCCATTTAAAATTACTGTTATTACCCTGGCCAAGGGTGGCCTGAGAATATGGGTCAAGAGAGAGGGGAACTGCACAGATTTAGGAAATAAAAATGTGTAGGAACATGTGCTTTCCTGAATCACTTGGTGACATGGCCACAGAGTGGGAGAGGTTCTGCTCTGTGGCTAATCCTGCTGTTCTCTTGCTCTTTCACTTCTGTTGGCTCAACTTACCAACTCTGTGAACTTGGAAGAATCTCTTCCCTTCCATGGGTCTTGTGGTTATTATGCCTTACCTGACTAAAGACGGGCTGAACCAGGTGATTTTATAAGGTCCTGTCCAGTACTATGACCTTTTGCTCCTGGAAACCACAAACATAGCATTTGCTGGGGTGTGTGGACTTCTCTGGAGTTGACACTCCTGGAAACAAATCTCAGCATATTTACCAATCCTGTTACCTTGGGGAAATTATTACCTCACTGAAATGGACAGAGCACATTTCTTTGTGGTATCTAGCATTTAGAAAGTGTTGGATAAATGTTAATGGCTTTTGCCTTCCCAGTACCTTCAACTCCCTTCCTAGACTAGACTAGCCATGGTATTGGAATTTTAGCGAATGTATTTCCTTGATTATGGGCATATCAAAGGCAATAGAACAGACTTTGAAATTTGTGTTTCTTAAAAGGTGCACTTTTTTTAAGTATTGAGTCTGGTTACACAAGTGTTGGGATTTTTTCAGACCATCTCAAAACCAGGGCATTTATTTGTCATTGGATCATAGACTGTGATAATAATTGACTTATTTCAAGAGCATTTGATTGCTGTTTGACCCATGGAACTAACCCAGAAGCTAGGGATTTGAGGTGGAAAGACAGGCAACTAGGTGTTTGGGCTCTTCCCAGTATGATAATTAATTTTGTAAGCTGATGGTGTATATGATTTATTTTTTATACTACCTGTTAACGTTGAAAATAATTCCACCACTCCTGTTAAATGTGGACAAGAAGAACCAATATTGATGAACACTCTATTTTTCCTTTTTCAACACTGACTAAAACATATTCATTTATTCCTTTAACAAATACTTAACCAGATATCTACCATATATGAGCCCCATGTGGTAGCTACTAGGGGTGGAGATAGTGAGCCAGACAGACAGTCTTTGCTCCCCCCAAGTTTATTGTCTCGTAGACAGTCATGAATCAAATAGTCACATGGATGTGTACAATTACCAGTGTTGTTTTTTTTTTTTTTAGGATAGATTCTTAGGGAATTGTTGGATCAGAGGGCCAGTAGACATAAAGTTTTGCCAGGCATCGCCAAAGTGCCCCCCAAAATGGCTGTACCAGTCCACATTCCCCCCAGCAGTGCCCATTTTCCCCCACACTTGTCAATGTTGACCAACAGCAGTCTTTACTAATTTTGGCAGTCTGACAAGTTTCTTAATTTTTGCCAACCCGATGAACAAAAGTAGTACCTTTAGAAAAATGGTATTACCTGGTTCTCAGTGAGGTTTGAAATCTTTCTACGTGTTTATTGACCATGTAGGTTTCCTCATCTCATTTCTTCCTTAGTGAATTTTCAGTCAGAACTTGGAACCCAATCCCCAGGAGGGTGTTCAGAAAGAAGATTCCTATCTACTCTGAATGGCAGAGCTGACGGCAGCCTTCCCTAATGTGAAGCCTTCAGTGGTGTGGTGAATAAGGTTGCTTTTGACAAAAGTTGTGAAATGTAATGACGGAGTCTGTCATAATATGAACAATCTCTAATTTATACTTACCATTCCCTAAGCTCTATGTCTTATAAATCACACCCACTTCTGAATTACTTCAAAACATTGTATGTTCCCTTCTCGTGAATGGTATAATTAGCTATATTATGTCTTTCTAGAAAGTTATATTATGTCCCTTTAAAAAAATTAGCCAGTGTGTGATTGCTTATGTTCAAGCAGATGTTGAGGTAATGAGGTAATTCTCTTTTTGTCCTTTTTGGAGCTTTATTTTATTGGACTGATTGATGTCTTTAATGCACTGACAAATGGCAACTTGGGGTACTATTTCCGATGCATATTTCCTAGCTACTAAAGTGGACATTTCCCTTACAAAACATCATACAATTTGCTCCCCCTCCAGAATGCTGCTGGGAAATGATCGACTTAGCTCAGCATTTGTTTAAGGTACATGATTTTCTTTGTAATGTATTCATTGCACATGCATTGAATATTCATAGCCAGGCACTGTGCTAGGCATCAGAGATAGAGTGATGAATAAAACCTTGTCCCTGCTGGTGGGGAGTTCCTAGTCTAGAGATGGTGGTAGGCATGTAAATTCCAGGAAGAGTGTCTAGGAGGCCTAGTTTGGGTCATGGGTTTAAGTCCTTTGGGCCGGGAAGGGCAGGGCACCTTGATTGGCAGCTCCCACAAAGACCAGTGGATTGGAGTAGTTGTCCAAAAAAGCATGGCGCGCCACTACCAGAAGAGGGGATGCAGGCTGGGCAGACAGAGACAACAGCTGTCCACTGAACTGGTCCTTTGGAACTTGGTGAGGACGTTTTGCAGGTGGTGATTGCTACCCAGCAGTGAGGATGCTATCGTGTAAGACCAGAGCTACAACCCCCACACTGAAAACACTGTCCTACAGTAAGATGATGGGTTTTGAAGCAAGGTAACCTCCTTTTATCTTTAGAGTTAGTTATCATTTTCCCCAAGACTATAGAGATAGTGCTTGAGGTTCATTTGGAAGTTTAGCCAGGCTTATTCTTAGAGCGGAGTTAGTAATTAAAGAGGCTCCCAGTGTTCCCTTGACGGCTAGGCCAGAAAGTAGCTAGAGCATTATTTTGACAAAGGGGGCCAAACGACTGCCTACCACGGTGACCTTATCAGTCTGGAAAAGCTGAAGCATTGTCAGTCTTGGATACATACAAAGTCAGTAGAAAGCAGTTTGGGATTAAATGGTTGCCATGTTGTCAAGTGCAAGCTTGGCTTTGCATCGTTATTTTTCCAAGTGTGGTTTGGGGGCCACCAGTCTCTGAATAACCGGGGTACATATGCACTTTCTTACCTATTATTTATAAAAAGAAGCCTGGTAAGTAAATCTTTCTTCATCTGGGTATATTTTTGTAAAATCGACATTTGCAATGTTTTGCTTTTACAACAAAGTATACTGTAGGTTGAGAAAAGTGCACGAACTATGAATGAACATCTCAAGGAATTATTTTATTTTTATTTTTTTTAAAGATTTTATTTATTTATTTGAGACAGAGAGAATGAGAGAGAGAGAGCACATGAGAGGGGGGAGGGTCAGAGGGAGAAGCAGGCTCCCTGCTGAGCAGGGAGCCCGATGCGGGACTCGATCCAGGGACTCCAGGATCATGACCTGAGCCGAAGGCAGCCGCTTAACCAACTGAGCCACCCAGGCGCCCTCAAGGAATTATTGAAAAAAATGTTTCTAACAACACTTGAATCAGAACATCTCCAGAAACCCATTCATAACCCCTGTAATCGTGATCGCCTGCCTTTCCCCAATATCTGTGTCACCAAGGTTTTGCCAGTTTCTGGAAGATAAGTAAATAGAATCGTGCAGGATGCAGTATTTGTTTCTGTCTTCTTTCACTCATGATGTGTGAGATTTATCAGCAGTGTTGTGTGTAGTTGTAGTTGATTTATTTGCATTGCTGAAGAGTATTCCACTGTATGAATACGCCAAAGAAAGTTTTTTTTTTTTTAAAGATTTCATTTATTTGACAGAGAGAGACACACAGCAAGAGAGGGAACACAAGCAGGGGGAGTGGGAGAGGGAGAAGCAGGCTCCCTGCTGAGCAGGGAGCCCGATGTGGGGCTCGATCCCAGGATCCCGGGATCATGACCCGAGCCGAAGGCAGACGCCCAACAACTGAGCCACCCAGGCGCCCCGCCAAAGAAAGTTTTTAAGTGAATATACTGTAGACTAGAAGTCAGCAGACTTATCCTGTAAATGGCCAGATAGTAAGTATTTTAGGCTTTGTGGGACACTTGGTGTTTGTTGCAAACCAACATCAGTATGTTAAAAATGTAACTTCCTCCTAAAGTTTGTGAGCTCCTGCCCAAGAGACACCAACTGGGCAACCCTCCATGAGATGGACCCTCAGCATGGGCTGACGAACTACATCTTATAGTCAGAATTTCCCGATTCATCTAACACTTCCATTGGCTAGATAAATCTGACTTTTTTTTTTTCATTAAATTTAAAAATAAACGTATGCTCATAGGAAAACAAGCATAGGAAGTGAAAAGTACAATGAACTGTTCCCTCATTTCTTAATCTTTATTTCATTATACTCTCTCAGGGAGTCTTTTTAGACATTTTTTCCCCTAATTGTTCCTACTCCCCATGAAATTTTTTTTTTTTAAAGATTTTGTTTATTTATTTGACAGAGAGAGAGCAAGCACAAGCAGGGGGAGTGCAGAGGGAGAGGGAGATGCAGGCTTCCCCATGAAATTTTAATATCACGGATATACTGTATATCCCTTTATATACTGTGATCCTTTGGAGGTTGCAAACCATTGTAATACCTGAGATTGTATTCCTCTTCGAGGCATTGTCACCCACTGATAATGCATGCTCTAACCCCCTTCCCATTGCTCAGAGTTACACTTTTTGTTGACTTTCTGTTGTATTTCCTTTAGAAAATTGTGCACTTGTATGTACATATGTAGTTATCACTGAATATATATTACAGAATTCATATCAGTACATATAGAGCTAAATCTTTAAAAATTGATTGGTTAGGGGCACTTGGGTGGCTCAATCAGTTAAGCGTCTGCCTTTGGCTCAGGTCATGATCTCAGGTCCTGGGATCAAGCCCCGCATCATGCTTCCCACTTAGAGGGGAGTCTGCTTGTCCCTCTGCCTCTCCCCGCTGCTCATGCTCACACACTCTCTCAAATAAATAAATAAAATCTTTAAAAAAATTGATTGGATAGTGTTCTACCCTACAGTTTTCCCACAATGTAGTTAATGTCCTCTGGATGGACACCTCTGTGTTTCTATGTCTTTGCTATTAAAAATAATGCTTTGGGCAATAGATAACAGTTGGAGACATCAGTATGAATTCGTGTTTTGCTTAATCTAGATACAGGTGATTACATACAGAAATATTTATAGATACATGTATGTCTATGTAGTGAGAAACTGTCACAGCCGGGAAGTGTCTAAGGAGACCTGACAACTACATGTAGCGTGGTATCTCAGTGGAATCCCGGAAGGAAAACGGAACATTAGGGAAAAACTAAGGAGATATGAATAAAGTGTGGACCTTCGTTCATAATAATGTGTCAGTATTGGTCCACTGATTATAATAAACGTACCATACTAATATAAGATGTTAATAATAGAAGAAACTGGGTGCAGGGCTTATGGGAACTGTCTGTATTATCCTTGCAATTTTGCTGTAAATTTAAAGTTTGTAAAATTAAAGTTTATTAAAATAAAAATGTTGCTTACATCCTTGTACACGTTTATCTGAAAGTGCCGCTGTGGGAAAAATTCCCAAAAGTGGATCCAAAAAGCGGGAATATTCTAAACTTGGTAGTGCTGTAGATTTTATTCTCTTAGACAACCAGGCTTTGCTTTAAAACGTAGAAGGAACATGGCTTTTGTTGTTGTCTGTCTACCATGCTGGTAAAAATTAAATATTAAAACATGAGTTTTGAAATTTTTTGTATGTCCACAGAACAGTAATATATTAGGATCCTTTTAGTTACTTGATTCTATCTCAAATCCTCTGTGGCAAAAATCAGAGTATGATTCTGTTACATATATGTGTGTGTGTGTGTGTATGTGTATACGTTTGTTTTAAATAAGACTTTTGGGGGGCACAGTTTTAGCTTTACAGAAAAACTGAGCAGAAAGTACAGAGAATTTCCACATAGCCCTTCATCTTCCCCCACGCCCTGTTTTCTCTATTATTATCATTTTGAGTTAGTGTGGTGCATTCCTTAGAATTGATGAGCCATACTGATACATTATTATTAATTAAGTCCATAGTTTACATTGGGGTTCATTCTTTGTGTTATATACATCCTATGGGTTTTGACAGATGTATGACTCATACCCACCATTACATTACCATACAGAATAATTTCACTGCTCCAAAAATTCCCTCTGCTCTACTTGTTCATCGCTCCCTCCTTACCTCTGAACTCCTGGCAGCGTCACTCATCTTTTTACTGGCTCTGTAGTTTTGCTTTTTTCACAGTGTCATAGAGTTGGAATTACTCGGTATGTAGCATTTTTATATTGACTTCTTTCACTTAGCAATATGCACATATGGGTTCCCCATGTCTTTTTGTGGCTTGATAGTGCATTTATTTCTTTGTATCACTGAAGAATACTCAATTGCATGGATGTACCACATTTTGTTTATCCATTCACCTGTTGATGAACATGATGGTTGCTTCCACGTTTTGGCAATTGTGAATAACGCTGCTATAAACATCCATGGGGGGTAAGGTATGGGGGAGAGGAAGCCTCCGATGGTCCTGTGATGTGGTCTCTGTCTCTTGGTGAGCCTGTGCCCCTGGGCTGTGACTTTCATCTGTGCTTCTCAGTTTTGGTGTTTCCTGCTTAGGTGAGACAGGAAGGCTAGAGGGGCCTGGAGTTGGCTCTAGGGAAATAATTTCTCCCGAGGGCAGGCCTTGCTACGAAGAACAGAGGCTCTGGGCATATTTCAGCATGGCTCCTCTCCCCCTTGCCCTGCCTGAAGCAGTAGGGAAATTTCCTCTGATACTTCCTCTGAGGCTGTGGTAGCGCTCCTGGAGATAAAACTCCCTAAAGTTTGGGACCCTCCTAAGACTGGCCCACCCACTGGAGTTTTTAACTCTCGAACTTGTTAGAACTGAGCCTTTAGCAATTCGCCGTTGACAGTTTAGGTTTCCCTCTCTTGGCGCTGGTTGCCGAGTGGGTTCCACACCTTGCCTTCTGCGTCAGGAAGTCATGATTGTCTGTATCTTGCTTGTCTCTCCAATTTTGGAATAGCAGTTTGTCCTGTGACCTCAGTTCTCTGGTGGATCTAAGAAGAATCGTTGATTTTCAGTTTGTTCCACTTCTCTGTTGTTGTGAGGACAGGAGTGGTGACAGAAAAGCTCCATGTCGGACTGGAAACCAGACTTATACATGCATTTTATAAACGTACTCCGTTTCCTTCCTTTCTGTGGGTTAATTTGAAGTCATTCCTATAGTTCATTGGGAGTACTTCTTAAGCATCATTAATTCATTAGCACCGAACTGTGTGTTCTACCAAGTAATGCGTAAATTTCAGGTTTGCCATCATTTCTTTTCAGATGTGAAATCTGTCATCTTTGTTTTTTGATCAGGTTTTCCAGTAGTGTTTTTTTTCTGGCTTTTCTAATGCTTTAATTAACAAGGGAGGTATAAATGACTTCTCTTTCTGCTCTGGCTCTAAAAGAGGACCCATTGGCATATGTGCAGAAGGGAATAATGTCCTAATTGAACATTATCTCTTATGACTCATGTCCTCGTTCCCCATTAGTAAGAGGTGTTTCATGGCTACATGAGTCTCAGAGATGCAGACTTAATGGATGAGAATCTACATTAGAAGATCTTATGAGGCAGTGTTTTTCTGGTTATATTTGATGGCTATTTAAAGCTTCACTTCTCTTAAGTATCTTGTTGTAACACGTGATGTAAGAGACCCTTTTAATGTGGGAAGGAGAGTACGTGCTCTTTCATGATTTGTTCATGTGAAGACCTAGATCCATTCTTCCTTCTTCCTTAATTTAACACACATTTATCCAGTGCCTGCTCCACGTCAGGCATTGTGCTAGATGTTGGTAGCTGTATGCATAAAGACATAGTCCTCACCCCAGAGGATTGTTTCTGGTCCAGTGTTTTAGCACACTGCACACAGAAATGCCCAGTAATGTTTTTTTACACGAATGACTTTGGAAATCGGTAGACTGGTCCTGCCTCCAATGTTTCTTACTGTGGAATTTGACTTCTCTGTGTATTTGTATCTTCATTTTTAAAATGGGGATGTTCATATTTGGCTTAATTGCTCCACATCACAGATTTATATGAACCAGCCATTCAGTCAACATAGGTACCAACTCTGCTTCGTATTCTGCTGGGTATAAGATCTCTAGCAATGAATCAGATGGGAGAGAAGACAAGAAGACAGACTTGTGCTCAGGTAGTTTATAATGTTACACGTTGATGCTCTAGTAGAGATAGATGAACAGGGTACTCTGGTAGTATATTAGAAATATAAATGTTGATTTTTGCCTTAGGTATGTGGGGAAGGTTTCTCACAGGAAATGACAATTGAATTGCATTGTCAAGGAGGAGGTAGGGAAGATGGGGAGGTGAAGGGAAAAATGTTTAAAAGGGAAAAATGTTTAAAAAGGCACCTGGGTGTGAAAGGTCTTAGAGGTATGAGGGACTGAGTGATGGTCTCTAAGGCTGAATGGCAGGAGTGGGGATGGGTGTCCCAGGTTGTGAAGTAACATCTTGGTGGACTACAAGAATGATGTAACCAGGTTGCCTTATTACTATGCTAACCATCTCTTTTGTGAAGAATGAACTTGGGATAGAGGGAGGCTAGAGGCTACATGAGAGGACTTTACCATTATTGAAGATTAGAATCAGGGCAGACATACTATAGAGGAAAGGCAGACTGGGGAGACGTTTTAAGAGATGGGAGCAATTTCATAATTCGTTGGAAGGTGGGAGAAAGAGAGGAATCAAGGCTGATCCTGAGGTACTAGCTTGAGGACCAGGTCGGTGATGACCCCAGAAGGACATCATGCATACGGGAAGGAGGAGGTTTGGGTGAAACGGCGTTTGATGAATTCACTTTCTAACATGTTGAGTTTGCGGTGCTTGTAGGCTGTCTGGATAGAGATGTGCAGGATAGTCCTGCCTAGCAGAACTTCTTGCTGCGGTGGAAATGTTCTTTGTCAGCTGTGGGCTCCGGAAGCCCCTAGGCACACGTAGCCGTGGAGCCCTGCAAGTACGGCTGGTGCAGCTGAAGAACGGAATTTTAAGTTTTCTTCAATTTTAATGAATTTACACGTGGGTTAGCCACATGTAGCTGGCGGCTCCGTATTCGACAGTGCAGGTCTAGAAGGTATTGGTCGGGAAGTACTGATCGGGCGCTTACCCTTGGGATAGGGTGATGAACCTGCCCGGGACTGAGAGGTGTCCAGGGACACTGGGCTCTTTTCTTCTCTAGTCTGTAACTGGGAAAGTCCCGGGCAAACCGGGATGGTGACTCACCCCAGCCAGAGGTGTTATTGCCTGTGTTTATGAACTTTAAGTGTCACGCTCCTGAAACGACCAAGTCTACTCATCTCATTTCTGGGCTGACTATGTCATGATTTGCAGCTTGGAAAGAAAGCTCCCTTTCTTGGCATTAGGGAGTTGGAAAATGGAAAACCAGCATGATTCTTGAAACACGTGCTCTGCCTGATATTCTCCTTGTTTTCTCCACATCTCCCTTTTTCTTCCATTCTGTACTCTTACGGAGTGATCCCCCTCCCTGGCTGCACATCAGAATCGCCTGGGGTGTTCACTTCTCAAACAAATATGGTGCCCAAGGTCCACCCTAGACTAGTTAAATTAGAATCTTGGGGTGGGGTGGGTGGCGAGGGGGCTAGACATCTGTATGATTTAAAAGCTCCCCAGGTGATTCCAATGTGCAGCCAGGATTGAAAAGTACAGTTCCCAGACATGCTTCCATTTCTTTGCCTTTTTTTTTTTTTTTTAAACTACAACGCATTACAACTGATTGTTAGCCCCCTTTCTCCTTTTATTTGGGTAGCAGTAGTCGGGTTTCAGAGATTTTCTGCTCTGCCAGCTTTCAGGCCATGTACGGAGGGCATTAGGGAGCAGCCTGATCTCTTACCATGCACACAAGATCTGATGTACTTTGCTGTATCAGTAACAATAAGCATGGCTGACATGTACTGAACATATAACATACCTAAGCACTCTTACACCTTACATGTTAGCTTACTCTTAATCACCATACCATGTGAAAGACGTATAATTTTCATTCTTAGGAGGAATCTGCGATTTAGAGAGGTTAACCAACTAGACCAAAGTCCCTTGGCTGCACTTTTTAATTACTGTGCGATGTGACCTTACCGTACATTGAAATCCACTGTACCTGAAACCCAGGAGATGAAGTCTTCCCAAGCCCTGGGTATCTTTCATGTGGCAGAGCGTTGGTCCAGTTCATCTTTACTTTTGCATTGGTTACTTCAAGATTTGGAGGATCTGTATCATCCAATCACTTGAGTTGTGTGACTCACTTAAAAAATTTCCAAACTCTGAGCCAGTTCTGAAACAAAAAGAAGGCTTTCTCTGTGACCCTTTAGCATTGCCAAAAAAGAAGTAGCTGAATACGATAGGTCACTATAGTTTTTGCCAGTTTTGCTGAGGGTGGGGTTACATGTGTATTCACTATGGGGTGTGTGTGTGTGTATGTGTGTGTAAATCTTGTTTAGGACAGCGAGTTTGATTTTCTAATTTCAATGAAAAAAATATAAATACATGTTTTTCTTTCCATTTATGCCCTGTTCCCCAGGTGCTCCCTTCCCACTGGGGATTCTGCCCATACTTTCCCCATACTTTTCCTCTCCATTCCCTTTACCTGGCTTTATTTTTTTAAGTTGCACAGAGTCACAAGAAAGCACATTGTCTGTGGTTTCCATTAAGGCATGATAGGTGAAGGGTTCTTAATTAATGCTTTTCATGAAGACCCTATAGTTGAGAGTCTGCAATGTTTCGTCTGGATTCTATTGGCAACATAATGGAAGAATAGTATCGGTATTTTTAAAAAGCTTCAAAGGTGTTATCTAATGTTTTAAATAGAAAAACATTTTCTTAATGTCAATATGAGATCATGGTTTTATAAGCCTTTATTGTTTCTTTGTTCATCTGTAAAGTAGGTCATCCAGAATAGAGTGGTAAATCAGTCTTGATTTTTCAACGTCATCTACAGATACTTTCAAATGTCAAGAAAAACTAAAGTCTCTCGGTAAAATATGTATTTATTTTTTGAAAGAATATTAGATATAGTAATAAGACTTAGGACCATGACCGTACACTACCCAGTGCATAAGTGTATATTTTTAGAATCTCTTAGTTTTATTTCTTTCTGTTAAAAAAGGAGGCAGTCATTTTATTGATTTTTCATAACCAAGGACAATTTGCTTTATACCCATTGGTTGGGCTTTGTGTGGTGGTGGCTGAAGAGGAGCTGGTGTGTATAAGACTTCATCCTGTGGTCACTCAAATGTTTTCTGTTGAAATGTAATTATTTTTAAAAAGGCTCTATCTTTACCTATATACTACATTCAGCTGTTTTATCGGCTGTCTCATTTTCAAGAATTCTTTTTGGGTGTGGCTTCAATAAAATTGTCCATTAACTCTTACTTAGATGGTCAGAGAGTGCCA
This sequence comes from Phoca vitulina, assembly GCF_004348235.1. Taxonomy (NCBI): domain Eukaryota; kingdom Metazoa; phylum Chordata; class Mammalia; order Carnivora; family Phocidae; genus Phoca; species Phoca vitulina. The sequence continues at coordinate 13,814,471 of NW_022589731.1, read as the reverse complement.
ATAAAACCTATGGGCATTGGTGGTGTAATCCCATAAATACTTGTTCATTTGGTTGGATTTAAAGGTTGTGGTTCTACAATCACCATAGCTATTCTAAATCCTTTGGATCACTGTTGGAGGACACAAACGATGTACTTCACCGTGTGCATTGTTTGTTTTTGGGTTTTTCTCTGTTCCAGTGGTTAGAATCCCCCACTTCTAGAATTAATAACCAGATTATCTGGGATGTTCTTGAAGCTACTGGTTTTAGTTTCTTTTTTTCTATCATCTGCTTATTGATGGAAATAGGAAACTCTATTTGTCTTTTCTTTTTTTAAGAAAAAAACTGAGCTTTTTGTAGATAAATCCCAATTACATTTTTTTATAGGTACAAGTATAAAAATCCAGTCTGATAATGGCCTGGCTCGGTGGTGCCAGTCAAGGTGCTGGTCTGGGAGGAGGCCCACCTTACGCATTCTGCTCTGTCTTTAAGGCTGGGTCATGCTCTCTCTTCCCATCATATGCTGTAAACATCGTGTTCTGAACCGTGAGGCTATCTGACAGTGGTGCTTTGGCTAAGAGATAACTGTGGGTGTTCAGGCTACTTTATTTGTCTGGCGATAGAGGGTTTTAAATAATAAGTTGCTGTTTTCTCACATAGGTGGAAATATTTCCAGACGGTTCACATATTTTTCCAACTTAGTGAAATGAATCTGGCTGGTATCTGGTCATGGCTTGGTGGTAGATGATCTTGCAATGCCTGAAAATAGTTGTTCTTAGCTGAATGCTCACAGTGTAAACCTTTTGCTCTGTGGATAAAGCAGATGTGTGACACGGAACTGAATGTGTAAGCTGACATTATTTTCTGGAGGCTGATTTTAAAAATAAACCTCTGATTATAGCACCACAGACTTAATGGTGCTAGAAGGAACTTCAGGGAGCATCCACCTGTCTCCTTTCACGGGACCCAAGTGCTGAGCACCAAGAGAAGTGATTTGTCATAGGTCACTTATGGCTCCGAGGTCTTTCTGTGACCTAGGGAGAATTGGAAATTTGGCTTGGTGGGCTCACACCGGCTGTGGTCTCTTTTTCTTTCTTACTCTTAAAAGCAGAAGCCCTTCTTCTGTGGCCTTTTCTCTACCCCATCACCAACATACTAAAGAGACAATAGAGATGAGTTGGATCCCAGGTTTTCCTACAGTAAACTTTTGATGGTGTTATAACGTTGCTTTCCTTTTTTTTTTTTCTTTTAGCCATAGGCGAATATGAAGACCTCAGAGCAGAGAACCAGAAAACAAAGGAGAAGGTTTGTACTTTACCCTTTCTTTCCTTTCTTACATGTGTGAAAGCCTGGACGGCATGGTGCATTGTTCTGCCACCAATTTCAGTTAAATGCGAATGAGTTTTTTTCTTTTTTCTTTTCTCCTGCATGTGTGGTTCAAGCTAATATCAACTCCAGGCTCCAGATGGTAAAGAATAGCAGGCATGCCGCAGTGGCCCTGCTCTGGGAGATTAACTACTCAGCTAAATGTGCAGCAAGGCACCAGGCCAAGCAACTGAAGCCCCCAAGATTTGTACTTTTTCCCTGACAACCAGATTTGGGACTCTAGTGATGGAATTGAAGGGAAGACACTTATCTTTGGGACTTAAGACAGAGTAGATTCTGGAGAGAACTCTTTGGCATTAGTCATTGGTGTTTAGCCTATCTTCTTTCATAAACCTTTTTTATGCTCACGTCCTCTTAAGTATATGAATAATATACTGGAGGTTGAAAATCACCCACTACGAAGATGGTAACGCTTGGTGCATGTTTTCGGGGGCCCTGGCAGTTTTATTTTTAAACTGAAATCATTGAATTCTACTTACCTTTTTAAACTACTTACCTTTTTGTCTCTGCACATGTCCATCTAAGATTTGTGAATATTTGTTTATGTATCTTTATTCCCCCCCCCCCGCAAATTCAGGGAGGGGCAGAAGGGGGGGGTCTAAGTTAAAAAAAGAAGAGAGTGCTCAATTGAACTGAGAAGTAGGAGACAGAGAGAGAGAGAGCAGAGCTGTCCATTATTGCTTTTAGATAGAAACAAAATTTGTGTTTAGAAATTACCTTGATAGACTAAATATTTCAAAACTTAATGTCCTTGGCAAAAAATTAATAAAATATGTCCTTCGTAGTTATTGAAGCAGATGGTCATCATGGCTATAAATTATGAGACCTTGTCTTTAAAATTTGAGAGTAAGATCTGTAATGAAAATGGGCAGTGAGCCGAATATTTGTAAAACCTTTGGCATATTTGAGACCATTTATTGGGTTCTTAAACATCATATTTAAATTTTTCACTCATATTAATTGGCTGCCTATATTAGCTGTTACATGGTTGGTGATATGGTATGAACTCTAGTTCATATAAAAATGGATTTTGAGACCATTATTTTTCACCCAGTTTTAAGGCTCCTTTGCTCATCTGCAAATAAATCTTTGATGTTCTGTGAAATCGTGTTTCTTCTCTTCTTTCCATCAGGTGATTTAAGAAATGGTAGGTAGGTGAGGGTGATGAAGATCTCTGTGATAGAAAGTGGTTGGTGCATGCATCTCTAATGTGGTAAGAAAGTCCCAGAAAAATAGTTTGACAAGATTCCTAATTCTAACACAGTAATGATCCCAAATCATAGATGTCCTGAGGATGCCAACAGGCGGGGAGTTTGTGCTTAGATCCTGGTTCCCTGATGCCCCATAATCTCAGAGTGGACCCAGTGGGGGATGATCAGACCAGGTAGCTTGAGCCTCTTTGCCCAGATGCGCAACCATCTTCCAGCTCTAGGAAAGAGAGCCAAGAAGTTACCAGTTGAGTCTTTTCTGTAGGTGTCCTGGCCTAGGAGGAAAGAGCAAGACAAGTTGGAAGGGTTAATTCAGGAGAACTCTTTGACTTAACCTAGAAGATAGAAGTGGAGAAAGCAAACAAGTGTCTTCATGTGATGGAGAAGGAAGGATATAGAAGAAAATGAGAAACATGAGAGGCAGAAGAGTAAAATTTTTTTCTTTCTTCTCCTCCTCTAATCCTTCCTTACATATAGACCTCACATTGCCCTAAAAATAGTGCACAGAGAACAGAACCTCGGGGCTTCACAGAGTCATGTTTGTTCTATAAACATCCGTTGCTGGTGGTGTTGATGGTTATTTAACTGAGAGCCACTTTCTGCAGTGAGGTTTTTAAGTGAACCATCTGTTACACAGGTGGAATTATAGGTAAAATGCATTTGGTGAAAGGAGGACTATAAATTAGTTTTGCGCATTAACTAGTTGCATGTTTCTCTACATGGAATATGACCTAATACTTCTGTGACATCTGCATGCATTACTGACCTTCTTCTGTGCTAATTCTTTAAAAATAACTGTTAACAGAAATGGGAAGAAAAGAAATGAATGCAGTATGGAATGCTGTGGTTGGGTAAAACAAAATAGAGTGGTTTTAAGTTCACTGCATTCTGTTTATCTTCTGTTAAAGGACTAACAGGCTTACTATTGCAGATTTCTTCCCAAAAATGGGGGGGGGCTATATTACAAAAGATGGAAGTATATAATAAAAGCCTTTTATACAGCATAGAATGAGTAAAAGCAGCTTTAGTTCTCGAGGTAGTAAATGGAGAACACTACTTTCTCTGGCAAAGCACTTTCTTGTGCCTGGCCGAGTGAGCCTTGTCCAGGCCATATCTGCAAATATGCATGGCCATCCTTCCCTTGTAGCCCCAAACCAGAGTTTAAAATTAGTCAGGATCTAAAGTGAATCTAAAGTGGAAGTCCTTTTGCCATAGTTAATTTCATCTGGGGGAATTTTGCACGAGTGGGAGGGACCAGAATAAATTCACTGCATGTTATCTCTCCCTTCTACGTGTCCGCATTAAGTCTGTCTTTGTTGCTAGATGATGAACCTGATCAATGAGAAGAGACAAAGGGTTTGATTTCTTTGGATAAGAGCTTTTGATGCTCTCTTTGGAATCTCCTCTGCTGAGACCAGTGGTAGGACATGAGTTTATGCTTAAGGGGCTGTGTTTATTATTAAGAAGCTGCCATGGGTCACACACACTCACTTATGTTCCTCTTCTGATGCTTCAGACATCCCTGTGTCGGCTCTAGTGCACAGAGAACAGAACCTCGAGGCTTCACAGAGTTGAGATTCATACACGGGTCTTCTGGCCACAAATGTTCTTTTTGAAGCCGGTAAACTCATGGGAGCTGATTGACTTTTTCCACCAAGGTCTTGGTGTTATTCTTCGTTCTTTGTTGTTAGCTCATGAATTTTCCATAGGAGATTATCAGACTCAGGACTTGTCTTGACCATCTGTAGGTTTGAACTTAAAAACCGAAAGTTAAATATCAAATCAGTCTGACGTCAGAAACATCACGTGTGTGAGTGTGTGTGTATGCAGATTCTGATATAGGTGTGCCAAGGGGAAGAGTAGACGTGGAAGGGTGGGCCAATGTGTCAATGATCTTTTCCTTTGCAGTTATCCCTATTTAAGAAAAATGTAATGTTGATCATTTTCTGGTTTTTCTCATTGTCCTTGAGGATGGAATCAAAGTCTGTTTGAATTTATAAGGAAAGCTTTTTTGAAGGCAAGACTGTTGAATGCCTTCTGAGTACTGGAGTACAAAGAAAAACATACGAAGGTCCCACTCTTGAGTAAAACCACTCTAATGAGGGACATAGGCACATGGACAAATGATAAATTATACTGTTGTAAGTGAATGTCTGGGGTTTGGGGGTGGGATGGGAAAGGGACAAAAAGATAATGATCCTACCCTAGACTGTGTGACAAACTCTTATTAGCTGTTAATGCTTGGCTTAAATGTTCCTTATTTTTTTTTTTTTTTTAAATCTTCTCCAACTTTTTCTCAAGCAGAATTGTTTACTTCTTTGTCATAAAACATCTGTGTATTTCTTATTTACTTATCACCTTTTATCAACCAAAATTATCAAAATATTAGGGTACGAGTAAGTTGTATGGGGTTGGATTATAATGTAAAACGTTCAGGTTTTTTTTTTAATGTCAGGGTAAGTGGAGATTATGGAAAGGGTGCTACTTTTTATTATTTTTTGCCTAGTTCCTAAGTGACATTATCAGCAGTATGTTAAAAAGTAAGAAAGCCTATCACATGAAAGTCAACAAGACCTTCAAATCTGTTTTTTGAGGTATGGAAAAATAGAAGACTATATATTTTGGAATCAATCAAATAAAATGTGATTGTTTGCTTGTGAAGCAGTCCCCATATTCATACGTTAGTCATGCTCCTACAATTGAAGGGCATTCCCCTTATGACTCATTCAGGATCTTTGTCATAATTGTTTGGGGCTTTTTCCTGTATGGGGGGGCAAAGCCTCACTGAGCTTTTAATGGAATAGCTTTCACATTTCTCAGGGTGGCTGGGGTGTGTGTGGAGTGTGCGTAAAAAGAAGGGAATGTGTATAATAGAAGAATATCTGCCTTTAAACAGTAAGTATTTATATTTAATATTATGTCTTGAGATTGAGTTTTGAAATGAATACATGTTTAAGTGGCTGATTATAAGTCGTTTGGATGAGCTTCTGTAACAGTGCATCAGGCGGATCTGTCAGCTTGCCAGGAACAATGAATGAAAGGGAATGAGGCAGACACTTTCCAAGACTTATGTTTCAAGAAGCAAGATATATGATACTGTTTGCATCTTGGCTGCATTGTCTATTGTTAGGATTTCTTTCTCTTGTGTCAATTTCAGAGGTGAAGGTCCCAAAGTATTTTATTTAAAAAAAAAATCAGCAAAGAAGCCACTTTAAAGAGCAAGATATGCATCCATTATGCTAACTGTTCATGCATAATACATCCACATACATGCAGTTTCTTTAGAACAGAGTGGCAAGTGGTTGTGCCAGAGAAAAAGTAATTACTTAGCAGTTTGAAAGTGAAAATGAGTCTCTTATTAACAGCAATCTATCCAGAAACAAAGAGCAAGGATCTCTGTTCTGATGACATGTGTTTCCATCTAACACACAATACCTAGAATTTGGAGAATGCTGCAAGACAGCTTCAGGGGGCAGCTACTGAAAATTGGAGGGAAAGAACTTTGAATTGGAAGAAAGAACGCCACCAAAAGAGAAAGAGAGTGAAAGGAATTCCGTCTAAGTGGGAATGATTTCTTTTATTGTGTTCTTTAAGGACAAGCACAGTTGAGTTCTAGCCAAACTTCCATAGGTGGAACAATAGGATTGTCCAGTATTATTAAAAATGATTTTGATGGTCCTCTACATGCATCACCAAAGAACCTAAAATAGGTAACTATGTGCAAATCTGATGCTGTGCATGTGTACGTTTTTAAATCTTGTAACTGGACACAAAGGGAGTGAACTTCCAGAAAAAGCAGTAGAAACGGTGGCGCGCTGAGACCTTTCCGGATCCGGTGTTAGAGCCTCTGCACTGTGTTCATGTAGCGCAGCGTTTCCCCCCTTAGAGCAAGTGTTCTTATAAATCGCTTGCTTCAGTGTTGATCCTTTTTGGTAGATCGTAGGCGTTGTGAGAGCACGATGTTAGGTTCCCCCCGGCCTCCCCCCACCCCAGCGCTTAACACAGCGCCTGGCCTGTGTGGGTTCTGTGTCAATAGGTTGTTCAGGGCTCGGAGGAAGGAGATCGAGGCATTCAGTGATTATGGTAGATTCCCTCAGCGAAGGCCCTTGCCTTGTGTACATTGTCTGCTTTGTCGATGGTGTGTGTGTGTGTGTGTGTGTGTGTGTGTGTGTGTGTGTGTGTACAGCGTATGTGTGCACTTCTTGGGCCCCAAACAGGCCTTTCTATAGGTTGGCAGCCCCCCGCCGAATTCGTGCACCTTGGAGATCAAGATGAATGTTTATGTTAGTGGAGGCTAGACACGATTCAGAATATTGGGGTTTTCCTTGCATTAACTATACGCACGGCAGCATATAAAGACGTCTTAGTATCTACAACTTCTCTGGCTCTCTGCTGAGCCTGTGAGGCAGACACTTAGGTCTAAACGGTAGTTGATGTGTGGGGGAGAAGGGAGGGAGCTGCCCATTTCGGGGGGGGAGGTTCAATGCTGCCAGTTCCCACTGGAGACACTTAACCTCTGCCAGTCATTCTGTCAGTGCTTTGAAATGCCGGTTGAGTCTCGGAAGCCAGGTATCTGCCTGGATGAGGCTCACAGAACAGATACGGAACATGGCCAGGGCTTCTCCTGTTGAGACCAGGGCCTCTCCTATTCGAAACCGGCAAGGCCAGCCTCTGGTCAGTGCACCACTTCATAATGAGCCACCCTCGACTCTAGAAGAGACCTCATGTTATCTGGCTTGTGGAAAGTAGCCACGCTCAAGCTGCCGGGTTCTGCCCTGGCCACAAGCTCTCCAGAGAGTCGCTGGGCATCCTAATTCAGTGATGTGGGCCCTCACATCTGTTGCTATTGCAAAGTCTTCATGAGCAATTCTCACACAAAAAGAGGCCGTTTCTACAAATGCTGCAGCTGCCTGGGCAGGGTAGAGGAAGGGGCAGGATGGGTGAGGGGCTTCTGCAGGACACAGAGACGTAACCGTCTCCCGTAGAGGCCCAGAATCCTTGCTGACTTCCCTGTTGGTAGGAGAGAAAGGTTGCGAGCTATTTTGCTGGGTTCACCTAAAATGATGAAATAAGCGGATGCCTGGATTTCTGCTTCGTAAACGGGTGCATCCTTCATATTTTGTTCAGCTCTGGTTTGGGGATAAGTCAGCTGCATTTGCCGTACGTGTAGGTCCCCCCTCCCCCCAATGCACACCCCTTTCAGTATCCGTAGCAGATGGTAAATTCTGTGGCTGCCAGTTTTATCATAATGTGGTTGCAGAAAATAGAAAGCAAAGCAAAATGAAGACCCCTGATAGAGTACAGCTGGGGTTGGGTGACAGCCTCTGAATTCTCTGGTGATGTCTGTAGGGTTCCTGTAAAAACATACGGCTGGATGATGGAAACTGGCTACTGGCATGATGGAATAGGACCGTGATGTTGAGACCTGTTATTAATGAAAGCCCGTCCACCTGGGCCTTAGGAGCAGAGAGCAGGGGCATAACACTTTCCTTTTCGGAAGCTGGTGTAAGCCTCCGTAAAATTGCCATGTGTTGTTCATGACCAGTACTCGGGAACTGCATGGGTGGATCTTGTGTGATGTCAGTTGGTGGGCTTTTTCAGATCTGAGTAGGTAGAGTGCCATCCAGTTTAATGCTCTTGTCATGCAAAGTGTCAGTGAAAACTCTGACTTTTGATTTAAGTAACAATTCAGGTGGAGCTTTGAGAGGTATATAGAAGAATCCAAGTGGTATTAAGTCAGGGGCAGCGCTCCCAAGCACCAAATCTTAGGTAAAGACAGTTTTTCACAGGGCATCTTACACCTTCAGAAATGCCAGATGAAGAAACATGAAGTTAATTTGAAAGTAAAACAGCAGAGGGACGCCTGGGTGGCTCAGTCATTAAGTGTCTGCCTTCGGCTCAGGTCATGATCCCAGAGTCCTGGGATCGAGTCCCACATTGGGCTCCTTGCTCAGCGGGGAGCCTGCTTCTCCCTCTCCCTCTGCTGCTCCCCCTGCTTGTGCTCTCTCTCTCTGGCAAATAAATAAAAATCTTTAAAAAAAAAAAAAAAAGTAAAGCAGCAGATTTATTTGATTTGGCAATCATAACTCAGGAGAGTGAGTCTAGTCAGAAATCGGTTTCTTTTGTGCTTTAGACTAAACTGCATTGTTGGAGGTGGGTGTGCAGACTGGCAAGGGGGTGGGGAAGCATCGCATAGACAAGCCACATTCTAGAAGACAAGAAGAACATTCCTGAAACAGCAGGCCAGCAGTCTCTGTCTGGTGGGGGAAGGATCTCAGAAAGCTTGTTCGAGAATCCAGAACTCTAGTGTTTAGAATTTTAAACACCAAAAATTAATAAAGGCAGTTTATTTGTTAAGTTGGAAGTAGAAACTATATTAGACAGCATTAGTTTTTTTTACAGAGGAGAGATTCGTCAAGAAAACCTTAATGAAAGAATAGGCATCCTCCTTAAGGAAATGGCCCAGCCTGACCCCTCCTAAGTCAGGGTTTGGTAAACAGCCTTGCTAATTTAGAATTAGGACTTGTTTCGTGTACTCTTGCTAGAACGGATTTACCCAAATGAATGAAGATACAGACTTTCCAGGTTTCAGTTCTTGAGGCATTAAAGGGGAAGACCGAACTGTTGACTTAATTTTTTTAAATTAAAAAAAATATTTTAAAGCACAGAGAAGGGCAGAGAATAACAACAAATATGTAACCCACAGAATTAACTGTTATTTTGGGGTGGCTGGGTGGCTCAGTCAGTTAAGCGTCTGAGTCTTGGTTTTGGCTCAGGTCATGATCTCAGGGTCCTGAGATGGAGCCCCACGTCAGGCTCCGCGCTCAGCAGGGGGTCTGCTTGAGATTCTCTCTCCCTCTCCCCCTCACCCCACTCTCGTGCGCTCTCTCCCTCTTTTTCAAATAAATAAATAAAATCTTAAAAAAAAAGAATTGACTTTTATTTTTTTTTTAAACTTAAAAAAATGCTACAGGTATAATTGAAGGGGACCAGCCCTGGTCCCCTTCCCTATATTTTAAGAGATAACTAATGTGATAAATTTTGTATGTATCCTTCTATTTTGTCTTTTTATATTTTTATATATGCCGTATGTATCATGAAGTATACATTTATAGTCTAAGTCTATAAAGTGATTTTATTGGCTTAAGGTATATATTAACATGGATTCTCCAACTCCTTTTATTCACCATTATGGCTTTTGAGGTAGAGGTTGACACATACAGCTTATGTTCATTCATTCACTGTTCTCTGACGTGTTACAGGAATATACCATGATTTATGCTGAATGTGTATATAGAACATTACTAGAGATTCCAGTAATAGAATCTGGAAGTGGGATTGCGGGGGTGCCCGGCTGGCTCAGTCAGAAGAGCAGGTGACCCTTGATCTCGGGGGTGGTGAGTTTGAGTCCCACGCTGGGTATAGAGATTACTTAAAAATAAAAATTCAAAAAAAAAAAATAGAAGTGGTATTGCTGAGTCATAGGGCGTATGCATTTTCAATTTTGATAGTTTATTTCCAAACTAGTTATGTCTCTTGACACTCCCACCAGCAGTATATGACAGTTTTCTTTTGTTTTTTAAAAGATTTTATTTATTTATTTGACAGAGAGAGACACAGCGAGAGAGGGAACACAAGCAGGGGGAGTGGGAGAGGGAGAAGCAGGCTTCCCGCGGAGCGGGGAGCCCGATGCGGGGCTCGATCCCAGGACCCCGGGATCACGACCTGAGCCGAAGGCAGACGCCTAACGACTGAGCCACCCAGGCGCCCCAGTATATGACAGTTTTCAATTCCTGATAGCAAACTTTTAGTTTTTGCCAGTCTATTAGATGAGACTATCTCACTGTCTTAATTTGGGTTTTCCAAATTATCAGTGGCATCATAATTTTTTAGCCATTGAAATTTGAAATAAATATCCAAAGGCATGAAATCCCAATATATTTATCTGGCACAGTAGGATTAAAATGTAATTTAAGGTTTTGTTTTACTGAGGCTCCTGGATGGCTCAGTCGGTTAAGCATCTGCCTTTTGCTCAGGTCATGATCCTGGAATCCCAGGATCGAGCTCCATGTCAAACTCCTTGCTCTTCAGGGAGCCTGCTTCTCCCTCTGCCCCCACTCATGCTTTCTCGCTTGCTCACTCTTTCTCTCAAATAAATAAATAAAACCTTTAAAAAAAATAAAAAAGTTGGGGCACCTGGGTGGCTCAGTCGTTAAGTGTCTGCCTTCGGCTCAGGTCATGATCTCAGGGTCCTGGGATCGAGTCCCGCATCGGGCTCCCTGCTCCGCAGGAAGTCTGCTTCTCCCTCTCCCACTCCCCCTGCTTGTGTTCCCTCTCTCGCTGTGTCTCTCTCTGTCAAATAAATAAATAAAATCTTTAAAAAAAAAAAAAAAAGTTGTGTTTTGCTCACATGACCCTCTTGTTACAGTATTATAGTATTCCCAGAAAATTCAGATTTTAATTATTGCTCTTAATAGTTAAAAATCACTTTTTAAAGTTTTAGACCTTTTTGATGAAAATCTTTCTAAAATGTGTTATACTTAACCTGTTTTGTGAAATTCACAGTAAGTTGAATCAGTCCTCATAATGAACATGAGGTGTTTATAAAATTCATTAACACTTTGAGGGCCTGTTAAAATAATGGATACTTGTTTCTATACCAGATACCCTGAAAGGTCCTCATGCTTTAATAGTTATTTTTGGCTTTTATGGTCTTACCTCCTCCTAGTGTTTTCAGTGAGTCCTCCCACCTTTTAAAACTAAAAATTAGTTTATGTAAATGGTATATGCTTATTTGGAATATTTTATATTTTCTCATTTTAATTTGCTACCTTCTATTTGGAATTCTAAGCATATGAGGATATTTTTCCTTAACTGAAGATTTCAAGGGGGCGCACGGCAGCAGTTTGTCTTCAAGTAGGTGTCACTTCCGGCTGTGCTTCTGGAGAGTTCTGGAGAGTTCGTCGCTACCCAGTTTCAGGGAATCTGACCTGCAGATGTGTGGGGTGTTCACTGTATTAGCAAAATACCTACTTAAAAAGAGTCACGTATATTCTCTTAAAGAATGAGTAATTTGAACTCAAGGATGTTAAATTGGTCTGTTCCTGAGGAGATAATGAGTAGTAAGATGACTCATTATCTTGGAAGGTCCAAGGCAAGTGGCCAGGTAGAGACCATGCTGGTTGAGTAGTGTAAGTACCATGTGACCGTTAATGCTTTCTAAAGGTTTTTAATTTTTGTTTTCTTTTCATAAAACTGTTACTGTTTATACGTTTGCTCTTTCTTGCCTTCCCAAACTTGTGACACAAATTTAACATTTCTGTGTTTTCTCCTTTCAGTGTGACAAAATTAGGCAAGAACGAGATGAAGCTGTTAAAAAACTGGAGGAATTTCAGAAAAGTATGTAAGCATTTCGTTGGAATTATTATAACACACATAACTGTGTTTGGGAATTATGTGTGTAGACACGTCCCCTATGTTTAGTTGCTGCCGCATCGGGCATCCAAGAAGGCAAGAATTGTCTTCCCATTTGCCCCCCAAAAAATGTCCTGACATTACTGTGATTTTCAAAAAATGGAATGACCATTATTATTTCATGAGTATGTTATTATAAAAGACAGTTTGCACTTGTTATAAAAAAATTTTACTATGCAGGACAGTTAAAGGAGAACAAAAATTGCTTGTTATCTTGACTCTTTGAGAAAAGGCAATGTTAGCATTTTATAGTCTTTCTGTCTTGGTCTTTTATGTGTGGGCAATATTTATGTCTACAAAAAATAAAGTCATGCTTTGCATTCGGTTTTGCAGCCAGCTTTTTTCAGTGAGTGGTATATTATGGTCATCTTTGCATGTTAGTAGGGATGTATATTTTTTCCTGTATCCTATTACACAACAGTACCCTAATTTATTTAAACATTCAGTGATAGATGGATTATTTCTGAGTTTTAGATATTCTAAGTAATGCCATGTCAAGTATTCTTACACATCTTTACAGTGGTCTGATTTGTTTCTTACATTAATTCATAGAAAAGGAATTCTAGTTAACAGAACTTACACATTCTTAAGAGTCTGAATGTTTGAGATGGCCCTCTCACCAAGGCATGTTGTATTCCCACAAAAGCTGTAGTAATATTCTAAATTTTTGCTGTGGTATTTTTGTGTGTTACGCAAATCTGTCATTACCTTATCCCCTAAGACAGAATGTATCTGATCACACTCAGAAGGATCAGAAGGAAATAGGTCATGGGAAAAGGACCAGACCTTAGCAGGAAAAGATGGCCCTCCCCCTTGGAAGCAGGGTCTTTCTCCATCTTTCTGCAGATGCTGTATCAGGCTGTTTGATTATATCGTAAGGTGTTGACTTGGTAACTACACAACAGAACATTTTATTCTTGTTGAAGGTTAAACAGCCATGAAAATGGAGCATTATAGTTCATTTCAATAGCCAGTTTATTTCAAGTGTCTGGCTGTAACAAAACCTCAGGGGAATATTGTTGATGTTACTTTTCTTTGGAGGCCAACACGCTATGACAGAAATACCTCTTATTTGTGAATGTATGAATTGCAATTGCGTAGGACTTTCTTCTTCTCTAATGCAGGATTAATTTGATGTCCTTACACTTTTGCTGACACCGGGTCACACTGAGTTATACCATCGACATTGTTACCAATTCATGTTCTCAAATTAATTATTGATAGTGGATTGGCATGCTGTGTGTAGTAGGAATAGTTCAAGTTCTTAGGGTCGGACTTATAAAATGCTCTGGTCGGGCAGGTAGTAGGCATGTTGCTTCTTGCATTCTGCAGAAATGGAAGGAGCTTCTCCCCAAATCAGCCTACCTTTAGAGTAACATGTAAACTGCTTTCCTCTCCCACTTCCTTTTTCCCATTGTCTCTTCCTCTAAATATCTTTGATAGTTTTATAAAAATTCACATTTTTCCTTATGAGCAACTCAAAGCCTGAAAGAATCGATTGAAAGGTTAGTACAACGATCTTTATTGTTGTATGCATTGAATTTTTGACTTTTCTAAGTCTGCTTAATTAATTTAAAGTTTGGACGGCAGGGGAACAGAATGCCGACTCTTGACTCCGTCTCAAAAGAGCAGAAAATGGGGACGACGAAAACTCGAAATATTTGTTAAAACATTGCGTCTGGGGTAAATGTTGATGACTTTCGAACAGAGAGCAGAATTTCCGATTTGGAAGGGATTGCAGCGGTTACCACCGGTAAAAAGCACCATTTGATGTGCACCCACGTAGTCCTGAGCAATTTCTGCATTAGTCAGATTGGGATAAGTGACCCTGCCTCATAGGCTGTTCAAGGAATAAATGAGATAATTCATGTAAAAAGTGCTGAACACAGTGCCTGGCATTATGGTTTAAGTGCCCAGTAAATGTTAGCTGCTGCTACCACCATCTCATTTACTGTCCCATCCCGAGCTCGGGTGCCCTTCAGCGTGAAGAGGCCGCGAGTCAGTTCACGAGTGAGTTTCCAGACCCTGGTCTTGACACTTGGACAGCCCCGGGGGAAAGTATCTTCGGGCGCTAAGTTGGACGCTGCCTGCCCATCATGTTCACCTACGAGGCCCAGATCTCAGTGAGGGAAGAGCCTCAGGAAGAGCTCCCTTAGGTCGGCGGGCTCTACTCACCTAGCCGACCATGCTCTTCTTAGCTGGTTTCGTCCGTTTGTCCCTGCCGTTCTCCGCCCTCCCCCAGCTCTTCCTGAGCCTCTTCTCCTGTCTTCCTGCACAAAGAGCACCACTGCAGAGCAAAGCCACGTTCCCTAGGGAGACAGATTCGTGTGCGAGAAGTAACTAACGGCCTTTCATGTCCTTCAGCCAGAACGTGAGAGCCTTTGCTGTGTGTTAGGACGTACCTGTTTTCCCACACACCTGCCGGTGCGTCGCTGTTCCCACACTGTGTGAAGACCTCTCGAGTGATCTGACGTTGCAAGGGAACGTACAGCGTGTCCACCACGTGTGCTGCGGAGACATCCTGCATCTAGGCGTTGCTGAGGGTTGGCTGGATGGAGAGGAGTTTTGCTCAGGGCAGTCCCATGGGTGGTGTCACATTTGAATACAAGTTAGAAAGAAGCCTAGAAAATTGGGAGTGGCCTAGAAATTAGTTTAGCCGGGCTTTACCAGTTAGAACTGTATTTTGGGATATATGCTACTTGACCTCTCTGGGCTTCGATGTTCTCAAATAGAAAATTGCTGTGATGATACCTACCTCCTAAGACTGTCGTGAGGACTCAGCACAGAACACGTGGAAAGGGTTTAGCACAGGCTGAACACACAGTTGGCCCAATGGTGGGTGATGGTGGTTGTGTCCTAAGCGGTTCCGTTCTAGAGAGAACATTCTTTTTTTTTTTTTTTTAAAGATTTTATTTATTTATTTATTTATTTGACAGAGAGATAGATAGTGAGAACAGGAACACAAGCAGGGGGAGTGGGAGAGGGAGAAGCAGGCTTCCTGTCGAGCAGGGAGCCAGATGTGGGACTCGATCCCTAGGACCCTGGGATCATGACCTGAGCCGAAGGCAGACGCTTAACGACTGAGCCACCCAGGGGCCCTAGAGAGAACGTTCTTGTAAAGGGGTGTTCACAGACAGATCTAGGCCTGATAGATTTTTCCAGTCATTCAAGCAAACACAGACGTGACTTCCTAGTTTATACCTAGCAGTATGCCAGGTGCAAGAGAGTCAGATGTGAGTAAAGCAGAGTCTCTGCTGTAATGCTTGTAGTTCATAAAAGACAAAAACAAGTAAAAAAGAAAAACCCAGTTGCCCTCCATTCCACAATGGCAAGTATGTAAGAGTGTTTTGGGGTCATGAAGAGGATAAAAAAATTCTGCTGATTCAACTAGACTGGTGGAAGCAATCATTGATGTACTTGTAGGTTATGCTTCTGAGTTGTCAGTCATTAAAAACAACTCTTATTATGGAAAATATCAAGCTTATTATACGGAAGTGAGAAAATAATGCAACAAACCCCCATGTATCCATCATTCAGCTTCAACAGTTACCAGCTCCTGGCCAGTCCACTTTCATCTCTGTCCATACATCCATTCTCACTGACCTCAGATTATTTGGAAATGCCAGTCATCATATCATTTAATGATAATTTCATCATAAATGAATATAAATATTTCAGTATGTGTTTCTAAAAGACTAGGATTCATCTTTCTTCTGTTTTAAGCCTCCATGTCATCCAAATTACAGATATTTTAGGTGTAGTTATCACTCATGATCTATGGATATTATGAGATAAGCCTGAATTCAGCACCATAGGACCAATCACTAAATGAACAAATTAAAGTTTTTTTAAAAAAACTTTCATCCTTTGAAAGGTGCAAATAAAATTATATGTTACAAAAATTTCTGTTTTGTGTCATGTAACCTGACTTGTGGTTTTAGCAATGGGGTCATGCTTTTTAAAGATATAAATGCCCTCTGAAACATGTTATTTTCTTTTAAATCTAGAAAGTCGATAGGTAGGTTTCCTTGCTCCCTATTTAGCATTGAGATAATTTTTTTAAACTAGAAATCAAAGCACAACTTTTGATTTCTACTGTTCCCTCTTAGAGGAAGAGATTAAAAAAAAAAACGTATTAGATGGGGCCTGCTGTATGAGAATTGGAGAAAAATGTGGGCTAGTGCTGCCTATGTAAGTTTTATCAAGTTAAATTACAGGGCAGCTTTTTACAAAATGTTCAGAAAATAAGTGTGTGTGTGTGTGTGTGTGTGTGTGTGTTTCTTTTTGCTGGGCCTAAACCTTGCTATGTGGAATGATTTTTCCTTACTCTTCCATGAGCAAGAATGTTACTGAATAAAAAGTCAAATTCCTATGAAACATGCAGAGTGTTTATGTTTTTGTTATGATGGTGGAAATACCAGATTGTGGCAGAAGAAGTCAAGTAGTTAAGGCTAAAAATTCAAAGTAATATTTGATGTTGTAAAAATTGTATAGGTTTCTTTTCTCTTTCCTTCACATTTTTGAAGAACCTACCTTGTAAACATAGTGATAAAATGCCAAGAATATTAGGATTTTAAGGAAATAATAGAGCCTATTATTTAAACTACAATATAAAAGGCAATTATATTGATGAAGAGCTACATGGGCTTTGTGTGTGTGAATAAACTTGGCCTGTGTTCAGCTTCTATTTGTTCTTCTGGCATAAACACATATTGTGTGTGATTCCAGTTTAATGGGGACCCGTTTGTATGCCAAGCAGCTGCATTTTAGGACCTATTGCGTGATTTCATAGCTCTCTGAAAATTGGTTCTATTCAGAACAAGAGATAGAAGAGGAGAGGGGGGTGGTGTGGAGGGGGGGTGAGCAGAGCCTCCACACACAATCATTTCTTTTCAATTGGAGCCAGAAAGGTTGATGACAACATGACCATTGTGTTATAATGATAAGACCACTAAGGCATCTGTACCTCTCATCAAGGCTCACACAACAGCAGATACAATTTAATTCACAGCTCTGTCAGCGCCGCTGATACCATTATGCCGTCTGTCTCCACAGTTATAATCACTGTCCTCGGAGAAATGCAGTTGAAATGATCTTGAGCAGTCAAAGAAACTCTCAATTAAGGCTGCCACTTCCAATGTGTCAGATTGTGTCTTATGCACTTGGTACAATTTTCACTTCCAATCCTGTTTATTTACCATGTCTACCAGTAATTACGCTTAACGTGTCATTTAGTGAGGGGGGCCCCTGCCAAGCCGATTGTTGGGTGCTGCTATACCATTGAGTGGGAGTTTCTCGAAGTCAATGCCATCAGCAGCTTTTAGGCCCTGATGGGATGCAGTCGTAATGTTGATAATGCAAGTATCGTGCTCATCAAGTCATAATTAGATGCCACTCAAATGTGCCACTTGTAATAACAGTGTTGATTCATGTTTTTCTCGGTGACTGCAACTACTAATTAGTTAAGTGGTTTTTGGTTGGCCTGCATTTGCTGCAGATTATTATTACCCCTGAAAAAATGTCAAGGTTAGAGATGTTTCTGGCCATTGAGTGCTGCTTTATGAATTTGAATATTAACATAATAAGAACTTTGGACAGACTTAGGAAGTAATACATTTTTGTATTTAATTTGGAGAGAAATTTTTTTCCCCCGAGTTTAATCATAATTGCAGGTTAATTAAGCTTAAATGAAGCAAAAGTAATCTCTCTTTGTGTTAAGTGAGCCCAGTGCTTTTTGCCTAACTTTGTGGGGTTTCACACTTGGGTGTACTTCATTTTTCTTTTTTAAGCCAAACAAATGTCAATAAGCATACACGTCTACAGTGAAGTTTAAGATTCTGAGCATTTTCCTTTAACTAGAAATGTGGGTGAAAGGAATTGGCACTTTGCTCTTCCTTGATCTTCGAAGTATAATTCAGGTTCTAAATTACTTTGTACCTTTGAATCTCAATTTGTATAAACCAGCTACTAAAAGAACCTGAAAATTACTATTTTTCAAGCATTGGTAAAGTGTCCAGGAAAATTGTATTTTTCTTCCAATCTTCCTGACAGTCTGTGATGCAAGAAGCATCCGCTTTCATTGTCATAGAGTCCATAACTCTCGTTGCTATCCTTTTCTGCCCTGGAGTTTATTAAATCACAGTAACTACTTTATCACTCATAAGGCTGTTGCATACTGACCTGAGCTAAACTGCCACATTGTTATTCCGGTTAAGGAGATCGAGTTGAGATTTAATTTTAAAAATTTCTCACTCGCTCATTTTCCTTATTAGATCCATGCGTTCTGTCCCGCTAAGAAAAGGAACTCATGTTTGCCACTTTTTATTTAGGAGAGATTCTTTCGTCTAAGTTAGTGGACGTGTCTGTCTCCGTGAACAGCTGCATAGAAAAGCGACACTTAAAAGCATCCTAACTAGCTTTCTTAAAAATGTGTGCACTAGCAGTGAAGGCTCTTCATTGCATTCTTTTTTCTCCCCCTCCACGTCCAAATATTGGCTAAGACTTACTCAGGGCAGCATCTTCCAAGACTTTTTTTTTTTCCCTCCATGCTAGCTAAAGGTCTGGCGAGCTAAAGAAGTGAAGTATTCTGAGTCATGGGACACAATGTGTGGGCTTCTGGAATCGCTGACTAATCTCTGAATGCTGAGACTTTTTTCCCCTCATTCCTAGTTTCTCACATGGTTATAGAGGAAGTCAATTTTATGCAGAACCATCTTGAAATAGAGAAGACTTGTCGAGAGAGTGCCGAAGCTCTGGCGACAAAGGTGAGACTCTTCAAATAAGGGAAATCTACCTGCGCTTTTTAAAAAAATTTCAACTTGCTTTTGTGAAGAGTGGCCTCCTATCTGCTTTTGCTTTTCTAATCCATTGCCTCTGCTCTGATGAGGAGGGAAAGTGTCTAAAGTG
This sequence comes from Phoca vitulina, assembly GCF_004348235.1. Classification (NCBI taxonomy): domain Eukaryota; kingdom Metazoa; phylum Chordata; class Mammalia; order Carnivora; family Phocidae; genus Phoca; species Phoca vitulina. The sequence continues at coordinate 13,795,517 of NW_022589731.1, read as the reverse complement.
TTGTAAATTCTCGGAGTCCTAGAATAGGATTATGTAAATATCTTAATGCCTAGGTTCTTTCCATTGTAAAGGGGGCATTTGTATGTGTGCATTTCAGCATCGGTGCTTTTTGCCTCTGAAAAATGGCCCCAGAGTCGTTCGTTCAGCTGGACTTTCTAAGTGTCTATGCTTTGGGTGAACAGTTTAAAACGAACCTGGTGTGACATAAAGGGGTGCAATGAGTGTTTCATGTTTGATTTAGATGAAAAAGTCAGCCTCCAGCCGTACATTTCAGGTGATTATTTGTGAAAGCAGAGTGAGGGCATGCTGAAGGTGACCTCCAGTGCTTCACTGATTGCTTCTCGCTGATGAATTTACCAAGAGTGTAATTTTCTATATTCTGTCTCATCAGAAGTACATTATTATTAAAGAATGTTTTTATCTCTGTCTTACGTATTTTGGGTTGGGTAAAAGGCATCTGAACCACTTCATCAGAAAATGGATTACAGCAGTTTTTAACCAAATATCATTAGTAATGCCGGTTGTGTGTCTTTCTTTCTTCCCCATCACCTCCCTCCAAAGTATGTCTTTGGATGTGACTGAAAGTCTGCAAATCAATCAGCCAATCTGTCTATATCTCTCTCTATTTAATTTGGATGCATTTGCAGTGTGCTTGCTAGAGGTATTTGCTTAATTGTTTGTGTAATGACACTACATTAGAATTCATAAGATAATGCAGTCAGAACCTAAGAATATAAACGTGTGCATGCAACTCCTCTTCTGTTATTCATTTGGAGAATACACAGCAATACAGACCATTGCTTTAAAAACAGTGATTGCGTGGGTGCTTTCCCATCATTTCTTCTGCGCTACCCTTCATTAAGTGTTCACTGGTTCACAGAACTGGGTGAATTCTCTTTTTGTATCCTTTATTCTTTCTTTTGCAACAGGTAGAAAAAAATACCTTTGGAGCATACTAGCTGCTCTGAATCTTGCAGTGGCTAAGTCCAGTCCTTGTATTTTCCCTTGCTATCGATAAGTATCCTTGTTGCCAACAGTACATGCAAAATGAGAACACGGACTACCTTGCAGGACTGGCAGAGTTAATGGAAAGCAACAGTTTGGGGGGCAGTATATACAGGTTTTATTCCCAGTGATGTCATTTTGGGTATATGTGACTTTGGGCAAGTTACTAGTTCTGGTCTCCGGACTGCTGTAGTCTCATCTCAGATGTCAGGATGGACTAGCGTTAGGACGGCAGGGAGAATGGGACAGACTTTTCCTTTTTTCATGATGCACTCCACTCATGGGTGTGTACAGTCCCCTTTAAAAAGAAGATTTGATCCCCGCCCCTTCCTTTTTTTAGCTAACAGGTGACTTGGAGCAAGAGAATGCACCTCTCTGAGCTACAGTTGCCTTGTCCTAAGTGTCAGGGTGGACCAGCATTGATTTCTTAAGAATATCCTAGACCCACTGACGCTGGGAGTGCGGCCCAGGCCAGCTGTGTGCTGAGAAAGGTGCCAGGGGACTGTTGTCTTCATCCCTGGTTATGAACCACTGTGTTACTAATCTCAAAGGTCAGTTTTATAGTTTAGTCTTGACAATAGGATCCTTCACTTACACGGTTTGTCTTCTATTCATGAAGTCTTTCGAAAATGGCCGTATGGTTGGTTTTTGAGGATACAATGTGACCTCGTGGGACTTGGAATAAAAACAGGTCAGAAAGCCTATAGTTGTGCTCATTGGATTTGGAAGATACTACAGCTTTGAATGCAAAGTTTGGAAGCTCCATTATATGCATGATCAATAAATAAGTAGCACATCCTGAGTTAGGTATCCCAATTGTCATTTTTGAAAGTAGACTCCATTTTTTTTTTTTTTAAAGATTTTATTTATTTGAGAGAGAGAGAATGAGAGACAGCAGGAGAGGGAGGAGGGTCGGAGGGAGAAGCAGACTCCCTGCCGAGCAGGGAGCCTGATGGGGGACTCGATCCCGGGACTCCAGGATCATGACCTGAGCTGAAGGCAGTCGCCCAACCAACTGAGCCACCCAGGCGCCCAGTAGACTCCATTTTTAAAGCAGCAAAGTTTCTATAAATTTATTCTTATTTTTCTAAATCTTTGCTCTCAGATTAATGACAAATGGAATGTTTAATTCTTAAGATGCAGTTTGCATAATTTTCTTAAGAGCAAGGGTGGCTACTTTGCTAAAATGTGTAGGTTAAACTGATAAATGTAGCCCAGTTATTTAAACCATATGGTTCAGATCTGCTTAACTTGCTTATTTTGTATCTTTAAATATTCATTAAGCTGCACCCAATATAAAAACTGTTTAAATTTGAATGTAGTAGAAGATTCTGTTACTGTAGGGTTATAAAAGATTTATTTTTGCTTTGTGACTTAGAATGGTTCCAAAAAACAGTTAGCATGCCATTAACATATATAACTTGATGAATAATAACTTCAGTGAGATTGCTTAGCCAAAATTTGTGAATTCAGAGTTTTTAAAAATACCCAGTTAGTCTGGTTATGAGATCTTTATGTACATAAATCTTATGTTTTTTCCTTCAAAATGTGAGAATGATGTTTCAGAGGAATTTCTGTGTGGCTTTTTTTTTCTTGAAGAGTAGGCTCCTCACCCAATGTGGGGCTTGAACTTATGACCCTGAGATCAAGAGTTGCATACTCTACCGCCTGGCAGGTGCCCCATGTGTAGCTTTTTTCTTGAGTTAGTAACGTTGTTAATGAGAGTAGTTGTATTATAGCCAGATAGTGCTGGTGGATTTTGGTGCCTGGCTTGATAGAAAGAGGCATTTGAGGGTAGAACTGTTAATGAACAAGTTATTAAGTATTATTGTGACAGTGGCCCAGGGATGAGCCTATTAAGCACCAGATGGCAAAAATTAGTATTTTTGTGCTTTTGTGAATATCCTGGAGGAAGAAAAAGTTGCATGGATGTATATCTTGGTGGAAGAAAACTAGCTGATCAAGTATTCCCAAACGCACAACCTGAACCTCTTTTGTTACTATTAGGAGTGGACACTGAATTTTTCCTGCATGTCCATCACTGTATTAAATACTTTCTGTGTAATATCTCACTCAATCCTCACGTTATGGGGCAGAGGCTATTTTTATCCTTAGTTCGCTGATGAAGAGACTACCACTCTGAAAGATGAGATTATTCTAGAGGCAGAGATGTTGGATTATAGAGCAGGATTCTTAACTCTGACTTTATAGAAATGGGTACGGAAACATTGCCTTTCTCTATATCAAAGATTCTTCATATTGATGTGCATTAGAATCACCTGGGACCTCGGAGGGAGTACTCTGCTGGGTTCCACTGCTAGAGATTTGGGTCTGGTGAGAGCCTGTGCACTGGGATTTTTTAAAAGCTCTCTACAGATTCTAATGTGCTAAGCTGGAAACCATTAGTTTAAGTATTAGGAAGCAGAATTACAAATGAAGGCTTGAGTGTTTTCACTTTTTCCTTCAGTTGTGATTTTCTCCTGCCATTCAGAAAAGATGGCATCTTATCAGCCAGGATCCTTGAGCCTCTGGTGCCCCATGGTAGCATCCACGGTGCCAAGACCCCACAACAGGCTTTACATGCATGTTTCATCTTAAGGGAGAGGGGCTTGGCGATCATGGGCTCATCTCTTATCCCTGATCCTCTAACGTACTGTGGGGAGCTAGAAGCTGGAGCTGTGCGCTGGGGACAGGGAAGAAAGGGGCTGTGTTGGATTCCCTGAGTAGAGCTTACGAGGCTTCCCAGGGGGAATCTGAGGAAGGGTTTATAGCCATTTCTAATAGAATCTTCCTGATTCCCCAGAGAGGTCAGGGAAACCACTTGTGCTCCAGATCGGGCTACTTGAGATATAGTTAGATTCAGTGTTATCGGGGTGAGAATCAGATCTCCCAGTTTGAAATGGCCTGGGCTTTTCCCTGAGGGAAACCCTAAAGGGTCCTACGTATGATCACAAATGAAGGACCAAAGTCGGACAAGCCACCAGCATGTCTTACTCTGATGTAAGGTTTATAGTAGAGAAGGTAGTTAGCTTTCCAATGAATTAGGTTTCTGTTTCTATTTATTGCCAGTGTCAGTTATTTAATTCAGAACTTGTCTTGCTGGCCATTGGCCCTTAGTAAAGGAAAAAAAGTTGCTTTTTTTTTTTTTTTAAGATTTTATTTATTTATTTGACAGAGAGAGAGAGCATAAGTAGGCAGAGTGGCAGGCAGAGGGAGAGGGAGAAGCAGGCTTCCCGCGGAGCAGGGAGCCCTATGCGGGGCTCGATCCCAGGACCCTGGGATCATGACCTGAGCCGAAGGCAGACACTTAACTGACTGAGCCACTCCGGCACCCCAGAGGTTGCATTTCTATATGTGCATGTGTTCAGAGGAGACCTTTTATTTTTTAGTCTTGAGAAAACATAAGGAGACCATACTTTTCCTCCTATGGGCTTTGGACCAAGTTTAGTCTTTGTGTGTGCTTTGTACTAATATTGATATGCACATAAACACGTGAACCAAAGAAGGCAATGACAGTTGAGTAACTGAAGCTAAAGAACAATTCATTTCTGCAAAGGGAATAACAAATACATTAATGTATTAGTATTTCTTTTCTTTGCTATGAACTAGAACTCTTTTTATAGAGAGAACAGAAACATATCTCGTACTTTCTTCCACTGTCAAAAGAAAAAAAAGGAGGAATTTGTTAGTAAGGGATATTGGAGAATCCCATGCAATCCATGGGCTAGGAGCATTTTGAGAATGGACCAGAGTCCTTTGGGAAATCCATCTTCATTATTTTTCTCTGCCTGTCTCTACACATCAGCTCCATTTTGGGCTCTGCTACAGACTACCTTCCTCTGTTCCTCAATTCAGTAGTGGATTGTGGTTGCCAATAGCTTCCGTACATCTAGACACATGGAAGGAACCTCATCTCTCTGTTCCAGCCTCCAAATTTCTAGAGAAGGGATTTGACCAAGCTTGGGCTCATGTGCCTGATCCCTGGACTGATTAGCTGCAGTCAAAGGGATGGGGTGTGCTTTGGGGGAACATGGTTGTTCCCATAGGAATCCTGTGGAACAATGAAGAAGAGTAGCAGGTGTTCAGAGAAGAGGGAGGGCTGGGCTAGCAAACGTTCAAAGCTTTTTTTTTTTTTTTTTTAAAGATTTTATTTGACAGAGAGACAGCGAGAGAGGGAACACAAGCAGGGGGAGTGGGAGAGGGAGAAGCAGGCTTCCCACGGAGCAGGGAGCCCGATGCGGGGCTTGATCTCAGGACCCTGGGATCATGACCTGAACCAAAGGCAGACGCTCAACAACTGAGCCACCCAGGCACCCCTAGGCTAGCAAACATTTAAAGGGTGTGCACAGCAGCAAAGAAAACATTTTCTTAAAATAAAATGCCTTAATTAAGACTATTAAGGATGGAATAAGTTGAAATTTGATTTAATCTGTACTGGTGTCTTATCTTAATTCTTCTTCTGTTATCAGTTATAACTAGCATTTTCCCATGCTGCTGGCTGTAATCCAGGCATCAGGTCTTACTTTAATAAGTTTAATGCTAAAAAGTATAAATAAAACCTTACTTCATGAATCTTCTAATTGTTAGTTCATGCTGTGGGTGTTGATGAATATGTAAGACAGAAGTACACTTAGTCTGTCTGTTGTTTAAAAATCCAAGACACTCATTTGACTGCTGTTAAAATAACTGTTTTTATATTTTGCCTTAGCTAAATAAAGAAAATAAAACATTGAAAAGAATCAGCATGTTGTACATGGCCAAGCTGGGACCAGATGTAATCACCGAGGAGATCAACATCGATGACGAAGATGTTAGCACCGACCCAGAGGGCTCCGCAGAGACCTGTGTTTCTGTGCAGTGTCAGAAGCAGATCAAAGGTGGGACTCTTGGCTTCGTCACTGAGCATATTTTGGATAATGTTTCTCAGCCCTTGTTGCCCATTGGAATCACCTGAGAACTTTAGAACTTGGGTCTGGCTTCAAAAAATTTCGGATTTAAATGTCCCAGGGAGTAGCCTGGTTGAGAATCACGATAGGACGTAACGTTGGTGCATTATGAATTACTTTCTCATTTGGGATTTGGCACTTTTGAAAGCATTGTCTTGATGGAAACAACCAGTGTGTAAAAATTCTTAAAAATATGGACTATGCGTTGAGATATTTTTGTTAAGCAAAAGAAAGAATGTATAAAAATATATTTAGCCAATGCCTCTCGTTTGTCTGGTTCTTTTTTGGAATCTTTGGGGAGGATTCCTCCCCAGATAGCTTAAGTCTGTGCCCTCAAAGGACTTCTCGTCTGATTCAGGCACTGAGCTGTAAGCAATTATGCGGCGTTCAACTTCAACGCTGTTAGACCTCGCTGTGTGGGTCAGTGGGAAGTGGAATATCACACGGTACCTCTATTAAATACACTTTAATTTTATTCATGATTATATATACACGTGATTATATGTACACATTGTTTATGTTAAAGATGGAGGAAAGCAGTCTGGGGCTCAATAACTTTTAGGGCATTTTGGCATTAGGCACATGCCAAAAGCAACACTCGCTAGCCTGTTGGTTTGGATAAAACTGCAATTGGAAGGAGAGAGAAGGAAGTATAACGAAAGCCATCGTTACCTGACTCTCCACCCCCTTGACTTAAGACAAAATAATATTTGTGTCGGTGGGGAGGGAGAAGAGGTTTACAGGATTTTCTTTTATTCATGATTCTCCTCTCCTCTTAGGTCTCAGATGGTATTGTCTCTCGTTCCTCCTTCAGGATTAGCCAGCCAGTGGAGAAAGAGATTTTGAAATAAGTGTCTGAGAACTCTTCCAGTCTGGGTTCCTATAAAAGCTTGATTCAATTTATAAGTAACTCCAGAGAAGGTTTTTAATTAAAAGCAGTTAAAACCTGGGGTGCCTGGGTGGCTCAGTCGGTTAAGCATCTGCCTTCGGCTCAGGTCATGATCCCAGAGTCCTGGGATCAAGCCCCGCATCAGGCTCCTTGCTCGGCAGGGAGCCTGCTTCTCCCTCTCCTTCTGCCTGCTGCTCACCCGGCTTGTGCTCGCTCTCTCTCTCCCTCTGTGTCAAATAATTAAATAAAATCTTAAAAAAAAAAAATGCAGTTAAAACCTGAGTAGCAAAACTGGAGACCTTGGTTATCAATTTTAGGACTCTGTGCTAATCTGTGTATATATATTTTTAAAAAGATTTATTTATTTATTTGAGAGAGAGAGAGATGGAGAGAGAATGAGCAGAGGCAGAGGGTAGGGAGAGGGAGACTCCTCAAGCAGACTCCCAGCTGTGTGTGGAGCCTGACTTGGTGCAATCCCAGGACCCTGAGATCATGACCTGATCTCCAAGCGAAATCAAGAGCCGGACAGTCCACCGACTAAGCCACCCAGTCACCCCTCGGTGTATATTTTTTTTTTTACTGTTTGAGTGGTGGAAGTAACTTTCATCTATCACCAGAAGCTTTTGCACTTAACGGTTGCTAATATTTTCATTTTGGTAATACAGTTTTCATTAAATTCCGGTAATAAGAAATATGAAATAAATTAAGAAACAAAACAACAACTCGGGAGAGAAAATTACTAGAATTAACCTTTTTCAAATAGGTTATATTTTGAGTCCATTCGAATAATGTTTGAGGGCTATAAGTTGGCAGCAGGTCAGGATTTTTTTCTGCAAAGCAAAATCTGCAAATTATCAACTGCCCCATTTGTTTGTTATATTTTTTTTTTTTTTTTTTTTTAAAGATTTTGTTTATTTATTTGACAGAGACACAGCGAGAGAGAGAACAGAAGCAGGGGGAGCGGGAGAGGGAGAAGCAGGCTTCCTGCCGAGCAGGGAGCCCGATGCGGGGCTCGATCCCAGGACCCTGGGATCATGACCTGAGCCGAAGGCAGACGCTTAACGACTGAGCCACCCAGGCGCCCCTGTTTGTTATATTTTATTGTGACAAGAGCCCATGCCATTTTAAAAGAAAAAGGAAATTGGTACTATGCCTTAATTTGTTTTGCTGAAATCTTAAAAAATTTTACTTCTAAAATCCCAGGTAGTTTTCTAAAATATGGGTTTGATAGCATGCAAAGAAAACATGATCTGGTACATTTAATAACACAGTGAGATTGCATGATATAAAATTATTAATAACTGTGGCTGTATACAGGGGCACGGAAGTGAGATTTCCATCATTCTCTGCTTCTTTATTTTTGTTTTAGCTGTTAAATAATCTTGACCGTAAGCTATACATGGACTGGCATTTTTCAGTTCTTTTGACAAGATTGATTTCTTCTTTTAAAAATAAGTTTAAAAAAGTTACTACATCTGAAACTAATGATGTACTATAAGTTCGCTAATTGAATTTAAAGAAATGTTTATTTATATTGTTTCCCTCCCCTTATTTTGTCTTTAAAAATGCAGAACTTCGAGATCAAATTGTATCTGTTCAGGAGGAGAAGAAGATATTAGCGATTGAATTGGAAAATCTCAAGAGCAAACTTGCAGAAGTAATTGAAGAAGTATGTATCTTAGGCCTGAAAGGCAAGACTTTTGGTGTTTTCAGGGTGTTTGGAGACTGGCTACGTTAAAAACTTGCTGTTGGAAGTTGATTTCAGAAGTTGATTTTGAGAACCATGTACCAATTTTTATCTTCTCTTCTACCCCCTGTTTCAAATATACAAAAGGTGTAGAACATAAGATCACGGACATTTGTATACTCAACACCTAGCTCAGTAAGTAAAGCACCAAAATAGCAATGAAGTGTCCCCGTTGTCTCCCATATTTCACTATGGGAGGCAGATTTGTAAGAATGACATCTGCAGTTTAAGTCATCTGCTTTATTGTTGCTGGTGAAGAAGTATTTGGCTTCTCTATCAGACAGTTTGGCTCGGTTGGAAATGGCTGTCCTCTTGTATACTTCCAACATAAGTGTATGTGATAGATGGCAGAATGGGTTCAAGTGGGTGTTTCAAGAATCTTTTTATTTTTCCTTCTGAATGGTCTTTAAGAACAGGATCACATAATTGCCTTTCTGTGCATGATGCTTTGAGGAACTGCCTTTGCAATCGTGATTTAACATGTGTCAGTGGTTCCCAGATTCTACAGCCCAAGCTTCTAGACCCATCCCTCAGGTGGCTTACAAGTAATGCTGAGGAATCGAGGTGTCGGTCCCTTCAGTGGGCAGCCTTACCCAGCTACCTCAGTTTGCATACCTATCTGACAGTTTTCATAAGGGCCAGAATGCAAAAAAGGTTGGGAGATGGTGTCCACCAATTACAGCCTTGCTCACATTTACTTACCGTGGCAGAACATAACTGATGAATGGGAAGAAGGATGATGCTATTTTGGAAGTGGCATTCCTGTTGGAGAGTGTATACCAGTTACTAATTCAAACCGAAACCAAAAATAGAGCTTATCCTAAAAGCATCCAGTTCACAGGCTCTCTGGCATGCCGATGGATTCAGAGTCCTTTTCCAGGACCATTATCTTAGTTTCTTTCTTTCTTTTTTTTTTTTTTTTTTTAAAGATTTTATTTATTTATTTTGAGAGAGAGAGAGAATGAGAGAGCACATGAGAGGGGGAAGGGTCAGAGGGAGAAGCAGACTCCCTGCCGAGCAGGGAGCCCGATGTGGGACTTGATCCAGGGACTCCGGGATCATGACCTGAGCCGAAGGCAGTCGCTTAACCAACTGAGCCGCTCAGGCGCCCCTTCGTTTGTTTCTTGACTGTAACCGTTGTAGAGAGACAAACACATTTTGATGCACTGTCTTCCTCCATTATGATTATTTACTGATCATCCTGTTCCCCTCCCACTTAGAGGTGTTCTTAGAAGCCCTTTCAGTTACTTTTATTATGACTATTTCAGACATGTGAAAAGTATAAAAAACACCCATATATCTACCACCTAGCTTAATACATAGTCCTGAAAACCCCAGTGTCTCTCTCCCTAACTGCATTCCCCTCACTCCCTGCCCCATTTTCCTACACAACCATTATTCTGAATTTGGCTTTTATCATTCCAATGCATGTATTTATATTTTTTGCTACAATACGTAGTATTTTGAGTGTTTTTAAATGATGTAAATGTACCTGCTTTTATTTTTATTTTTTTTTAATTTTTATTTTAAGTAGGCTCCATGCCCAACGTGGGGCTAGAACTCACAACCTGAGCTGATACTCCACTGACTGAGCCAGCCAGGCACCCCTGTACCTGGTTTTTAAAATTCAGCATAGTGCATTTGAGATTTATCCACTTTGATATATGTAACTTTGCATTCTTTTTTTAAATGGTCCTATGATAGTCTCTTCCAATTGATTGATGTCAAAATTATCTCAGAAATGTAAGTTTTTGGGGAAGATTTTCATGTGTGTTTTATTTAAGCCAGAAGTCATCAAAGTTTAAAGTATTTTTTATTTAAAAAATTCATGTATTTTTTCCTTAATTTAAATGTCATCAGAGTTCTCTGACTATATGATTTGTCTATTGTCTGGGTGTTTTCTAGTTGGATTTTTGCCTTAAAAATATCATTTACATGGGTAGGGACCAGTGCTATTTGGAATTTGTAAAGAAGTTCTCTATCAAAGGTATATCCTAACCTAAATAGCTACCTTTGAGGCCTTAAGAACAACTTTAATAAAATCCCAACACAGTAAAGCCAATTACTGCTTTAAATTATAACTTCATGTTGACTGTTGAACAGCACTTTGTGTATCACACATCACCTTATGTCATGTTGTACAGTGTTGTGTGTTTTCTTCTCTCACAATCTCACATTTTTTTAGGTAAATAAAGTTAAACAAGAAAAAGATCTTTTAAACTCAGAAGTTCTTGAACAGAGAAGAGTCTTAGAAAAATGCAATAGAGGTAGGTGTCTCCAGTCTTTTTACTCAGATACATATGTAATTTATTTGGTATGCATACATTTTGTGTTGTTTCGTACCTGTGCCTAAAGAGTCTTATAGCAAGAATATCCTATCTTGGTTTTCCTGATTTCTCACCACGAGTCTCTCTCTTCCCGGTTATTTTATCATTCCCCTTAGAGTCTTGGGACTTCTAAAAGTGCTTTCACTTGAGGAACTTCCGACCCATTTCAAACCAAAACACTGTTCTGTCTACATGTATCCTGGGACGAAGGCCATATTGGCTCTCCCCTCAGTATTTGTGTATTTGGTAGGTTATTTTTAATCCAGAAGAGAGGATATCTACACAGATACATACAACATGATATGAAAAAATTTTAAATTAAGAGAATATAGAAAATAGGGCAAAGCGGAAGTAAAATTAAATATTGCTATACAAGGTTGCGTGCTTGCTGTCAGGTCTTGTGCATTCCTGTCCGTGCGCAGTCAAGTTCTGGCTCTGAGCTGTCTAGCGGCCAGCATGATGAGAGATTCACGATCATTTATACGAATCGTATGAAAATGATCCTCTTGGTCACGAGAGGCAGACCTGGTCTCATGGTGAGAAGGAAATTTCTCCAAAGGCTACCTCTAGAGAAAACGGAATCCTTGTTGTAAAACACAGCATCAAGTCCCATGGGGGCTGTGTTTTTGCATCCCCTGGTTCAGGACAAGGGAGTGATGCCAGAGTGCAGGAAACCTTCAAGCCTTCCCTGTTGTCATTGGTGGTAGTTCTCCACCTTTGGGTGACGAATGGAGGTTTTTGAATAAATAAAGGACCTCGTAGTTCAGTGTGGGAGATACGGTAGATTGTGACATTTCTCAGCTCCTTCCACATTTAAGAAGATAGAAACGGTCTTGATGTACTGTGCTAGAAAGAGGGTTCTACAAAGGTTAATCACGTGGATCTCGCCTTCAGAGAGCCCTCTCTCTAGGAAGAGGGAGATCATATAAATAAATGCATGATGAGGACCAACCTAATTTCTTTCAGAATCCAAGTCAAAAGGGCCAGGACATGTGAAAACTCACTTTTTATTATGGTGTTCTGGACTTAGAAAAGAGAGTCAATTATGTTGCCCAGGGCCTTCAGAGAGTCATAGTCGTCTTTGTTTTCTTCGCGAAATTTCTTTTTTAAATAGGTTTGAAAATCATTTGGCTCTCAGGGACCTATAATTCACATCACAAACCACCACTTATATTGCTTTACTGGAGTAAGACTATTCGTCTTTCCTCTGAGAAGGCAGTAGATTTACAGAGTACAGAGCTTGAAATTCTATGTCATTACACAGCAAACCAGTCCTTAGTCAGTTAGGACTGAAGTGTCCTGGCGGAACATTGTGTGAAAGCAGCCATTAAGAGCGCCTTTTTAAAGATTTTATTGATATGACTCAGCTCAGGATTGAAAGTGCCTCTGTAGAAGCAGATGGAGAGACCAGTGGGATACCAACCTATGTTGTGTCTAATTTCTAATGGCGTCATCACTCCCTTGGTCCTGTCTGTATCATTATTTAAGAAAACAGGCCACAGAATGTCAAAAAGTAGCAAAGATTTTGGGTTGCTACTATCTGACAGGACCTTCCCTTTAAAGATTTCTGTCCTAATTCTTTAATTCAGAGCTCTGAGTCTGGGCCTGAATGGATCTAAGGCTGTTTCTCTTTGTAAACATGGAGGACGGTTAAAAATAACATCTCTATATAACCTTTCACATGTTTCCTTTTCTGTGAAATGCCTCGTCGATGTGTTTTGTATGCAGCTTGTATGTATATATATATTTTCTTTTTATTCAGGTAATATACTTTTTTGGTGGAAAACATAGATTCAAATAGGAAAAGGAAAAAAAAAATCTCTATCTTTACAGTCCAAAGATAAGCACTATTAACATCATGTATATTCTTCCAACCTTAAGAAAACCATATATATATATATATATATATATATATATATACATTAAATTGTTTGTTAAGTGTGTTTATAACATTTGTGGAAGCTAAAAAAATATCAGCGAAAGAAATACCTCTTTACCCATTGACACTTTACAAGCCCCTGAATATCAATCTCCACTTGTATCCCCTCCCTTGGATTTTTATCATTGCTTTTATTTCTAGTTCTACCAAGTATGTATATATCTCTAAATAGCATGTTGCTTAATTTTGTATGTTTTTGAACTTTATATTAATTCTGTCACCTTGCATATGTCCTTGTGCAATTTCTTGTTTGTGAGGTCTATCCCTGTTAAAGGGCTTTGCTCTGGTATGTTGACTTTCACCGCTGGGTAGTATGTCATTCAATGTCTGTCCCAGAATTCATGGATCCAGTATCGTGTCGGTGGCTGTTTGAGTTTTTTCCAGTTTTTTGCTCTTCCAAGTCCTGCAGTTATGAAAATTCTTATATGCGTCTCCTGGTACATGTGCCCTAAGATAACATGCCAAATGTAAAAGTTTATCTTCAACGTCAGTACAATGCCAGATTACCTTTTAGGTAGATTTCAACTCCTGTTAGCAGTGTGTTTGTTCCATTGTTCTGTATCCTCTCCAAACTTGGTGTAACTCTACTTCTTGATTTTTGCCAGTTCCCTCTTTGGTGAGTCTAAAAAGGTGCCTGTGTTTTTACTTTCCATTTCTCTGATTACTAATGAAGAAGAGTATCTTTCCGCACATTCACTGGCCTTTCATACGTTTCATCTTCTGTGAAGTACCTCGGCGATGTGTTTTTATGCAGCTTGTAAAAAACAGAAATGAAGTCATTTAAAAAATATATCTTTTGCTTCCATAAATATGCTTCTACAGTGTCATTTCGACAGCAGAATCATGTTTCTTGTATATACCGTACTTTTCCTGGGTCTGCCATGTGAGACCATCTGGATCATTTCACTGTTTTCAGCAGCGATGCTGAGAGTATTCTTGCAGCTTTATTGGGGGATGTGTTCATGATTTATTCTCTTGGGGGAATCAGTACATTCCTAAAAGCAGAATTGTGGAGTCAGAGGGTATGAATGGTTTTAGATTTTTGATTCACATTGCTGAGCTGCCCTCCAAAAAGGTTCAGTCCATTTATATTTCAACCAGCAATGGCTGAGGGTGCTTGTATGCCGGTACAAAGAATCTTTTCAACGCTGTTTTTCATCCGTATTCCTGACCGTCTGTGTGGCACTTTGTCCATTTCTTTTCCTTGTCTTCCTAAGTGTCCATGCTAGCGGTAGAAGAGTATGAGGAAATGCAGGTAAACTTGGAACTGGAGAAGGACCTTCGAAAGAAGGCGGAGTCATTTGCACAGGAGGTAAGTATCCACAGAGACGTAGTTTTAAATTTGTATTTCTTAAAGAACTTTACAGATGACATGTCAAAATATGTTTTGAAGTTGAATAAGAACTTACCACTTAGAATTAAGGGAGGCCAGCTATGGAATAGTGTCAAGTTCACTAAAACAGGTGTTAAAAGACCTGGTTCAAATTTTGGCCATGTCAGTCAGTCACTCATCGTATGACCTGAGAGCAGCCAGCCCCGTAGCCTCCTTGGGGCTTCACTTTCACCATCTGTAAAATGGGTGATACTACGAGCCCAACCAAGTAGATTTTGAAATCCAATGGCACAATTCTGCAAAAGGATTTTGTACTATAAAATGCTGTTATAGGGGAAAGAAATTATATTTAGGGATACCTGTCACTTGTGATGGAAAGTCCAGCTCAAGTACAGGATTTCTGTCTGTTTCAGTAGCCTTAGGAATCCAGGTTACATCTCCAAATACCTTCTCAAATAACAGTATCATGGTGTTAGTATTTCTCTTCACCTGCTAGACGGTGATCTCATTACGTGAGTTGATTTTTCCACTAGCCATGGAACATTGCCATGTTGTACATCCATCATTGTAGCCTTTCACCAAATCACATGTCAGAGATAAGCTTTGGGCTTCTCATGTTCCGGCTTCCCTTTGCTGACATGTCGCTGGGTATTCTGTGGCCCCAGGGCTGGTTTACAGGGAAATGATGAGGTACCAGTTGGCCGAACTGTAACAGCTTATGACGGGCTGCTGGTCTGCCTGAGATTTCCATCGTGTCTCAGGATTTTGAATCTGGGTGCACACTGTAGGTCGTGAAGGAAAGTAGTTAAGGAAATGTAGAACGTTTGTAGGCAGAAGTATCCAAGGTGCTGAAGGAAGACAAAGCGTGGGGTTACGGGAATGACATTTGAAAATCAGATTACGGTTTTGTGCAGGAGTCCTTCTGCGCGTGAATGTAGCTATGCTAGCAATGAACTCTGTGAAAGGTTTAGTCCAAGAAGATGTGATTTGAAATATTCTGATTCATTTTATTCAGAGAGTTTAATGAAAGGTGAGTAAAATTGTTCTCTTATTACTTGGAAGAAAGAAAAAAAAAATTGAAGTGTGTCACAGCCGCTTGGAAAAGCTGCAGCGATATCAACAGTCGAGGGGGAGGGAGACTGGGGACAATGTGAAGATGCTTCCGCTGTAAAACTGAAAAGGTGGGCTTGTTTTGACCCGAATGCCAGGGTCTTATCTTGAGAGACATTTTCAGTTTGCCATCTGTTGTTCGTGGAATGATGTTAGAATACAAAACAGCTCGAAGAAAACTCGAGGGCCATGCGGTAGCAGACAAGATTGACCGAAGAAGCAGGATTCCGCTAAGACTCTGAAAACGAGTGACTTACTCTGCCCTTCACCTGGTAGTGCTCGGCGGAAACGGCGAGGCGGACACGTGACCCCGCCTGACCGGGCGAGGCGGACACGTGACCCCGCCTGACCGGGCGAGGCGGACACGTGACCCCGCCTGAGGCGCCCGAGGAGGCGGGAGGAGGGCAAGCCAGAGCAGCCGCTCGCACTCCTCCTACCGGGAGCATCGGGGTTTGCAGCCGTGCTGGATGGTTTTGCAGTATCTAGATGCCATCTACTCAATAGTGAGAAGAAAACTGTTGGTTTGGTTTTTTTTTTTAAGATTTTTTTCTTTTTTTTTAAGTAATCGCGACACTCAGTGTGGAGCTTGAACCTACAACCCCAAGATCTGGAGTTGCATATTCTACAGACCGTGCCAGCCAGGCACCCCAGAAACTGTTCTTTAGAATAAAGTTAGATTAGAACCCATATACCTTCCCCTGTGCATGGTTTACAGATTCTTAGCTTCTTTTTAAGATTTATTTATTTGAGAGAGAGAGAGAGAGAGAGAGAGAGAGAGCATGCGTGGGAGTGGGGGGAGGGGCACAGGGAAACTCCCGTGCCTCCTGGCGGATGCGATCATGACCTGAGTGGAAACCAAGAAGCGTCAGGTGCTTAACCGTCTGAGGCGCCCGGGTGCCCCGACTCTCAGCTTTCCAACAGATAACTACTGCTTAAAGGTGTAGGCCTTGGTTTAACAAGAGAAGTGCCAGTCTTCTGCATTTTGGTTTTTCATGTGTTCGGCAGACATCTTCGTTAGCCAGACGCTGTGCTGTTGGCGGGAATATAATGGTGAAGACTGCAACCATGATCCCTGCCTCTTTGGAGCTTAGAGTCTGGAGCCTTAGAATTCAATGAAGTTAATTTACTTTATATTTTTAATTACAAGAGGAATGTTTATACCTTGTAAAAAATACAAACAGTTCTCAAATGTGTAAAGGGAAACATGGAAAGTTTCTCCCACACTCCTGCTTCCACTTGTCCATTTAAAAAGCAAAAACGTGGGGTGCCTGGGTGGTTCAGTCGTTAAGCGTCTGCCTTCGGCTCAGGTCATGATCCCAGGGTCCTGGGATCGAGCCCCGGATCGGGCTCTCTGCTCCGCGGGGAGCCTGCTTCTCCCTCTGCCACTCCCCCTGCTTGTGTTCCCTCTCTCGCTGTGTCTCTCTCCATCAAATAAATAAATCTTTAAAGAAAAATAAAAAGCAAAAACATGTGCATGCGCAAGTACACACACACACATACACACACACACACAGGAATATTACTCAGCCATAAAGAAGAATGAGATCTTTCCCTTTTGCGATAGCATGGGTAGACCTAGAGGGTATTAGGCTAAGTGAAATAAGTCAGAGAAAGACAAATACCGTATGATTTTGCCTCTCTGTGGAATCTAAAAAACAAACTAGATCAAACAAAAAGCAGAAACAGACCCACCAAAACGGAAAACAAACTGGTGGTTGCCAGAGGGGAGCAGAGGGGAGGGTAAGGGGATGGGAAAAATGGGTGAAAAAAAAAAAAGGCACCATGAAAAACAAAACAAAAACTGTACCCCTCCTCCCTCAATAAGGGGGAAACAGCCAGTTGTCTTCCTGTGTTAACTTTTTGTAGTTCTTCAATGTAACTTCAATTTTCAATGACAAATTTTACTATACTTTTAGAATATTTTTTTCTTTTTGGTCAGTGTAGTTCTTTGTTCAAAGGCGTGGCTACCTCATTCAACGTGTAGTCTGGATATACTGTGAGACTGTTTTGTAATGAGTTCTGTTTTCTTCTCAGACAACACAGATGACATTTTAATATTCTTTTGGAAAGAATGAATCCTATAGAAGTGACATAAGCTTTTCTTCTCTTTTTCATTCTTTGAAAAGATTTACGATAATCCTTGGAAATTCTGACACCCATAATGTCATTTGTGTGATAAGAGACCACCTCCCTAACCCTAGCTGTCAGGTTCTTATCATAGTTCAAAGCCAAATTCATCAGTGTTTGGTCACTAAATTTTTTTTTAAGCACATCTTTAGAAGGCACTATATAGAATATTTCATGTTAGTGTCTTAAGGTCTAGAAAACGTAGTCTAATGAATAAGTTTTTCAAGTTACCATGGTTATCTAGAGGAATTTCTTTCCTATATGTTCTTTTCATCTTACTCTATTACTATTTAGGAATTGTTACAAGGTTTTGCAAAAGAAATTCACATGATTAACATCCCCAAGACATAATCTTCACTCTTCTTCTTTCTAAAGTAACCAAGTTGAGGGGCGCCTGGGTGGCTCAGTCGTTAAGCGTCTGCCTTCGGCTCAGGTCATGATCCCAGGGTCCTGGGATCGAGCCCCACATCAGGCTCCCTGCTCCGCGGGAAGCCTGCTTCTCCCTTTCCCATTCCCCCTGCTTGTGTTCCTTCTCTCACTGTGTCTCTCTCTGTCAAATAAATAAATAAAATCTTTAAAAAATAAAGTAAAATAAAATAACCAAGTTGAGATAATTCATAATCATGTAAAGTTGAACAAGTTTTCCCAAGTGCTTTGTAGAGAAGGAGAACTGTTGCTTTTTCCCAAGAGCGAACCGAAGCTCGGAGAGCCAGTGCAGTGAGGGACACAGCTGCACCCTGACTGACGGTGGCCTGTGCCCCACACTGCTTGACCGCTGAGTTCACAGTCTGGCCTGGTCGCCACACTGACGACTGCCTCTCTCCCTGCTCCTGGCCTCCGAGCGCTCTTGGGGAAAGGCCTCACTTGCCAGGAAGCCAAAGGACACACTGAGTCCAGCTGCTACTTGCAGGTCTTCTTGTTGGCTCCCTAAGGCATTTGCTAAGACACTGGCAAGGGACCCCAACCAAGTTAAGTTGTAAGAGGGGGAAAAGGTATTTTAAAAAATGACTGTAATAATAATAATAGTAACTCAGAATGGCTCATTTCAGTTATACCATTGGTTTCAGATGTCAGAGACTAGATGAGATACGGGTGAGGTGTGGATGACTCTTCTCTAGCATGCCGATGCTTGCATTCTCACTGTCCTTGAGCTCAGCACCTGTGCACGCACACACACACTCATTCCCTCGTGCTTTCGCAGCACCTTTCATTCTTACACAGAAATGAGCTGTCAGGTGGCAGAAGAATGTAAATCTTCCTTTAAAATGCTGTTAAGAATCTGAAACTGTGAAGGTCGAATATAAAATGGGCCTAATGTCAGAGTTTATAAAACATTTCATGTGTAGAATCACCCACTGGCTAACTTGTGTAGGGTATTAAGGAAAAGAAGTAACAGGTTAATAGAAAATAATGTTGTATTCAAAAATGTGAACTTGTAAAGACTAAATGAATAATATATGTAAGTTGCTTAATAAAGTGGCCAATAAATATTGATGTACCTTTTCCCATCTCTTCTTTACCCTCCTGACTGTTAACTACTTTCATCACTGGGGAAAAGCTAATTGGTATAAAACAAAACACTAGGTTTAGTAAATACCAGAGGAAGGAGATTAGCCAGGTGGTTAAGAGCTTGGGCTTCTAAATCAGACAGATCTTGGTTTATATCCTGGTTTTGCCACTTTCATGTGTTCTTGGGAAAGTTGCTTAACCGCTTTGGACCTCACTTACCTTATTAATAAAAATGGGATAATAATAATATCTACTTGACAGTGTTATTCTAGGGATTAGATGATGTGATATATGGAAAATCATCACCACTACCACATAGTGTTAGTCAATTTTAGCTATTCAAAGCAGAAGAATTCACAGGATTGATGGATGGATTAAAATAATACGTATAAAATATTTAGTAGAGTACCTGGCATAAGATAAGTTCTTGATCAATATTAACCAGTACTATTAGTATTCGTGTATTTTAAAGCAATAATAAAACATTAAAAACTGAGGTAGAGGACTCAATTATTGCATGTATACCTCGTTGGGGCAAGGGTGAAGATTCTTGAAGAGTGCATGAAAGTTACAGATGAAATCATAGCAATCATTACTTCTAAAACTGTAATACTGTACAATTCAGAAACTGCCCTTAACTTTTCAATAAAAACTCCATGTACTTTCCTGTTGTTCCACTTTCAGTTGAGGAGATACGTGAGATTGATTGGTATGTACATTTTTGTAATTAACTCTTGCAGATGTTCATTGAACAGAACAAGCTAAAGAGACAAAGCCACCTTCTGCTACAGAGCTCTGCTCCTGACCAGCAGCTTTTGAAAGCTTTAGAAGAAAATGCAAAACTCATCCAGCAACTTGAAGAAGAGCGAATTCAGCATCAGAAAAAGGTAACAGATTTTCTTCCGGCGTCTTAATACATACACACAAACATGAGAGGGCTCAATCCGGTCACTTACAGCTCCCTAGTTGGCCTTAGTAAGTCTTTCCTGTCTTTTTACTTTTTAGTAAAAAGTAACTACTGAATGAACTTAATTTCGTGCCCAAGTAAAATTTATAGCACACTATCGTAGAAGTCATAATGATCTTTAACCTGTCCAAAGGCCGGAAAAAGCAAAGGTAAGAGCGAGAACTCAAAAAGAGCTTGTATAGTACACATAATGTGCAGGTGGGACACCTGTGAGTTGATTGTATTTTTGGAGACCGCATACACCGGGAGAGTACGTTAGTCTCAGAGAACTTACTGGAAGGCACAAGTTTTATTCAAAGAGGGAGGAAAAGTCCATGTTAGTAGTAATGGTTTGCTTAGAGAAAATTTGTGATTTTGTAAACTTGCACAAATGTATGTGTTTAAAGACTTCCTAAGTGGTTATTTTATTTTGTTTGAGTGGAGCTATTCCAGCTGACACAGCCCACCTTTGTGTGCCAGGCAGAAAAGATAGTCATCACAGTAGGTGAGAGAGAGGAGGCGGGAGGGGAGGGGGGGCAAAGAGGTTGAACAAAGGCTTTGAAGTTAAAGAAACCACTTAAGAAAAATTACATCAATGTTTATACTACTTACAGTGTACCTCATTTGTGAAGAAAAGGCTGTTAGCTGCTATTTATTATCACCTGTCAAAGTCTCTTTAAACAATAATATTGACATTTAGTCCTTGGAAGTTTCTGAAGTTTTTACAAAGTTGGTCCTGAGGCAGAGCTGATTTTTTTTTTTTTTTATCCTCTATAAGAAATGTTGGTGTATGTTCAGAACCTCCAGATGAGTAAATGGTAGCAGTGATTGCCCCTGGAAGGAGGACTAGGGGAATAGACTAGGGAGGAGAGAATTTCTTTTTTCTTTCTTTCTTTCTTTTTTTTTTCCTTTGGTCCCCACATGCAAGAATTACCATTTCAAAAAAGAGAGAATAAAGGAATATTTATTTTTATTTAGCTCATGCTAGAATTTTTCAGTTCTGAAAAGTCTTATTAGTTGTATCGTTAACCCGTTTAGTAAATAACACAGGCCTAGAACCTACTGAATTGCACTGAGCTGTGGGACTCAGTCATTGGATATGGACCTTGTTGGGGTAAGAGGAGAGAGAAGCTGATACTGAAGATTAGCTAAAATTCATGAATTGCTACTCAGTACTTCTAAGACTGTTCTACTGTACTATACAGTTGTTCTGTGTAATCTTTCATGTGTGTGGTCCTAAATAATTCTTACCTGTCTGTAAATTCCCCTGCAGATTCTCTGTCTTTTAAACACTGCGTTGGGGCGCCTGGGTGGCTCAGTTGGTTAAGCAACTGTCTTTGGCTCAGGTCATGATCCCGGAGTCCCGGGATCGAGTCCCGCATCGGGCTCCCTGCTTGGCAGGGAGTCTCCTTCTCCCTATGACCCTACCCCCTCTTGTGCTCTCTCTCTCTCACCCTCTCTCTCAAATAAATAAATAAATCTTAAAAAAAAAAAAATAAACACTATGTTGTTTCTATGGTGATAAAAGCAACATATGCTTCTTCTAATAAACAAATGTTTTAAAATACAGTACAAGTTAAAGAAGAAATTAAGATTATCCAAGAATTCCGTATCTTGGTACCTATGCAAACTTTACGCAAGTGGATAATTTTATGAATGTAGTTTAAATGGGATCATACCATGCATACGGTTCTACAGCCTGATTTGTTTTCAGCTGGTAATATCTTGTTCCATGTCAGCATGTAGTGAGCTTTGTGATTTTATTTTAATTTTTTTAAAAGACTTATTTATTTTAGAGAAAGAGAGCACAGATGGAGGGGCAGAGGGAGAATCTCAAGCAGACTCCATGCTGAGCCTGAAGCCCTATGTGGGGCTCAGTCTCACAACCCTGAGATCATGAACTGAGTCGAATTCTCAACCAACTACACCACCCGGGCATCCCAACTATGTGATTTTAAATGGTTGTATAGTATTTCAGTTAGTGAACACAGCATGATTTATTAAATACATAATATTGGTGAATATTTAAGTTATTTTCAGTTCTTTCCTGTTATGAAGAATACTGTATGAATATATGTGAATACTTGTCTTACTATTTCTTTCTTTTTTTTGAGAGAGCAAGTGTTTGAGCATAGTGGAGCAGGGGCAGAGGGTGAGGGAAAGAGAATCTTAAGCAGGGTCCATACGGGCTCGATCTCACGACCCTGAGATGAAATCAAGAATCATCGGTTGCTTAACCAACTGAGCCACCTAGGCACCCCTTTACTATTTCTTTAAAGCAAGTTCTAAAAGTAGTATTTCTAAATCAAGTGGTCTTTCCTTTCCTTTCCTTTTCCTTTTCCTTTCCCTTTTCTTTCTTCTTTCTTGTTTTTAAGGTTTTTGACTTGTTACCAAATTGTCCGCCCCAAGGGTTCTTTATCATGCTACCTGAATTTTCTCTTAAAAACAGGTACGAAGCTAATAATCTGTTTTACATGAATTTCTTAGATATTATTTTACCTTTTTGACCCATGTTTCAACACCTAATTATCTGAGACATTAAGTCTGCAATAAATTTATATTGACTTAAATAGCTGGTATTTTAAGTATCGTCTATACTCCAGAATTTGTGTGGTTTTTAAGATGGATTGGTATCTCTTTGCTGTGAAATGCAAAGTAAAGGGAAACTGATTTTCGCCGCTTTATTTTTCCTTGACAAAGGAAAAGCTACAGAAGTCTGTTTGTGAATTACAGGTGAAAGACTTAGAAGAGCAGCTAGAAAATGCAGCACTCCACAGAGAGATTCGCAGCCTCAAACAGCAGCTGGGGCTTCTGGAAGAGGATAAAAGAGAGTTGGAATTGAAATACCAGAATTCGGAGGAGAAAGCCAGAGATTTAAAGCATTCCAGTAAGTGTCCAGTGGGCTGCTGTGTCTGAGTATCTGTGAATTCCGCGCGCCCAGCACAAACCCTGGCCCGTAGCTAGTCCAGAACACTTGCTGAATGCTATACAGAAATACCAAGATCAGTTCAGTAGAATGGCCACCGTACTCCAGGGATTCACAAGCACTTCGACTTCTTTGTGGAGTCAGAGCATGTGTGAGCTTCCCATACAGAATGAAGAGACAAAGATACTGCTAATCTGAGAAGACCAACATTTCAGCATTTCTCAGGGCTTCCGATAGGACAGATAGGTGTATTCATTGAGTACTTATTTTGTTCATTTTAGGGAGGGTTTTTTTTTTTTTTTCCCCTTTCCTTTTTTAGAGAGAGAGAGCATGCGAGCCAGTGGGGTTGTAGGGGAGGGGCAGAGGGAGAGAGAGAGAATCCTAAGCGGGCTCCACACCCAATGCAGAGCCCGATGTGGGGCTCGGTCTCATGACCCTGAGATCATGACCTGAGCCAAAATTAAGAGTCCGATGCTTGCCTGACTGAGCCACCCAGGCGACCCTTAGGGTGCGTTTTTAAAAAGAATTAAACTTTTAAGGTTCATACAACCCTCATCTGTGGTCTAATTACACCCATGAACTAATACTTTCAATGTCACACCTAACAATAAAATGGGCAACAATATGTATATTAAGTGGAAAAACTTTTAAAACACCAGGGGATATTTAAATCAAAGGATTTATTCATTCAGTTCCAGAAGGCTTGACAGAAACGTGTGAATTAGATTATTACACAGGGATAAGTAATAAGTTTCTGTTGGAAGGTAGGTGATTTAAGGAGGCAGGTTGTTCCCTTTTATAACAGCTTCAATATTCACTTGAGGTATTTTTGGTTAATTTTATACTAGAATTTTGAAATCCGTATAGAAGAACCAAGTAGGCTTTTTTTTCCCTTTAAAAAAACATTCAGTGCTTTCTAACCCACAATGAAAATGACTTGCAATTTACTTTTTAAAAAACTCATCTAAAATTAAGAAGTGTTCCGTTCTTTTTAAGTGAATATCCAGGCAGCCTGTGGCCAAAGCCATCTTTTTTATTTATGGAGGGGGCAGACACAAAAGAGAACCTGAGATTTAGTGTTGAGTATGTTTTATTTAGTATCTGCTGTGTGTATAGCCAGCCATACCCTAGGATACTGTAAGAAATCTAGAAGAAAAGAAACCATGCCTTTTGTCCTTGAGGAACTCAAACGCTCTTTGGAGAGACAGACACATGCATATGAATAACTAGAGGACTCTTGGCCCTCAGAGAGATAGCCCACACTGCTTATTTAAGTGTTGAGAGTAGAAATAAACAGGCAGATCATTGGGGGTGCAGTCATTCATGGAGAGAGGAATGGCTGGGCAAGGGGGAGCCATTCCTGAGTACACACAGTATTCAGTACCTAGAGCCTATTGGAGCCCGTCTTAGAGGTATTCGCATCTGCAATAAACATTGAAATCGAGCTCCTTGAACTCAGAAACTGTGTCTTGAATAGCACCAAGCATAGACCCTTTCACATTATTGGTGCCAAAATACCTGCTTCATTAAGGACGTGAATGAATTGAATGGATAAATTCTATTTCCAGAATGCTCCTTCAGAAGAGCAAAAAGTTTCTGAAGTTACAGACATTTGAGAGTCTGAGTCTGGTTAAAACCAAGAACTCCAGGATTTGCAATTTTTGAAGGAAATTAGGTGGAGGAGGAAAGTATGTTATTAAAATTCATTACTAAATGTCATCTTTAAAAATTAATTCCTTGTCTATACCCTTTAAAAGTCAAGTATTCACAATTTCTTAGTGTTTTGAGTAATACATGCCATTGTTAACAAATATTTCTTCAGCCTACTCAATCCTTACCTCCCACCCATCCAGCCGTTGTCCTGAATTATTTTTCTTTTCCATAGTTGTACATGCAGCCACAAGACAGTAACGTTTTCTTGTAACCTATGTCAGGCCCCTCTTGCATTAGTGGTCGCAGCCTGGATGATGAAAAGGCTAAGATGTTCTGCAGTTTCATCCTGAGATTTCTAACTTTGCCTTAATACCATGAACTTGATTTTGAGAGAGGTTACTTTTTTTTTTTTCCTTTATGTGTGTAAAAGGTGCTAAGTGGCTTGTTTCGGCTTCTTTCTGAATGCTTGTTCTCTATGCAGTTGATGAACTCCAGAAACGGGTGAACCAGTCTGAGAATTGCGTACCTCCACCACCTCCACCTCCACCACCGCTCCCCCCGCCTCCCCCCAATCCCATCCGGTAAGGCTGTGCAGGGAGACTGCTCTGCATCGTGTCGTTCCTCGTCAGAGAACCTGAAGTGTATGCTAGTGGGATCCCTTCCTTAAAAACAGAACCCAAAATTACTGTCTTAGATTGCATCCTCGGAGGGATGGGTGGTAAAAACTCTGAAACAAACCAGCTGGTATTTCTCTCAGAAAATTTTCTTTCTTTTTTTTTTTTTTTTAATTTTTAATTTTTATTTTTTTAAGATTTTATTTATTTGAGAGAGAAAGATCACGAGAGAGAGCACAAGCAGGGAGGAGAGGGAGAAGCAGGTTCCCTGTTGAGCAGGGAGTCCCATGTGGGGCTCCATCCCAGGACCCTGAGATCATGACCTGAGCCCAAGGCAGCCGCTCAGCTGACTGAACCACCCAGGCGCCCCTCTCAGAAAATTTTCTAAAGACCAATATATCACTCCCTTCTTGTAATATTTATAGAAAGGGCCCTAAGAAACACCTGGCAGAAACATTCTTGTGGCCTGCCACTTTCCTCTGCTATAGATGTTCAGATCCCATTTGGATGTTCCAAACCCAGAAGCTGGACATTCATTTAAGAAGTTTGATACTTCAGTGTTAAGATTTCAGCCCATGACGTTAGGATTTCCTTTAACTGGAAGACCAAGGAATTTTGAGCTTTTCCAGAATGTTTTTTTTTTTTTTAAATCTTTTCTTGCCCTAATTTGAATTTGAAAAGCTCTGGTTTGTTCATTTACTTTAAAAATAAAAGTACTAAACAAAACAAAAACTTATCAGTACTAATTGTTACACACTAGTAATTAAGCTCAGAGTGCTAATTATGTTTTATCCCTAACCTCATATTTAAACCTTTAATAATGCCGAGAGAAGAACCTTCCATAAGAAGAAGAAATTGGGTTTACATTCTTGGACAGGGAATCATATATGCAGACAAGAATTCACTTTTTCTGGAGCCTGAGGTGACTTGGGGGTATTGAGTGCCTGAATTAAGCACAGTACACCCTGGAAACCTGGAGGCAAGTTTTGCCTCCTTTGTGGTTCTTCATTCCACCATCCAGAGTTACGCAAGACACAACCTCCTTGCCGTGGTGACAGCTTACCTCCTCATGTCGTGATGTTCGCTGCTTCTGTATAATTTATTCTTGAACAAATGGAATTTAAACTTTTCCTAGATTTTTTACCTTTCATTAACTCATGTGATTTGTTTAATCCTTTCACACAGAGAGGCCATTTATTCCTACTTTGCACCTTTGCTGATCTGTGTGAATAGAATGTGTAGCGTGTTCCTCCCACACGATGATGAAAATGAGACTTTGCCTTTTAAAAAGGTTCTCATTAGTTTTTCTTACTGAGGAGGGTATGACATAATCTACTTTGAGCCAGTGAAGTAGTCAAGGCAAAATAATTTTTACACATGATTGATCCAAGAGTCCATTGAAAGAATTTCAGGTATTTTAAATTCCTTCTGTCCTGGGTAGCTAAAATCTGTTGGGAGATATCCTGAATTTGACACTTAAAATAGGAGATTCATCACTTTGATCTTTCTCTAAAGTGTAGAATTTTGAGCTGATAAGAAAGGTCACTTCTGTCTATGAGGAGGGAGAATATTAAAAACATGATTATAGTCTTGCTGTTGGCCTTTAATTTTTAGTCTCACAAATCTGGAAGCCCTTGGAATTAAAAGTAAAGTATAACCTAAATAGAATATTTTCCCAAAGAGCACTTTACAGTTTTACTGAGAAATGAATGTAGGATTCAGACTATGTATGTCTAAAGCACGAACTCTTTTATAAGGCCCTTTAAAGAAAATTTTCATTGAATAACATGAATGATTTTTATTTTAAGATGAATTTAAGTAGTAGAAGATGTAATTTCTCAGTAGAAAGATTTTTTTTTTTTTTGGTAAGGAGTACTTTCTTGTCAAAGAAATATATTTGCATATGTATTGAGTTTCAATTGGACTTTAAATCCACCAGTCAAGGTTTTCTAACTTTGTTCCTGAGCCTCATTTATTTCACACTGACAGAGATCATAGATAGAAATGAAAGTGGGGGGAAAAAAAAAAAAAGACTAGGGCCTGCTCATTTGACCCAGGCGACAGGTGGGAGAGAGGAAGTTGAGGAAGAAAGTAGACCTTGGTCATGTTGTACCAGCAGTAGTGAACACAGGAGAGGTCCTGGGCAGGTGTGGCTCAAGGGGGAAAGGTAGGTTTATTGGTGTATTAGTCAGTGTTCTCCAGAGAAACAGAACCAGTAGGGGTGTGTGTATGTACATGTGTATACATCATGTCCATTCACATGGGTTTATTCTAAGGAATTAGTTCCCATGATTATGGACTCTGGCAAGTTGCAGGGTGAGTCAAAAAGCTGGAGCCCAAGGAGAGCCTATGGTGTGGTCTCAGTCTGCTGGTCAGCAGGCTCCAGACCCAGGAAGACGCAGTGTTTCAAGTCTGGAAGCAGGGAAAAGCAGATGTCCTAATTTCAAGGTAGTCAGGCAGGAGGAATTCTGTTTTACTTAGGGAAGGGTCATCCTTTTGTTTTATTCAGGCCTTCCACTGATTGTGTGAGGCCCACCCACATTAGGGAGTAGTCTGCTTTACTCAGGCTACCAATTTAAATGTTAATCTTACCCAAAACCCTCACAGAAATACCCAGAATAATGTTGGACCACATATCTGAGTATCCCATGACCCAGCCAGGCTGACTTATAACATTAACCATCACAGTGGCATGAGAAACACTGATTAAAGAATTTCAAGGTAAATATTTTCCACCAAACTGTGCCATCTTTGGGGGCTCTTGCTTGAAGCTTTTACGCATTCAGTTGAACTGACTGTGAAATGGGGCAATTTTAGCCAGAGGTTGGATTATAGGTCCCAGATGTCTTATCCTGATCTTCTCATCTGTCCTGTGAGACCTGCTTTATTGTAATCTAAGCCCCATCTCGACAGAGGGCTCTTTTTAAAAATATTACAGATGATTTTCCTCTGGGCACCATAGGAGGCTCCAGCTTATACTTTAATTCCGAACAATGAAAGTTAGCACTTCCTCTCATCTATTTAGGTGGTTTACGGTGATGAACATCGATTTTGACGTCATTTATGTAAACATATACAAATATTCCAAGCAGTACAAATATCTTCCTGCTTTGTAATCTTGAAAATTTCAGAGTCAGCGGTGGGTTCACTGCAGAGTGTTGGGAGAGGATGAGATGAGGCCGTGCCTGGGGAGAACCCTGTCCAAGCCCCACGCTACCGTGGGATGTTAGTTTGTAGACATTGAGTAGTCCTGCCTTGAGTGACGGAGTGGGGAACATGCACAAATAAAGTTTGCATGATTTCATTTCTCCCAACTTCAGGAATAAAATATGCTTGTTGGTAGGTTCTAGAAACCTCACAGGGTAGAGCTGAGTGTAGTGCTTTCTTTTTCCTGTGCTTTGCGAGAGATTGTTCAGTATATTTGGGAATTTTAAGAAAAGGCAGTTAGAGAGGGGAATAATAATAGATCTCAAGGCAGAAGTAAGAAATTAAAAAAAAAAAATCTAAAAATTATGGTGATTAAGAAACACGGAGTTGTTCTGTCCTCAGCCAGGTATTGCCGTGTGCATCCAGGTGCCCCTTTTTCCAGATGTAGCATTGTGCCTTCCCAGCTTGGCTTCCTCATGACTGTATTCTGTCAAATCCGGTTTACCACACCGAGAATATTTATAATGAACGTTTTTATAATATAGTTCAAGAATCCTTGGTTCATTTGTTTTTTTTGTAAACTTTTTTGAGGAGAGACTGATAACATATATGTAGGAACATACAGCAACTTACATACAGTTTAAAAGTAGTATGAAGTGAACATCATGTGTTCACCATCCAAATCAAGAAATAAAAATACTGGTAGCCTGTTTTTAAAGAAACAAATTTTGCCTACATATAGATCCCTGAACTCCTATGAATATACATATTTTTCTTCTAACTATATAATTGGAATTTTACTGTATTCATTTGGGTCTTGTTCTTTTTACTCTATGTTATTTTGTAAGGTTCATCCATGTTCTGTTGGGTAGCTGAAGTTCATCCATATTCATGGATACATAATCTATTTTATAAACGTCTGAAAGTGTGTTTATCCATTGCACATTTGAGTTATTACCAGTTCAGGGAAGTTCTGGAAATTCTACACAAACATTCTGGCAAATGAATCCTGGTGCACAAGGGCTTGCATTTCTGTAAGACAGACAGAAGACAGAAGTGAAATCCCTGGCTCCCAGGATCTGTGTGTCTTCAGCTCCACTGGATAAGGCCAGACAGGTTTTCCAAAGTGGCACCATCGGCTCATCTACCATCTTCAGTTTGAAGTTCATCCAGTGTCTTCTTGTTATTCCACAGACCTACGGACACTTGATATTATCAGACTTGCAATTTCTTGCCTGTTTGATGATGATTGTGTAGTAATATCTCAATGTGGGTTTCATTTGTGTTTTTCTAGTAGCTAGTGAAGTCAAGCACTCTTTTTGGTACATGTTTTGGAGATTTGGACTACTCTTTTATGGAGTTTGAAGGCTTTTGTCCATTTTTTCTGTTGGTTGTATGCTTTTTCTTGTTGATCTTTGAGTTTCTTTTTATTTTTTTAAGTTTTTTTTTTTTAATTTTTTTAAGTTAAGTAGTCTCTACACCCAACGTGGGGCTGAAATTCACGACTCTGAGATCAAGAGTCACATGCTCCTCTGACTTCTTTTTATTCTTTATGGTGTCTTTTAATATGTGGAGGTCTTAAAATTTTAATGTGGTCAAATTTTTCATGATTGGGATTTTGTACAGATTTTGTAAACATGGACCAGAGAGACTGTGGTCTAAATGTATTTTATCCCTTAAGTATCTGTTCTGTGTCACTCAGATTCAGATGTTTTATGCCCATATTTCACAGGTGAAAATATCCCCTAATTCTTTGATTTTTCCCTCTCCCTCAAAAGTATTACATAGATAGCTGTTTCTGAATTGTAGGTATGGATATTGGCTTTTTTTTTTCTGTTTTACTTTGCCCAGTATTGTAATGGTAATTATAGTGGCTCCCTTCTTAGAGTAATGAGTTTGGTTCCACGCAGAAAGGGATGAGACCTCTTTCTCTTCATTAAAGTGCTGAAAAGTTCAATAATTTATTAAAAGTGGAAAGTAGACTCCTAAATTCTAGCTATCCATTTATGCACCTAGAGAAGAATTGGATTTTTACTGATTATTTTGAATCAGTACATTTTATTTCTTGAATCATCAGGTGTCCAGTAATCTCCTGTCGTTCTTTTTCTTTCTCCCAAAGATCCCTCATGTCCATGATCCGGAAGCGATCCCATCCCAGCGGCGGTGGTGCTAAGAAAGAAAAGGCAGCTCAACCAGAAACAAGTAATTTTCACCCCCTTTGGTTTACTTTCAGTGGTTTCATCCCAGGTTTTCAACAACACACATAGTCTTTGAGTTCTTTGACTGTGAACAGATTATCTGGGGAGAAATGTGAACCTAGCAGCTGATAAGAAGGAACAAGGTAACGGTCCCTGCCTTCGTGTGGCTCCTTGTCTACAGCAGATCACCTGTAATGTGCGGTCTGCTGGGATATGTCTTCTTTACAGGTTGAGGTTCTCTCCAGGAGGAGGTGTAAAGGAAAGAGAGGGAGTGATTCCAGGTGAGGGGTTTGGGGAAAGACTTTTTAGAGTTGATAGCAAGTGAACTGAGACTTGATCAAGCACCTGCAATGTACTGGTCTCGTGCTGCGTGCTGGAGACAGAAGACATAGAAGTGACATGAGAGGGGGAGGCAGGAAGTAAATAAGGATGATTACCTGGAGGAAGAGCACACGTTTCTAAGAGAGGAAGGAGAGGGACTGCTGGTATCAGGAAGAGTTGCTTAAGCCGAGTAGTTTGGATTTAGGAAGTCAGGATGGGGGTATTCAGAATAAAAGTAGTTCCCATAGAGGGGCAACCGAATCAAAGGTCCAGAGTGGGGAAGGAGCTTGGCACATTAGGAAACTGAACAGAGGTTGGTATTTACTGGAACATGGGGTGCAAGAGAGGAAGTCTGAGCCAGATTCTGAACACTGCGGTCAAGATTTTGAAATGTATCCTAAGGGCAGGAGAAGTTTTAAGTAGGGGTGTGACATGGTGAGGTTTGTCTTTTTAAAGCAATCACACTGTTTGCAGGGAGAGGACAGGGAGCAGACTGCAGAGGAATGAGAGAGGATGGGGGTGGCTGTCCGTCATTCAGATACACATTGCTCAGACGAGGGTGGTAGCAGTGGAGACAGAAAAAAGTGGATAAATCCAGGAGCAGCTCTGGGAGGTGCAATTCACAGGAGTCTGACTCGCTGGAGAGGGGAGAAGTTGAGGATAACGTGAACTGATGGAAGTGGAGGGAGGCTTTACACTGAGCAGAGGCATTGGCAGCCAGGAGTAGGGCTGGCTTACAGAGCTGTGGGTAGACCAGTAGAACCCACATTCAACTCAACATGTTTGCTCAGCACCTGTTAGTTACAAAGCATGGCGGATTTGCCTGGTTCAAGCCCAGTCTGGTGTGGACTTCTTGGCCCCCTTTCCCTGCCCCAGGTTCATCGATCCGGTCCAGCCACTTTCCTACCACTGGCAGGGTGACGTTCTCAGATCGATGTCCCACGTCCTGTGACATTGCTGTGTTCTCACTGCATCACAATAGAGTCCAAACCCTGTAGGCTGCTTAGCGGTGGTTTTCTGATGTTACTTCAGCCTCAGTTCTGTACGTCTGCTCTACCTTGTGGCTGGACCATGACCTCAAAGCCCCCTGTGCACTTGCTCTGTGTGTCCTCATTCCAGAATTGCTCTGCTGCCTTTCCTCTGCTCAGAGCTTTCCCAGGCAGGGGGCTCTGATTCCACGGCTCCTGTGTAGGTTCCAGGCTCTGCCCTCCACTTCCTCTTGTTTCTGAGGGTTAGCTCCTTAGTATTGGCTCATTGCTGTATGTTGCGGTAGCATTTTGCTTCAGATTTTATAATGTTCCATCCCCCCAGCCTCTGATGTGGTGTTTGGGGTTATTTCCACGTCTCTCCCCTGGAACCGATTGCAAGCTCTTTGAGGGCTTACTCCTGCCTGCAAGTGTCCCGCAGCTTGCATGCACCTTCAGTGAATCCAAGTTTAGACCTAGCCCTATCCTTCTTTGCCAGAAACTCGCAGCACCATTACAGATGAAAGCTAGTTGATCTCATCTGTATAAATTGACTTTTGGTGCCTGCCTCCTACAACCCTTTGGAACCTATTCCTCTCATAGTACTGCTGAAAGGGCCATTCTGCTTGTCACAAGGCGTTACAGGATTCAGAAGTCTTGTCTTTGGCAATTGGCAGGGTAGCCCTGAGCCTGTGTTACTGGCTATAAGCCTTCCTGACATTCTAATTAAACTTAAAATTTGTTTGTTTCAATCTTGTTTTGGGACAATTGGTAAAGCTTAGAGGGTCAGGAGGGCAGTCAAAATAAAATGATATCCCCTTCTAAGTAAATGACATTATTAGCTTGTCAACCTCGACAGCACCCTTAAGTTTTATTTTTTAATTTTTTTAAAGATTTTATTTATTTATTTGACAGAGAGATAGAGAGAGAGCACAAGTAGGCAGAGAGAGAGGGAGAAGCAGACTCTCCACTGAGCAGGGAGCCCGACGCAGGGCTCGATCCCAGGAACCTGGGATCATGACCTGAGCCGAAGGCAGCCGCTCAACCGACTGAGCCACCCAGGCGCCCCAGCACCCTTAAGTTTTAAAAAAAGTATTCTAAGCTTATTAACCCCAATGTTAGAAACCATATAGTTTTCCTTATGAAAGTGATGTTTCATTTACGATTCATGATATGGGGCAGTGTTCTCTCCCTCATTCCTGAGCTATTGGGTTGTTACCTGGGATATTTAAGTAGAGTTACTGGTACAGAAGTCACTCATGAGACTTGAAACTGAAGCCACCCTAAAACTATACCACCTTAAATGATATGGACCGTAGACAGACATGGTTGCAGCCTCTCTCTGTCTGGCAGGGTAGTTATTTATAGTGTCTTATTAACAGTTCACACTAAAAATAGTTGTTGAATGAATAAATCAACAATGATTAAATGCATGATGAATGAATGCAGAGCATCAAACATTGGGGTTGTCTGTGACACTTTAGAGTTTACATTTATAAGTAGGGACCAGTCTTGCTATCACAGTATTATTTTTTGTTAGCATCTTATGATGGCTTTCACTAGCCAGTTGGTATGCTTCTCAGAGCTGATGAATGAAGAAACTTTTATTGCTAGGGTATGGCTTTTAAAAAGTGTAATTGTAGGGGAAGGTCTGTGGAATATTTTAGACGTAGTTTTAAGGTCTAAATGTAAGAAATAATTAACAAATTTTAAATTAACAACTCTTAATTTTGATAAACATGCATGTATTGGACAAGTTCTGAGATTTTAGAGATATGCTTGCTGTTTATCGAATATTTAGGTCATTAATATGTTGACATTTTCTTACCTCAGTTTGCTAACCTGCTGAGTGGGGATAATCATAATCCCTATTTCATAGGGTGGTTGTGAGAATTAATGAGTCTCCTAACATGTGAAGTATTTAGCTTAGTACCCAGCATATACTCAAATACTCAAAATGTTAGCTTAAAAAAAAAAGAAAAGAAAGGGTTCCAGCCACCCTTTGAGGGGCAGAAGTCCTCATTCAGCAGGCTCTTGTGATCATTATAGTTAAGGAAATATCCTTAACTTTATGACCTTAGGTCAAATTCAAACTTACTCAACCATGATGTGTTCTTTAGAAATTTTGTACATCATGGTGGCATAAGATTCTTTTTAAACGCCTTTTTAAAAATGTTAATGAAAGAGAAAAGTAATCCTGTGGAACTTAGAAATTCATTTTCGTTTCTTCTAGGTAATAACAAAAGGCTTTATTGAGCAACAAGGTGATGGTTTTGTCTGTGGGTCTTTGAGGAACGAACTTACTTTTCAAGTGGGTCTTAAAATTTAAGCCTCAATTAATTACATGTAGCTTTCTGATCTAAGACTGACCTTGAAGCACTAACTCAAAGAACATTTGATTTGATTTTCCTGTGGCAGTTCAGTGACATTAGACCTGTTGTCTTCATTTGTCCCTTTTCTTTAATCTCCAATATCCTGCATATTTCCATTGTCCTTCTGATTACAGGCTTTTGTGAGACAATTACTAACTGCGTGATCGCAAAAAGAATTACAAAACATGCCATGAGCTCTCTGTAGGTGATCCTTGCAGATTTATTAGAACTGCTTAATAGTTTAGAAGTTCGCATAGATTGCTTTTTGCTAGTTCAAAAACAGGGTTGGTAAGAGCGAAAGCTTGTGTAGCTAACCTAGCATTGCCCTTGTATTGTGCCCACGTAGGGAATCTGATAAGAGTGATTTCTTTTCCTTAAGACCAATTAAGCCTTTACATTTGGAAAAGACTAAGAAATTAGAGCCTGGTTTATAATCTGTACACAATACAGATAGTGGTACTTCTCTGAATTATCACTATGATTCTGGCAAGCAAAAATAAGAAACTACTTTAAATTCCTGTTATGTTAGATGCTGCAGCAGATTTGAATGGTGTCGACCATAATTCTCCATCTGTCTGCCTTAATTAGTTTTTGTATGGTGCATTTAATTGGGTTTCAGTCCTTCCTTACAGAGCGCTAATCTGTTTGTCGGCCTTGTTCCTGTTGCCATGCAGCTCTTCTCAAGTCTCACTCAAAATGGCAGGCTTTCTGAAAAATCAAATGTTTTTTTTTTTAGGATTTAAAAAAAAAAATTCTCAGGAATGAATTCCATACCCTTACCATACCTGCACCTGGCAGATCTGGGTTTTATCTCCCCTGACTTTGAGTAGGGTCAGCACAAGCACCACGTTGTGCATAATAGGTATTCAGATATTGATTGAGTGATTGAGTGAGTGAATGAATGAATGAATATCTCTCCATAGTAATTTTCTTGTCTGTCTCCTTGTTGATGTTTGGGAGCCATCTGCAGAAGCTACCCAAGAAAATGCTACTTAAGGGCACAGAGTTGATCAACCCACAGTTTTGCTTTCTTTCATTTACTGGTGGGTGAGTTCTGACTTCGGTGCCATGTTTCCCACGTTGCCTGGCAAAAGATGCTTTCTTGCCATCTGGATCCGAAAAATGCTGTTTGGGTATTGAGAACTTTTCATTCCCCACCTTTCAATGGCCCATGAAGATGACAGGACCCTATCCGAAGTTAAGACTGTATCGGAAGACTTGGGTTGTACAGTGAGTACAGCAGTGATCCCATCACTGTGGTGTTGTCAAGGTGAGGATGGTGGGACCTTCTGGATTCTTCTGGTTGCTCCCTGAGGCATAACGTAAGAGGAATAGCTACTCAGTGTTAGCGTGAAGTCCACGTGGCAGAAAAAGAAGCCACGATGTCATAAGCCTCATTAGTGCAAAGCCTGACACTCCTGTCCCTTGGCTTGGGGACATTGTTGTGATGGCCTCCATTTAGAAACTGTCCTTTTGGACTTCAGCTATTTCTGCTCAAATAGCAAAAATATTAACAGCCATATAAAGCCAAAAGTTTAACAAGTCAGTCAGCAGGTGGATGCTTGCTGAGTGCCTACCATATGCCCCACGTTGTGGAGTACGCTAAACGGCCTAAGAGGAAGGTCTTCATGAGGTATTTAAACTTAAATATATTGGTTGCAGTGAATGAGACGGATGTAAACATGAGATCTAGAATGGCATTAATGGTGATCAACGTTCCAGAAACGATTGAGGGCCTTTGGTCAAGCTGTTGTGCAGTAGACAGATTTCATTATTCTGATCAATAGCTTTAAGCCCATCTCAACTACATTCATCTAATTCATGTATATTTCAACAGCATTATTGTTTTTGTGGCAAAATAGTGGCAAAGGTTAAACAATAGACAGTTGAAATTTTTTTAATCAAATTTAATTACTTAATTGCAATCATTTTTGGGTGTATGTTTTCTTTTAACATTGACAATTTAAAAAGACTTGAAAAAGGTTTACTTAAATGTTTCCTTCCATTGTGATTCGTAAACAAAAGATGGCAATTTAAAAATAGATTTCACGTATCTGCTGTTCATCTTCTGTCTGTGTATTTCTTCCAACATGTTAACAGATCTTTTTTATCTTTTATTTTCAAATGGGCTTTTTGATAGTTATTCCTTCTTTGGGATGATTTCTTTGACATAGGATGTTATAAAAACATCTCTGAGGCAAAGACGAATGAATATTTGGGGTTAGGTAGAAAGCTGGAGAAATTCAGGTCTATCATTATGCTGACAAATGGAACCGAATCCACTTTAATTGTTTAACAGAGATGAGCCAATATTGATTGCCAGGCTACAAATTAGAGCTTAAATTTTATGACTCTAATTTTTATTTTTATTTTATTTTATTTTATTTAAGTGGAGCCCAACATGGAGCTTGAACTCAGGACCTGAGCTGAGATTAAGAGTAGGACGCTTCACCGACTGAGCCACCTAGGCACCCCTGTAACTGTAATTTTTTAAAAAAACAGGTCTTTTATTAAAAGATTCTTTTGATAAAAAAAATTGTGGCTACCTGGTAGCTGTTAACCTCAGTAAATTGTTTTGTGATGTCTTACGATTCTGTCTGAAAAGCGGCTGTGCTTAATTACAAAGTGCATCGGAATAGAAAGTAGCTGTTTTCTTGTAACATAAGATGATTTCTGTGTGTGTTCTTTGATAGCTGAAGAAGTCACGGATCTGAAGAGGCAAGCAGTTGAAGAGATGATGGATAGAATTAAAAAGGGAGTTCATCTTAGACCCGTTAATCAGACAGCTAGACCGAAGGCAAAGGTATGGAATGACTAAATGTCGCCCCTCCTGTGATGCTTCCTTTTTCAAGTGTAAAAGTTTGAAATTTGATGAAAGCGACATCAGGGCTGACTGTGAAATCTTAGGATAAGGCTAATGTGTCATAAAAGCCTCTACTCTTATACAGGCATGTTTCAGGACTCCTGTTTGAGCCGCAGTTAACCTAAATCCCTATAGAAAGAAAGTCCTGCTGTTGCAGGTGCTGTCCTCTGCTTAATATGAACTGCTACACCGAACAAATAATGATCATACCCTTTCTTTTCTTTAATTCCTTTTGTGTAATTCAACAAGTATGGATTGAGTATCTCCTGTGTGCCTGGTACTGTATTAGGCCCTGGGGATAAAGCAGGAAACAAAAGAGGCAACAAATCCTTGCCCTTCCTGAGGCTTCTGTTTCCATGTGAGGGGAGGGGGGCCGGGTGGGCAGGTGGCATCGCATGATAGTGTCAGAACGGACTTAAGACAACTTTTGAAAAATAGTGAGGTTCGTATGATCTCATTAATTTTACAAACCTGGTCCAGGCCACTTCAAGGAGAACGTTTTGTATATATACATCATCAGCTGCCGCGTCAGTGAGCACCAAGATCTAGCGAAGCGCCTAGAGCCTAGTTCTCCCTTATCTCATAGGTGTGTCGCATTGAAATAGACCAACAATAGGGTTTTTGATATTTGTCTTGAAAAATGTTTTTTTTTGTTTGTTTTCTCCCTGTCTTAAAGCCTCAACGGATGGGTCCTCTTTCTTCTTTTTCTGAACCAAACTTTAATGTTCTTTCTTACTCTCATGGATGCTCCTCTTCACCTGCTTCAGGGGCCCCAAGTATCATGACTATTAAATACAAATTTTGCTGGACTTTAAAAGTCACCACTTGGTCACCGGCAGGCGAGGTGGCTGGGCAGGGCAGGAGTTGTTGTGGGCGGGGGCTGCCAGTGGAAAGGGGGTTGGAAAGAGGGAAAGAATACCCAGCTGCAAGAGTAGATTGATGTACAGTGAAATGGAAACTCTCGCGGCCGCATGGAGTGCTGGTCGGCGTGAGTGCTCAGAGAGCAGTTTTCCAGGTGAGGGACGGAGCGCCCTCAATCTGGCCCGCGTGTTGTCGGTGTCGGGCGCCTGAAGCTCACTGCTGATGGAGCTGGGGCCAGACGCTACCCCCCTCACTCCCCCGCATCCCAGGCTCTTCTCTCCCCAGAATGGGCAGAGTGCCGGCCCTCTCCCACTCACAGGGTTGTTGTCAGGCTCAAGTGGACAATAGTGTGAGAACACTTAAAAACGGGGGATCTCAGTGGAATCTTTGACGTGAATACATTTTTAAGACTCTCGTGTCACAACTGTTTCGGAATGAATCAGCCAAACCAACAGACTAGAGAAAAATGCAACGTCATGGAGAAGCAAAATTAGTTTAGAGAGAAAAGTGTTGAAAACCTGTTAAATCCTAAGCGATCAGTGTTCTGTATGTACTTTCCTTTTCAGAGGATCACTTTGTCCTTCTTCCTTCTTGCCATGACTCTTCCAACAGTTACACGTTATTTAATGTCAGTTCAGAGCTGGAGAACAGCTGAACAAGGAGCAGTGGACGCCTGGGTGTTTCACGGGTAACCATGCAACCATGTAGAGGTAGTGCTGAATGACCCGCTCAGTAACCTTGGAACAAGTGTCACTGCATGCGCTACCAGACTCCCCGGCACGGGACGGCGGTGCTTTCCTGCCGAGGTCACAGGCTCCGGCCTGTAGGAGGCGCCTGCAGTCCGGAGGCGGTGGTGTGGTGGCACTGAGTGGCCTGGAGCCTGGGCGCTTGCTCAAATGTCACAGCTCGTCCCCCACACAGCATACCTGCACAAGTCAGGCCTGCCTGGAGAACACTAATTTAACCGCATATTTTCTAAATTCCTGGATGTCGTCGTGGCTACTGTTGTGGTTGAAATTAGTGTCTTGGAGCTGTGGACTGGCACCTGTGACGGGCGCAGATGGCACGTGTGTTTCCCAGAAAGCGTAGACTATGAAAGTGGAATGTCTCCGTCCAGTTTGTACCTGAGCAGCAAATCTCTCTCCCTCTCCATCCCCCTCTGTCTCTGCCTCTGTCCCTCTCTTGCTCCCTTTCTCCCTCTTTCTCTCATGTCCATTAAAAAAAAAATGGGAACAGGATCTTATTCTTTTATTAGCTTTTGAGAGGAAAGGGTTATAGGTCGCTACTGATCACTTCCCATCTCTCGATGAGAGAGAAATTAGCTTTACCTCTTCCAGGAATGAGAGGCCAGGGAGTTCCCTGCAGGTTCTCTCTCCATCTATGTCCTTTGTGAAAGGAGGTGGTACGGGGGAGATCAGAGGTCTTTGAGAACCTCGTGCTAGATTTTTCCTCCACTAAGTTAGCCGAGGGATCCATAGAGACTCTCAGGTATCGTGGGGTAGGCGAGTATTCCCCAGAACTTCATTTCCAGTTATTTTGTTCATGGCATAGCCAGACGCCAGATTCCAACTGGGCTTGTCATCAAGACTCAAATACAACCTTTCTCAAGGTGTACCTTTCCTCACAAGTAAGACGGAGGGATTGCACTGTGCGCCCTCTGAGGCCTCTCTTACTGCTTCGGTGGCCAGTGATGCTAACATTCTCCTGAGAAGCCAGGCTCTTCGCTGACCCCTGCTCCTGACTCAGTGCTGTTGTGAAATTCCTGAAACCAGACGCGCCAGTCCCCTGGAGCTACCGGAGCTGAGAGAGGTTTCTGCCCGGTCGCTTGCCACCTGCCCCGTGCTGCTGCCTCCCCTCCCGCTCCTCGCTCGCGGGCGCCAGGCCAGCCATGCTTATTGTAAAAAGTTCTGAATATTTGAAATTGAATCCTTGAAGTCTGGTGTTTACCAAACCTTTTCTCTGTATGATGATGATAACAAGAAGTGACAAAATGGCATTTAGAAGATGGGAGCTTGAGTCCTCTTGCTTTGACTACTTCCCCTAATTTTCTGTATTGCCGCTACTTAGGAGCGCTAACCTGTCTAATCTTTTTTCCTAACTGTAAGACATAGACCTGATTTTTTAAAAAAATAGTCACTAGAAGCTGCCAATACTTTGCCATGTAAATACCTCTGTTTAGTATTATTAGTATTATTAATTGTGCTTTCTTTTTAAAATTGTAGCCAGAATCTTCAAAAGGCTCTGAGAGTGCCGTGAATGAGCTCAAAGGCATACTGGTAAGAATGGATCTCGGTTTTATTATTTAGTTTATGGGAAACTGAAAGGAGAATATTTTTAAATCTATTTTTATGAATAATTGGTTTTGATAGGTTTTATTTTTGTTCACAATAATCCTCAATTCTTTGGGTAGTTCCTCTTGATTGTGCCGTGGACTCCTCCATCGGGTATGTTAATATGTGTTACGCATCAATACTCTGCTGTTCCTATTCTAGAAGAATGGTTACACTTTCACAAAATTCGTTATTTCCTGTTCTTGCCCTCCAGTCCTTGCCTGACAGCTTCAAGACAGAGTGACCAGATCTGAGGATGAGGGCGTGCTTGGCCAGAATGGAAACACAGTAGAGTATATTACACGGATAGTGCTTGATTTGGGGGCACAAAAGTAGAGCTCTTGGTGCCAAAATGTCAATCTGAGCTCCTACCCAAATATGTTAGTATCAGGAGTCAGGGTCACAGTCTGCTTCTCTTCATAGTTTAAAAAATTATTTGATGATAAATTGGAGAATAAGATAAAAGTCCCTGTCTTTATGTTACTGATTTCATTTTCTTTTTTCTTTTTTTTTTTAAAGATTTATTCATTTATTTTAGAGAGAGGGAGCGAGCATGGGGAGGGGGAGGAGCAGAGGGAGAAGGAGAGAGAGAGAATGTCAAGCATGCTCCCTGCTGAGCACGGAACGCAAGGTGGGGCTCCATCTCACGGCCCTGAGATCACGGACCAGAGCCAAAACTAAGAGTCGGGTGCTCAACCGACGGCGCCAGCCAGGCGCCCCATTACTCATTTCATTTTCTAAAGGTAACTCCTGTCCGTTGCAGAACAGGCCTAATGCCCGTCTCCAGCTATTTTTTCTCCTTGCAAACTATGAGCTTTTGCCAACAGAATGAGTGGGTCCTGGCCTGTCTGACAGTTGCCGTCAGAGACAAATGCCTCACTTAGAAAATGTTTCAGGTACTAAGAGCTCTAGTCTCAGATCCTGTTACGGTCTCAATACCAGTTTTTATGCACAGTAAGTCACCAAATGTGGGGGCAGAGGTACAGAACTAGTATCCTCGTGTTTGTTGTTACGGTGTTAATTATGCATTGCATGTAGACATCCACATAATTGTGGTAAACAAAATTATTTTCATCAAGCATGAAACAGCAGACTGAACTCAGAATGGCTTAATTAGTTTGCTTTAGGTTTAGGTGAGTGGAATTAGTCCTAAAGAGAGGTATAGCCTGGCTCACAGTGGTGGTCCACCTACGGAATAAAGGATGATGACCATTGAAAAAGTATGTGGTTATTATCTAATGGATTCTTTGAAGAGAAAACCTTGTTATTCAGTGAGAACTCCCTATGCGGGGTTCTTTCGTCATCTGCACATCAGGATGCTAATTCCTCTTCATGAAGATGCCCCAGAGTAGAGTTCTGATCATTAGTGAAAGAGTACACTGAGGTTGACTATTTAAAATTAGGCTTACTTGAACAGTCGGACATCTGTCAAGATACAGATGATACTTGATTAGCCAAGATATCCCACTCCCTGATAATGCTGGATGGTAACAAGTTTACTGAATTATAGTGTTGTTCTTAAAGATCACGTTCACTATCCAGTCATATTCAGTATAATTTTGTGCCACTTCAAGGAGAGAAATTTGCAGCGTAGATTTTTGGGAAATAGTTTACAAATTTAAAAAATTGTCAGAATTTCTTTCTTTTCTGCAAATTGCCCCCATCCTCCTCACTCTGGATTTATCATTAGATTTCTGTACCTTGTCTGGCATTAAGGTATTCCTAATAGCTATTATTCTGGCAATATTATATCTTTGCATTAAGTGTTTTTTTAAAAAGTGGAACTCATGGTGCTGTCCCCTACTCTTCTTTGCCAAATGGCAACTCTCCAGTACCCCCGTAGAAGTTCCCTTTGAGGGATGATGGATCATTTGGAACCCCCAGTCACTTGGGGCCAAGAAGCCATACAACTCCTTGTGAGAGAGAGAAAGGAAGCCCCTCTTCGGTGGGGCTTTATTGGTGCTTCTTGCTGGCACGCAGACTGTTAGGGTTGTCAGAGTTAGTCCCAGCAAAGCACATGAGCATGGGCAGCCTGCCAGAGGTGCACTGTGATGAAGAGCCGGCACCTGGGCTGAGAGAGGCCAAGAAGCCTAAGGAACCTCATGTTCAGTTCGACTGTAGAACAGAAACCAGGAAAACAAGCAGAAACTGGTGTTTTTGCTGAAGTCAGATGTGACCTGAGTTGTAGGGACGTCACCATTTGGAGACTGGGCCTTTTGCTGAAAGTTAGCCCACAAGTAGAAACACATCTCTGGCTTGGGGTTTGGAAAATCTCGCTCTGTTTGGATGTGGACACTTTCCAAGCCAATTGCTGTAGTTTCAGTGTCAACTGAACTTATTTTTCCAAGCCTGTGTACACTGAATTTTTAGAAGCTGTATGTTTTGTAGATTTAACAAACTTACAGTTTATTTCTGATAGTCACACAAGGGTTTTTTTGGAGGTTTTGGAGACTTCCCGAATCACCCCAGTCATGTAAAGTCACTCTAAGTGGGAACAGCGATTTCTGAAGAATAAATCCATACAAATTAATCTAGAAGTCTCTTTAAAGTTCAGTTGCCTCTAAATCAAATAAAAACAACCTCTAAGAAATTCTCTTTTAGGTTTTTCCCGAACATCTTCAGTTTTTCAGAGGGAATCATCGAATAGTTGGTTTTGCCACCGACAATTATATCGGTTGGTGTTACGAACATTTAACCGACATGGGGACTGAGATTGAACAGTGGTTTGGGAATCAGAAGAGCTATGTTCAAGTCCAGCCCTGTCACTGACTTACTGTGGGGCCCAGCCCAAACCCCAAAGGCTCACTGAGTTTGAATTCTCTTCTCCGTAAAGTGAAGGAATTCTGTGTACCGCATGCCTTCTAAGTGAATTTCTGATTCTCAGACTTTATGACTAATACATAAATAGACAATTTAGACAGTCTTGGTACTTTATCAGCTGAGCTCCTTGATCATTTCAACTGAGCGTCATGTAGAAATCTTTCTTTTCTCCGTAAGTGCCTGCATATTTAAAGTTTACTCATGTATTAGCTGAATCGGTCACATCAGTCAATGGTTGGAGAAAAAAAGTTTGAGATTCAAAGATTAGAACTTGGAAAACGGAATCGTTCAGTATCAGGTGTGATGAGAGGGTGGCTCAGCACCATCAGAATGTGGGGGAATGAATGCTGTTATTCAAGTGAAAAGTTGAGATGATGGTGAGAGAGAAATTCTTCCTTAAAAGATATCCTTGCAAGGTGTATGTGTACAGACACAGATCTCTTTCTTGAATTAACTCCAGCCGTTGGGAAAAATCAAAGAATGTTCTTGACATTCAAACAATGTAATAGTCTCATGTAACAGCA
This sequence comes from Phoca vitulina, assembly GCF_004348235.1. Taxonomy (NCBI): domain Eukaryota; kingdom Metazoa; phylum Chordata; class Mammalia; order Carnivora; family Phocidae; genus Phoca; species Phoca vitulina. The sequence continues at coordinate 13,752,045 of NW_022589731.1, read as the reverse complement.
ATGGCCTTACATTTTTCAAATATCTGTTTACAAATGATACAGCTGGTAAGTTTTAAAAATTGCAAACACATGATTTGGGGAATAGTTTTTCTAATACATTTTTTCAAATTTGTCTTAATTGGCTTAGTTTTATTTTCTTTATCTTATCAGTCTTGATCCTATTTTAGTATTTAAGTCCTTGATGAGTAGGTAAGGATCTGCATTAACTGTCAAATAAACCACATCATCCAATTTTTTAAGTTATAAAATAAGCTATTATTTTACATGTTACATGTAATGTGATTTTCCTTTGAATATATTTTATGAATTTTTGCAATAAATGAAAAGCAGAAAGAGATACTTGGGGGGTGGAGTATCATATGCTTGATTACAGTATGAGCCTTATCTATGTATTTTACACATTAATCTTAGCTGGGTAGCTAATAGCAAAAGAATAAAATCTCCTAATCTTGTTAGTCAATCCCCTCCCCTGCCCCATCCCCACAGGCTGTTTCTCAAAGCCTTTACCCAGTTAGGGAAGAAGCCTTTCTAAACAAAACATAATAACCTATATCATGTGAGATTTGTAACTACCTAATATTACAAGCTATTTTTTTTGTTTTATAGGCTAAAGAAGAAACATGAGTTACCGTTTTTAGCCAGTAGAATTCTTAGAGTCCTTCAGGAAGTTGGCAGGGGAGGCAGGAGCAGGATTAAGGCAAACCCATAGTGAGCTGAGGTGGGAAGGCTGGCCTGGTTGTTGGCCTTGGGGGACAGAAGCTGCCTCTGACTGTGGCATGAAGTCTGGCAAGTTATGCCAGACTTGAGGTTCTGATTTGCTGAGATCCAGAGATTGTGGATCTCCTGGCTTCCCCCCTCCCCAAGCACGTAGCCCGGCTAAGGAAGGCCATTTCAAAGAAATAGTGGGCATTTCTTATGAAAGAAAACTGGACCCCTGGTAACGGTGCAGTGCTGAATCCTTACATACAGGATGAGAAGTGTGTCACCCAGCGTTCTGTACACACACTTGACTGGTCCTAGGAGATAGAGAGCCATAGTTCTCCCTCCATAACAGGCTTCCCAGAGGAGCCAGGGCCGGGAGCCACCGCCTGGGTCTTCCTCCATTGTCTTGACAGTCAGTACCAAATTCAGCAGGTGCACAGCCGTATGCCATCTCTTGTTTCCTTCAGTATCTTCCGGGCCCTGGATAATACATTCACTGCCTCCTCTGTTAGGAATATGGAATTACGATGCCGGCCCTTCCTTGCCTCCCTGGGTCATCGTAACCCTTCCTCCTTCACAGTGAAGTCAGGGGGTGCTCGGGGCAGCCCTTCTTTGGCCAGGCTGCACGAGAGCACCCTGTGCCTCCCGTGGCACCCGCCACACCGTGCCACCAGGTGGGGAGCTGGGTCATTCTGAAGACTCAGCCACACACTTTCAGTGCCACGAGGATTTGGGTTCAGTAGCTCTTGGCTGCTGTGTCAAGAAAACCTTCGAAGGTGAGTTCACTATATGCTTCTCTTCTCCCCACGATCGATCAACATATATCCGAATCTTCACCATCGACGTGCAGGTACCTTCCCACCGCTGAGTTTCACAGTTAGCTCATCGAGAGGGGTTCTTGTACTGTTCTCTGGATGTGCAAGCTAACATCTGACGCCCTCAGTAGCATCTTCTTAAAAGATCCAACACTGTGTTGTTGAAGGTACACACATTACAAAATTATATATATATAGATACATGGCAAATTCATTCTGTTTCCTAATTCCATTCAAATTCTGGTAATGTTTTGCTGGTTTGATTTTTATATTCTTTTGTATATTGTATTAAGACATTAACCTTTTCGTTTTTGTTTTTGTTTTGTTTTCACTTTAGGGGACACTTAACAAATCCACTAGTTCAAGAAGCTTAAAATCCCTTGACACTGAAAACAGTGAAACTGAGTTAGAAAGGATTTTGCGTCGCAGAAAGGTGACAGCAGAAGCAGATAGCAGTAGTAAGCTGGTTTGAATTCTCCGCAGTTCTACTCTTCCTCTCCGAAACATCTGCCTTTAAGTCCCTTTCTAACATGAAATGATCTTGTATAATTTTTAATTTTTTTTAATGTGAGTGAGAAGTATTGGATTGGCAAAGGTACTTATGGATAGATAGCTCATTAGAAATTATATATTTTTGCTTATTGATATGTTTATTTATTTATTTGTTTGTTTATTTGCAGGTAATCAAGGTTTTAGAGATTGGGCTTGCTTAAGGGAAGATGCCCCCATGTACTTAGGATGTACAGATACTTAGGATGGGCTCTGACAATAGTGTAGCAATGAGAACAGGCTCTGGATCCAGACTGCGTGAGTTTGAATCCTTGCTCTGCCATTGACGAGCGGCTTGCCCTTCAATTGCTCAACCCCTCTGTGCCTCAGATTCTTTATCTGTGAAACGAGGGTAATAAAAGCACTGCCTCATCGGATTATTCTAAGGATCGAGTAAGTCAGTGTATGGAGAGTGCTTAGTGGTGCGCATGGCACCAAGTCAGTGCACAGGGATTAGGAGTCAGAGTAGGAATTACGCATCAGTTATAAATGCAGAGGCATCGTCTTTATCCTTCATATGCACTCTGTTCATTGTCTCTGCATATGAGAAATGTCAGCTCCGTTACCAGCTAGAAACAACCATCTGAGCAAGTCTGGAGCTCAGAGACTGGGTCATGATGTGCATGTATGAGACCTCAAAACTAACTTTGTATGTCTTCTGTTTTGTTTTTTGTTTTTTTTTCCCACAGCTTGGTCACAGGAATTAGCAGAAACCCATATGAGCTTTTTCCCTTGTGGCCAGGAGGCTGGCTTTGAAAAACTACTCCAAAGTAAAATTAACCAGCAACCGTAGCTAATGGGATGAATCTTTTAGACTCGGTTCAGTCAACTCCAGTTGGTCCATTTAAATTTGCACTGAGTCATGTTTACCAAGTTTAAGTTGCTAGAATAGGAGGGATTTGGGTTTTTGCTAATCAAGCTCTAGTTTCCATGTAGGGATTTTACTCAGACAATTTAGTAAATTGGTTCTTTGTACTGGAAGCAGCAGAATAGCAGCCAAACCTTTATTATAAAAAGTTGAAACTTTTGTTTTCTTCTTAAAAAAAAAAAATCAGCCATTCAGGTTTTAGTTTGGTCTGGAAATTCTGCTGTTAATATCATAGAAGAATTCCTTCCCCCCGAAAATAACCACCTCTCAGGAAAATTAAGCTGTGCTGTAAGAGATTTTTTTTCTTAGAATTGCTTTATAAGCATTTACCAGCCCCCACAATGAATCATTGTTCCTGTTGTGACAATCACTTCTTCCAGCATTTCATCCTTGGAGTTTTCATATAGCCATCATTATTGTTTAGGACTTGGTGGATCCCATTTTTGTTCTCTGTCATTTACATTTTGTATTTTGTTCCTGTGGAAGCATTCTGACTTCACTCGTGAACTCGGTCAGATGTACAGCACCATTTCCGAGTTGGTGTTCAATGGGAGAAACCAGGAAACATTTTCATTTTAGTCAAGATGGGAATTTGAATATTTCAGAGAATGGAGAAAGAAAGGAACACACTGTACAGGCATGGTTGAGAATCTTTCATTTTATTTATTATACCCCACAATATATAAATATTCAATGTATCATTTGAGGGATATTACAATAAGGTATATAGTCAATAGAATCATCAGTATTTGGATAGAGAAACAAGAACTCTGGCAGAGTAGAGAGGAACCATATTGGGGAGAGTGACTTGTAACTGAGTAGAAATTTTCTTTTGAGCTCCCTAGTAGCCAAAGCAAAAAAAAAAAAAGGGGGGGGGGGAGGGTGAGAGGAGGAAACAAATTTACAAACTCTTATCATCTAGAAAAAGAAATCATACTTTTTTTTTTTTTTTTTAGATGGTACCACTGTTTTTCTGGCATCGAACTATTAGAGGTATTTGCCAAATAAACCTTTTTATAAGGGTCATGGAATGACAAAGTGAAAATCCAGAAAGGGTTGGGGGGTGTAGGGGAAGGGAGTAAGAAGCTAAAGTTAGCACAGCTGCACACTGCATGGTGGGAGCAAATTACAGAGATGAATTTGATAGGTTTATGGCTTCAGGTACACTTGAGTCTCTTGAGATTTTTTTCCTTTTGCACACAAAGGCTTATGGGGAAGCTAATGTGAGGTCACAGAGTGGAGAAAGGAAGCATGGTAAGAGAGGTGGGGGCAGCCTGAGCTTTGCAGACAGCAGATCCCAGGATAGTTGCTATCTCCCTCGGGGGGCCAGTGAAGCACCTTTCTCTTTAGTTTCTCTTATCAGACCTATCTGATACTTTCGGCTCGTGGCCTACCAAGCTGACATTTCAAAGAGCAGCAAGTACCTCTTGGAAAACACTGGACAGCTTAAACAGGATGCAATAATAATAATAATCTTAAATATTATGTATTTTTATTTATTTTTTAAAGATTTTATTTATTTATTTGACAGACACAGCGAGAGAGGGAACACAGGCAGGGGGAATGGGAGAGGGAGAAGCAGGCCTCCCACCGAGCAGGGAGCCCGATGCGGGGCTCGATCCCAGGACCCTGGGATCATGACCTGAGCGGAAGGCAGACACTTAACAACTGAGCCACCCAGGCGCCCCTATTTCTTTTCGTATGTAAGAAAAATCAGAGTTCGGCTCAGCTCACCCACTCTCTGTCCTTGGTAGCGGGCCTCATTTACAGAAGAGGCAGTGGGCGTTGGTGTTTTCAGAAGCAGATCTACTTTCCTACAAGGACAGATTGCTTAAAGCTGTCTAGCTTTGTAGTCAGCAACTGCCCAAGGGCAGAATAGAGCGGCTCAGAAGCAAATCTTGAATTCAACTTCGTATTTTTTCAGGATCTTTCTTGATCTTCCAGCTCTTCTCTCTTCATTCCCACATCCCATGCACCAGGAGGCTTGTCCTAGGTGGGAGGGGAAAGGTCTTTTGAATCAGGATATTCAGTGATGTCACAGGCTCCTCGGCCCAGCTGCTAGAAGTGAAATAAAGGAGGAAGGCAACTGACGTTTTGGGAGCTGTTGCTTCCCGCTGGAGCCAGAGTGGGGGGTCTGTGTCTCCCCCAGGGAGTGAGGCCACGGGAGGTGGGACCACAGAGCGGCAGAACGGTTTCCCAGCCCCTCTTTCGGGAGGTTTTGCACATCACAGAACTTCAGTTTGGGAGCTGATAGGTTATACTGTTGGGATACGTCAGACATTCACATGCAGATGTGAGGAAAACATGCCAGAGTTTAACATTAACGATCAAGGATCAGCTAGCATTTTGGATTGTGCCCCCTAGTGCTTTCCATTTTAGGAGATGATCTGACACTTGTGAAGGAATAAGACTCCCAAGTTCTGTCCTCTTTACAGTGGTACCTCTCAAGGTTGTCCTCCAGCTTAATTTTATCCATACACATTTATGACTTAGTACATAAATATGTTTTACAAAGATTTCTTCTGAGGTTTCAAGGAAGACATATTGGAATCTTGCTTTGGAAAAAGCTGGCTAGGGTAAGGTCTTTCTGACTAAAGATAGAAAACAAGTAACGGAAGAACTTTGCTTCAGGGCCCGGGAGTTTTGGATTGGTACGCCAATAATTTCAGTAACGAGCCCTATTACAGTGATTTAGACTGATCCCAAAGAGCAGAAAGGTCCAAAAGATAAACAGCCAAACTCTTTGCCACTTAATTTTTAGAATCCTGTGTCTGTATTTTAACAGGAAATAAATCCACTTACTTCTCAATCACATTAAAATGAAAATGTTCATAAAAGCTGTTTAATGCTTAAGAAGCCTTCAGGAGCCTTTTTAAAAAGAGCCTTTTGACATTGTTCCATTTGCTGTTTAAAACACAGAGCTGAGTTTTGGGAAGAATTAACTCTTGAGAGGCCAAATGGTTCAAGTAGGGCTGTCAGAAAGCCATGCTCTGAGAAGATAAGAGTTTTCACAATTCTGGTATTAATAAGGACTCTGGTCAGCGAGGGAACCATGGCCTGGGTTTTTGTGCTTTCTTAAAGGTCTGTACATAATTTCTCAGCTTGGTCCTGGTGCACTGAAAAGCAGTAGTACCCCCCAAACAGAGCATATTTCTAACAGGAACATTTTCTAGCATGCTCTCGAAATTTTAACAAAACTTGGCCTTCTCACTTCCTGAGAGATTTTCGGCTAATCTGTTTTTCAGTACCATATTAATAAGCATTGCACAGAATTATTAAACTTGAGGTATGTGTTTGGTTTTAAGGTCCAACCGGGATATTAGCCACCTCAGAGTCCAAATCCATGCCAGTGTTGGGTTCTGTATCCAGTGTAACAAAAACAGCCTTGAACAAGAAAACTCTGGAGGCAGAATTCAACAGCCCGTCCCCCCCAACACCTGAGCCAGGTGAAGGGTCGTGTAAATTGGAAGGATGCACAAGTTCCAAGGTTACATTTCAGTAAGTAATGATGCTCTTTACTAAGTAAGTGTGTAGAAGAATCTGTGATGACTAAACTGTGTGTTGCTTTGCTTTCTTCCTCTTCAGAGAGATTTTGATCGGGTTAGCCAATAACTACTCTTCTTCCTTTGTTTGACGAGCCAGCTTGTGATTCTAGGCTCCTAGTTTAGAGCTCTTATTCTGATCCAGAGCAGATACGGGTAAAGAGAATTCCTGCCCCTAAACTGGTTTGGTAATCAGGTTCTTCTTCCACACACACAGTTCACCTGGATGATAATTACTCAGCATCACAAGACACTTAATCATTCTTTCAGGATTAAATGCTTGGATCATCCCTCTTAATGATTTATGAGCAGTCGAGGAAGATGCCAGATCTTCCAGAAGACGCTAGATCTTCCAACGTACTTTGAAGGGGACATTTTTAGAACCTTGTTTTCTGGTCCTCAGTGAAAGATGTGCCTTAATACTGCTCTCTCCTGAGAGTGAAGAGATGCTACTTAAAAAGAGTTCTCGCCGAAGACTTGCTTTGGGAAAGTGGCACTTTGTCCAAGAGTTAATCTTGCTGTTGAATGTGTTTCAGACAGATCTGGTGGAGGGTCAATTTGTTTTATAACAGAGGCAAGCTCTTTTTGAAATTAGTCTAGTTTTACTGAAGTTCTCTTGCCAGGGTGTCAGCTGGTTTGCCGCTTGAAGAAAAGGAAGAGGTGAGACAAATCAGATCAGCCGAATATTGTAATCATGGTTAATTAAAACCTCTGACTTCCTGTTCTCTCAGGAGAGAAAGAACCCCCTTTTTTTTTGTAGCTCTATCTGTCTTAGTTTAAAAGGTGAAGCCTGGACAAACGAAGTTGCAATTCAATTTAGATCTATTTTTGCCAACTGGTATTTTCTTCCGCTCTTGCATTTCTCTCCCTGGCCCTATTAACTTTTTTTCCCCCTCTTTTGGAATGAATGGCCTTCTTTGCTGATTTACAGTTTTATCTCATTTCATTGTGTTTAATTAAAAGCACACTTCCCCTGTGGTCATGCGTTTCCTTTCTTTTGACTGGAGTCATTTGAACAATTCTAACAGAAAGATGATCTATACTCATTCTTCATCTTTCCTATTAAATTTGTTTAACACCTAATTTGACATCAACAGTCTGGCTACATCTGAACCAATATCCAGACATAAAAGCAATTTGGCTGAAACAGGTTAGTTGCTGAGAAATGCTTCAGTGTGCGCGTATAGATTTTTTTCCCTTTACCATTTTATATAGATAATCTTAATCAGAAAATACTGCAACTCCTTCCTCCTTTTGTCTGTCTTTTATTCTCCAAAAGTAAGTGGAAATTACATTTCCAAGAAAGGAAATGAAATAATTGCAGGCCCAAGGTCTGCAAAATGTGTGTTGAATTGACAGTGAAAAGGATCCGTGTGTTGACAGACACAGTTGTTAGATGCCATAAAGGCCTAAGTGAAGCTCAATTTATTTCTCGTCTTGCTTGTTCAATGACTGCTTAAGAGACACATTTCAGTTTAATTTAGCTACTTAAAGCACTAATACAAATACTCGGTGCCGCTTTATTAACTTTTAAACTTTGTAACCCAATGCTTGATTATTCGGTTCTTGACATTCTTTAGCTGAAATAACTAATGCCATGTATTTTCATATTGACAGTCATTTAGCAAAGAAGAGTGCCTTTCTGAAAAATCTGTTTCTTATGTATAATTAGACTATCCAAATGAATCCCGTTATTTTGTGTATGTACCTGGTAATTATTCACTTCCCAGACAGGCACCCACACTTCGTTCATTTATGATTAAACCTAGTTTTTTTAAATGAGTACAAGAAGTTTAACTTAACATAGTTACATGAAAGCTTTGAAAATTAAAATTCCTGTGATGTATCAGGATTCCCTGAAAACTGGTCTGGCTGCCAGGAACAAGAAGGGTTATTTTGGAGGCTGGCTCTAAGAAGTTCACTCTGTTAGACCAGCCATAAGGTGGAGGCAACTACATTGTCTTATCTCAGAGACCTGGATGGTCAAAGCACTTGGAAATCAGATCAGCGATTGTAAAGCAAAATGTTACCTTTGCTTTTTACACTTGATCTTAGCCAAAAGGCCGAGAAGCGGTTACCTTTGCTTTTTAAAATCGTCTCTACTCTAATGATCTCATCCTTGTTTTGATATGTGGCTGCACCACCATGGTGTTTCAGCCTAGTGTCATTTTCTGCTCTTGACGGGGAATCAGGGTCAAGGGAGGGTAACAGTCACAGTACCCTCTAGTACATACTTTCTCTCTCTCTCTCTCTCTCTCTCTCTCTCACACACACACACACACACACACACACACACACACCCCAGTCCCTACCACCCTGACCCACCCTCCATCTTCCTACTTTGGCCCCTCTGGCCAGGTATCACTCCACCCTAGCCCTTTGCTTTTGCTGTCCCTTCTGCCTCCTTTGTCCTCCCCGGTGACCACCTGATTTATCTCATCTCTGTCCTTTCTTTGCTCAAATGTCATCTTTTCAATAAGGCCTTCCCTGACCACCCTGTTTAAAACTGTAATTCCTCTTCCTCTAAGCTCTGATTCCCCTCACCCTCCTCCGCTTCTCCCCTGCTAGAATGTAAGCTCCATGAGGGTAGGAGGTTTTTTTTGTCTGCCCACTGGTGTATCTCAAATGCCTGGGAAAATCCTGGAAATTCTGTAAATACTTGTTGAATAAATGAATGAATGAGTACATTTTCAGTATCACTAAAACAGCAGAATGTCAGTTAATTAGAATACCCAGTTAGCCTGCATTTCCCCTGTTATTCAACAGTCCCACATATGCACAGGCTAAATATTGGAGATTTTTGTGTGTTCTATGGTTGGCTTCTTTGGTTTTGTAAATTTTTTTTGTTTTAATGCTCAGAGGTCATTTCCAGTCAGCTCAATTTTGTATAACTTCTGCATCTTTGTACCTACACAAGATAAAGTTATCAGAGACAATAGCATGCCCAATTTTAAAGGAAAGATTCAGCTATGCTCACTTGTATGGCCTCAGGTAGATAGGAAAGATTGGAAACCTACTAAGAAGGGTTTTAAAAGAGTAGAAACAAGGGGGTTTTCTGCATAAGATCTTCACTTAATGAGAAAATTATAACACCAAGCTATTCCTGGAAAGTTTTTTTCCTTTTAATAAATTCCTAAAAATCAGCATATATATGTGTTCCAAATAATTGAGTAACTCCAGTCTGGTAGATTACGGAGCCAGAAATACATGGATTTATTTCCTAGGGACTCATGAGATGGCAAGAGATATCTTTAATACTTAATTGTAAGGATTAATTAAAACTAACATTCTTGTCACCAGCCTAAGCAAAGCAAGGGTTTTATTTATTTATTTATTTTTTAAGAAAAAGGGAAAGGTAATCAAGACTTGGAGAAGCCTAATTATTTCCATTTTAATAATAGCTTTAGAAATATTTGTGTCCTGTTAATTATTTCTAATAAGTGTATATTATGTAGTAATAATATCTTAAATCTAATAGCGAACTTGAATTTCATTAATTCTGATTAGTTATAATTCAGACAGGAATGATAATAATAATCTCCCTTCATGCTATGAGAGGTGAAGAGTTCGGCCAAACAAAATAAATAAATCAAGAATACATATATACATACATAACCAACCAACCAACAAAACTGATTTTGCTTTCATGCTCTTTCCTGTTGATTGAGAGTAAAAATCTGACCTTGTTAAAATATTTAAGACTCACTGATCCAAGTTAATCCATGGGTGGGATGGTCAATGTAAAATAGAGAAAATTCCAGATTACAGATTTTTTTTTAAAGATACTTGTTTTATTACTTTCAGAGAGCACAGGGTCAGAAAGACGAGGATGGTTTTGTATCTTCACCTGTAAGAGCCTGTAGAGCGGGGCGCGGCGTAGCAGGGAGACAGGCCTGAGCCTTCTCGTGTGTGCACAGGGCGGCCCGCAGCAGGGGCTGTTGGCCGGAACGGGAGCTCTCCCTACACCAGGTAAACGAGCGTCCCGATCTTGGGTTTGCCATTTGTGGCCATTAGGCCCTTAGGCAAGTTACTGAGCCCCGGATTCTTTTTCCTCATGTGTAAAATGAGGGAGATAACACCTGCCTTGGAGAGTCATCATGTGGGCTAGAGAACATATGAGAAGTATTTCAGTAAATTCCTTTCCTGTCTTACATTAAAATCGTAATGCGAGGCCATGGCTGCCTCATCCAGGGCCAGAGCTGAGTTCAGAGTTTAGACACCGGACACCTGCGTTATTGACTGGGCCAGGTTTCCTTGGGAAGGTCATGCAACCTCTCTGTTGTGTTTTCTTTTTTGTGTGTTTTTTTCTTATCTAAAATCGGGGCAAGTAGATGAGGCACTGTCCAGAGTCCCCCGAGAGCTCTACAACCTCAATAATTCCTCACAAATGTAGTTGCTTGGTGAAGAAGTTCACAGTTAAGCCACAAAAGGCAGGCCCATATTTTCTGCCTGCAATGTGCCTCTCAGTACAGACTGATGGTAAAACACACACAAACCCAGGACTGTAAAATAATGTTTAAACTATGTTACCAGAATTTACAAATCCAAATCAAAATCATTGTTATCCTTCAGAAAAGTACTCTTGGGGGTCAGAATACTCACTCCAGCCCTGTCACTGTTGTTCCAAATGCTCTCAGACCTGCCTGGATTAGAGGTATCTGATCACACAAGAGACAAATTGGACAGCTGGTCCTACAGGAGAATTAGTGCCAGTATGTATGTATGTATGTATGTGTGTATGTATGTATTTACATTTTATTTATGTGAGAGAGACAGAAAGAGCACAGGCAGGGGGAGGGACAGAACAGGAGGGAGAAGGAGAAGCAGACTCCCTGCTGAGTGGTGAGCCCCACACGGGGCTCGATCCCAGGACCCTGAGCTGAAGTCAGACGCTTAACCAGCTGAGCCACCCAGGTGTCCCGTGTGTCAGCGTTTATTTTGGTAAAAAATGATATGGGCCATTTTAATCTCCCTTGTATGTTCAGTGTGTATTTCCAAATGACTTTGGCTTTTGAAAGTGAATTCAGTTTTTAAAAATAGCCATCAGTTTGCCACAGTTGCAGATACAGATTTTTTAATGTGAACAGTATACGTAGATATGAGTGAAGCTGTCTTCCATTCTAAGCCTGAAACATGTTAGCTCTGTTATCAGTAGAATGCAGGAGTCTGCTGTTCTCAGTGGTACAGGTGAAGGAAACAGAAAACATTTTGGGGGGAAAAGCCTACAACATTCCACTGTATATGGGTTTTCTCTTTTTTTAGTTAATATTTTTTATTCTTTACAACCTATATTATATGTTAAAATATATTCATATTATAACAATATCTGTCCAAGAGGAGAAGTACTTTAATTGCTCCAGGCAGGATATATACGTTGATTACAGATGAGACGATGGGTAATGGCACCATTTTCTGCTTTGGAAGTTCTGGGCTTTGGAACTCGCTTCCACGATGTTTTACTGTCGTTACTCTATTTCACTAACATTTATTAAGCCCTGTACATTCATGTGTTATTTAATTCTTCTAAATGTACAGATTGGACATAGCTCCATTTTATAAATGTGAAAACTGAGGCTCGGTGAGGCTAACACTCGGCCCACAATTATATTCCTCATCAAGAGTCGGATCAGATTTCAGTCGAGCCTATTTCATTCTACCTCCAGAGCCCATGCTTCTGAACTACAGCCTACTGCGTTGAGCATATTGAGAGCTTGAGAAATGGAGGGAAGAAAATGACTGAGATATTGTCTTCTATTAGAAGCAATGATGCTGCAGTTAAATCCACCCCCCCCCCCCCCGTGATCCTCACATCCTGCTCCTCTGACCCTGTCTGCTCATAGGTAGTTCATCCCTTTGCCCCTCCCGTTCCCGAGGCTGACCTCACCAGGTACAGTATGTCTCGCCAAGGGAAGAAGGTGGTAGCCAGTAAAACAATTGTGGAAAGGGGAGCCGATCTGCATTAGCACCGAGACTTAAAGAGTGGGCGAAAAGAAATCATTTTCATGTTTTTTGTGTCAAATGTCCAGTAAAAGAGGCAAAAGCCTCAAAAATTTTGCAAATTACCGTATCACCAAAGCAGCCTCAGTGACTTCAGAATCTGTGGGCATACGTTTCATGTACACACTTTTTATTTTTTTGACATTTTCCAACATTTTGAAGAATAATTTATTCCCCAGGAGTCAAAAATCTTGAAAATATCTGACTAATCATTGGGTTCGAAAGGTGCTTTTTACTAAATCATAATATAATATGATAATAGAGAGGTGAAGCACTGTGAATCCAGTTGTTTCAAAAACATACCTTCTATAGCCCAAAATAAATTTTGTCATATCAACTTTATGCTATACCTTCTTTTTTTTTTTAAATTTTATTTATTTGACAGAGATACAGCAAGAGAGGGAACACAAGCAGGGGGAGTGGGAGAGGGAGAAGCAGGCTTCCTGCCGAGCAGGGAGCCCGACGTGGGGCTCGATCCCAGGACCCTGGGATCATGACCTGAGCAGAAGGCAGACGCTTAACGACTGAGCCACCCAGGTGTCCCTATGCTGTAACTTTTTAAGACACCTCCATCTTGGGTCATTCACCCATTAGCTCCTTTGAGTTTGTGCGTACGTGTCCATTGGTCGTCATGTTTTTAGGCTGTAAACAGAGGCAGGACAGGTGGGCCTTCAGTATAGAGAAAGAGGTGAGCAGATCTTCAAAGAGTCAGGCATCACAGTCGGGCAGAGGCCCAAGGTGGGACCTCGTGCTCTTGCCCTCTTGCTCCTCTGTCTCTGAAGAGTGTACAAACAGGTGGGTGTTACTCATCCCTATTGAGCTTTATTCATCCATGCTCACTTTTCCTATTAACACTTCCAGGAGGGTGAATGTCCTGACAGTCACAGCTAAACAAGGCAGATTGTTCATTTCATCTAGTTACTTCTATAACACCTTGCTTCAGAGAGGGAAGAGAACCCATTTGAAAGTGGACTCAGGTTCCATCATCACTGGTGTACCTCTCAGTGATTTCACAGCTGGGTCTTCATCTCTTGGCTCTCATTCTCAGAGACAGGGTAAAGCTGCATTTGCCAGAGTCTCTTCCAGTGAACGCTTCTCTCACTCATCATGCTTCTTTTCAACCCCAGATCTCCCCCAGAACTCTGAGCTTTATCAAACTTGTACTTTTTAGCCATGAGACAGGCAGCTAGCTTGCCTTTTTTTGTTCGGGAGGTCAAAACAGGCCACACTGTGCCCTACAAGAATTTTAAAAACAAAAGCCCAGGTATCAGTGACCGGAATTCAGTTTCAGTAGAAAAATGTCCATTTCTGATGAAACCATTTTTATTATAATTTGCATTTAATTTCTAGATCTATGGTGTCTCTAAATATGTGTGTCTTTTGTCCCCATACAGATTTATTTTTGTGAGAGTTCATCTTGTTTGAGCCATTAACTGAATAGCAAAGGGTAGTTGATAAAAGACAAATTTTAGATGTCTCTTGGTTACTGTGATCAGTCAAACATTTCTATGAAAGAAAAAACCTAATTGCCTTTCAGGTTTTGAATTAAAAGTAAGATTGATTTTATCATCGTTTGACCTCTAACTGGTCTCTTCAGTTTTATGTCATTATTTCCAGTGTAAAACTAATGTAGAAAAATGAAATTGAGAAGTACTGCTTTTTTTGTGTTGGAGCTGGAGAATCTGAGCTTTTGAAATAGGTTTCAAATAGAAACTGAAATTCTTAACTTATTTTTAGGGAAACTTGGCATAAAATTCTTCTCCCAAACATTGACCTCAGCTGGAAATGAATTTGGCTGGTCATATACCTATTCCTTGAGGGAAGTGGGGGTCAACATTTTGTTCAAGTGGAAAACAGAGTTCTTTTAGTCCCTGTGGTGGGAGGGGTGGGTTTTTTTCCTGTTCTTTCGTCGCACACCATTGCCTCATCTCCCCCTCTCCTCCTTTCTCTTCCTGTGTGTGTGTGTGTGTGTGTGTGTGTGTGTGTGTACGTGCATCTGTGTGTGTGCGCATGGTGTGGAAGGGAGAATGGAGGGCCCCTTCCCTGTCCTTAGTAAACATTTGCTTCTGAGAAGAGACTACTAGCCAGCAGAATGAACCGCATGGAAGTTACTGCTTAATCTGATGCTCTTATACAATTAAAGGATTTGCTGTGCCCTCCACTGTAATCTTAGTGCTGTCGAATTGTGTACTCACACCGCAGGAAGCAGCTCTGCTCGGCAAAGCCCCGCTACAAAGGTTCTCCTTGTGTGCCTGTCTATGGATAATTAAGTCTTAACAACAAAATTAGCAGAACAACTGGATGTTCTGGAAGTTGAGATCCCCTCACTTCGTCTTTTTTTTTTCCTCCCCCCCCCAACCCCACCCCGGGAGTTACCCTGTGGACTGGCCGAGAGGTCCGCCTGTCAGTATTGTCTGACGAGTGTTCTGAGTCGCTGTACGGACACCTTCTTCCAGGTTAATTGTTGAGGCTGTATGACATCTAGTGTTAACAGTCTATTGAGTAAATCCCCAAACGACTGTGAAAAATGCTACTGAGTCATCCTCCAGTCTCTCAAAGGATTAATTGCCTCCTAACATTTGCCTCCAGTTGCAAACACCTATGATTTTAAAAGACTTAGCATAAAATGTATCATTTCTGCAGAGAGAACCAAATTGCCTCTGCTACTTTGCAATGTTTTTTTTCCTTAGCATCTTTCAGTAGCCTCTGCAGTGTTTGTGTTTGCTTTTAGTTGTGTATGGTGGTGCCCAGGGGAGGTTTTTAATTTATTCAAAGAGAAGTCCCCGACTAAAACTTAAATGCAATTTCAGAGCTAAGAATAAATTGACTTCACTTCTAGAACCCGATAAACACATTTCATTTGAAATATACTTTGTCCTCTCTATGAAAAGTGGCACACTGAATTCTCTGTGACTTCCCATCTTAAAAGAGAGTTTAAAGTATAAATTTAAAGAAAGGTATTTTAAAAATTATAAATATTGTTCTGAAAGCCTAAAAATGAAAATGCAACATTTTACGCATGGCAGCTCTTTTGAGGAGCCATTGGTATATATGGTAAATTTTGTAGAAGACCGTGTCTCTTAAAATACTTCTTTTAAATAACATTTGCTTTTTAATAGCTGTGATCTGGATGGATTTTTTTTTCATGGTGACTTAAAGTTGTGGAAAATTACAGAAAGCTTAAAAGGTAGCCCACAAAAGTATCACACACATTTCAGAATCTTTGCCTGAGCTGAAATCCATCTTAGTTCCCGCTTTATCGGTGTTGATTTTGCTGGTGAGAACGGCCCTGGGTTCCTGAGCCTCCCTGGGGCCAGGGGATTTCGGGATCTGTGAGTGTCCACGGTCCAGCGCACGCTGGGATCACAGGAAGTGGGACAAGTCTTCAGGGCGCGCACGGCAGTCTGAGCCGCACCCCGTGCACCGAGACCCCTTTGCTCCAGTTACTCCACTAAAGACGGTACGGCTCCCTGTGGACCCAGACGTCTTTGCCCAGCCATTGTTACTTCTGTTAAGAAGGAATTCTTGTTAATCTTTAGGGCAAAGCAGCATCTGATAGCTGGTGTCAGATTTTCAAACCACGGTGCTATTCTGTTGTTTAATGATGGTGGGTTTTTTTTTTCTTCATAATTTAAAATTGTATCTATTTTTTCACCAGATAGAAGCTGACCCAAATCGAAAAACTGTTCTTTGACCTAAAATGGAGTTTTGAAAAGTATACACAAAGCCCAAAGAATCTAGCTTCGTTCTACCTTCATTATATTTGAAAGTATTAGAATTGGAAATCATACAGACAGTCGCACCTTATATTTGAAACTCTCCTGGGAGATTTTGGACAAGTGTATTAAAATCTCCCGAAAAAGGAGGGTGTCTGAGGGAAACAACGAACACCATCTCTGCTATAGAGCTGCTCTCGAGCAACTGCATAAAGGGCTTCGAAAACAAATCAGTCTTCTTATTTTTACACCAGGGGGAAAAATATAAAAACTGACTTCCTCTTTGGAGTTTTCCCAGGAAACTATTTTATAAAGACGAATTTAAATCTTTCCGTTTTCTGTCCTTGGAGGTGGTAAATATGATTGCGGCTTTATTCATTTTTATGGTAAATGAAACAGAGTTCAGACCGTCCGGCTGTGCGTCATTTGCTGGATGGCTGCCACCGACTAATGCAGACGTCCCACTGGGAGACCGGAGAAGAACTATACTTTGATTCACCAGATTGTGTTAAATAGTCCAGCTGTTGCGATTTGAAAGATAGTTACCTCAGAAGTGAAGTAGAAATGAACTTGGCATTTATGCCTCAAACCATTTTTATACTGTTTGGCAATCAGCTTTTCAGAGGTAGCATTTTATAAAATAACTCTCACCGCTTAAAAGTTTCATTCACTGTAACATTCAAAATGTCCCACCTTTATATTATCAGTAAAATTAAGCTTGAGTGATATGCAGAATTTGCATGAAATAAGCATTTCCCCCTTCATTTCATGAGCTTTGATTGTATTCAATTGAGCTTAGAACCACGTCTATTAGGGCTCTTTTGGGCATTAGTTAATTTGAATTGCAGCCGAAATGTTAGCTAGAATGTTGTTGAATATAATTGGAATGTGGAAAGTTGATTTTGAAAGGAGTTTCATTAAATGCAAACAATGATGTGCTTTTTTAAAAATTAGAATGCTGCTCTTTCGTCTCTCGTAACACAGTCTGAGAAATCACGGAGCCCCTTTCTGAAAGTTCAGCTTTGGCAGTGCTGTTTACGATTGTTCGGGTGCTTCTGGTACCCTGTGCTTTGGAGTCAGGTCCTTTCTCCGACTACCGGGTGGCCCCATATGCCACCCCTTGCAGCCGGGGAAGCATAGCTGCTTTCTAGAAGGGCACCCATCGCTTCCTAAAGCGGCACAGATCGCCGCATTGCCTCTTAGCTTTTATTTTGCTTTTTGGTTTTTCTTTTTGTCTTGGAATAGCTCTTGAGCAAGCCATCTAAAATGATCTATGAAAATATTTTGAATGCATCATAAATGACTACCAGTATGTTGTGATAAGAAAAAAAAAAAAAAACAACCAGACAGGAAATCCAGATGCTCAGATTTTAGTCCTGTGTCTGCCCTTAACAAGGTGTGTGCCCTTGGGCAGATCAGTTAACTCACTAGTCTTTGGTGTCTTCATCTGACAGATGCAAAGGTTGGACTAGTTCATGTCCGTAATGCCTTTCAGCCTGAATAACACATGAGCTTAGTCTTACTTTATGTAACACTTATAACATCTAAGTTTTACTTGGAGATTTTGTAGCATACAGGAGAAGATCTGCCATACTCTCCATGAGTACTAAATATTAATTCCTTATTTGTGGTCACTACCCTTAGATGAAGAATTAAAGCAGAAAAATGGAACAGAGTGGTAGTTTACTGTAATTCCTATTGGATTGTTGCATTTGAGCACCTGGGACTTTACGTTAGGGGAGAAGCTTTAACCTGCTAGAGTCTACCACTATGGCTGCCCAAAGCAAGAGCCTGGGCTCTTGGCACCATCACTGATGGCACTCTCTGGCTCTTCCTGTGAGATGGGGATGGAGCGAGAGGGAGGCTGCAGAGGAAGGTCCCTTGTTCCTTCTGGGAGGTCCCTCCTTCCCCATAGGAACCAGGAATAGGCCTAATGTGTCAAATCCAGAGGAGTTACCAGTCACAGAGGGAAAAATGGCAAGGGATAGCTTGAAGGGACAGACTCTGAAAGATGCATCTGAAAACAGAGTCAGAAAGACCTAAATCAGCAAACGTGCCAAAATTAACCTGTGGCATCATTATCCTGTTTCTAGAAGAAGCCACTTTGGGTAAGCTGCATGGAGAAGGCAGGAAAACGGAGATGGCTCCTAATTCTTGTTCTGATTCTGCCACTGATGAGCTGCATGATCTAGGCCAGGTTCTCCCCCTCCAAACCTCATTTTTCTCATCTGTTAAAGGACCAGTTGGACTTGATGATTGCTATAGCCCCTTTTAACCTTAACCCTTTGGGATTCCAAGTCAGCGGTTGTTATCCTGGAGAAATCGGTTACTCTGACTCTCAGCACAGAGATTCAAAGAAAGTGCCCACCGTGCCAAGTTCAGCAATAATCAACAAAGGAGTTCTCAAATTGTAGCCTATGGGTGACTTAATAATAGATTAATCTGCAGTTGAGAAACTTACTTCAGGAAAGAATAATAATTCTCTGAAAGGAGACAATTCGAGGCCAATTTCATCCTGACCACACAAGGTTTCTGAGTTTTCAGTTCAGTCGATATCCAGTTGTCTTTTTGTACCTGTGCCCTGAGAACATCCCCTGGAAGTTTTCACCTGCAGCTGAGGCAGAAAGCTTTTTTAGGATGTGTTCATCCCCCCTTCACTTGCAGACACATACGGGCATGAAAACATCCGTGGTAGTTCTGCAGAAGGGATGAAGGTCAGTGTGGGTTGATGGAAGTTGCTCATCTAGAATGAGGTGAAGCTTCCTTTGCATGCTTAGAGCAGACCAGCTGACTTAGCTAGCGGTGGGCTCTACCGCAAGATGGTGGAGGCGGACTGGTAACCGCCACTGGTTGTGGCTTTGACTGGAACAACTCGCTAGCCTGGCCCTTCATTTCCTAAAATCCCCTTGCCCCTTTGTTTCCAGGTTAGGGTTGACCACAAGAGAACTTTGCATGAGATTTAGAAGGTAGAAGTGACACAGTGGTCATTTCTGTTTTGTTTTGTTCTAAAGGCTCGGAAGGTCCACGTAGGGCAGGCGCTGCTACGGTTCATGGGAGGTATCACCTAGTTGGCCCACAGTTTTCCCAGATCCCCCCAACTACTCCAGCTTTTCCAAATGTTAGACCAGGTACGTGTGCAGTTCCCTGTGGAAGGCTCCAGTGTGTCCTGCAGGTTGTCTGCATCGTGGGGGTTGGAGACTGGGAAGGACAGATGCACCTCTGATTTGTCTTCGATCTCTTGCCATCTTCCTGTTCCTTGCCAGAACTGTGGACTTCAGGCCCAGCCTCCGACGCAGAGGCCACTGACTTCCCTGACTGCCTCATTAGCTCTCTCCCTTGCCCGATGACTAATTCCGATCGTAGAGCCCATGTCTCTCTCACAGTGGTTCTGCTCCTCTGCCCACACCCTAGTGGACACTGTCTTCCAGGTGTTGCCTGGGTCCGAGAAGGTCAAACCAGGTACCACTGGGGAAACTGCATCCCCTGTTGATTCCCAAAGCATGGATCCGGCCTCCCTCTCACGCTCCTGGCCATCCCAGCGCTTTCACTACTGCCACACAAGACAGCTGTGGGTTTGTGACCTGCTCATCATCAACAAGTGACAGTATAACCAGGTAGCCAGAGGGAGTGGTTTCTAGGCTTTTGGACAGATTTCATAGTGCTGGTCAGAAAGTGAGAAGACCCTGGTCGTGGGTGAGGTTTGAGTGTTCGGTACCTGCGGCTGGATCCTGCAGGCTGCTTTTTCTCAGTAGGTGAGCATTTGTTCTGCTGTTTTTGTCTCATATGAGAGACCTCCAGACCTATTCACACCAAAGCCTGGGTTTCTGAGCCTCTCACACTTGATTAGTATCCACTCATTTATGCCACAAGTGGATCCGTGCTAGGTGCCGGGGTAGAAGTGTGAACAAAGCTAAACAGGCCGTTTTGTGGATGCTGACGTTTTATTTGAAGAGACAGACGTTAAACAGCTAATTACACGGTATTCCTTAATGACTGTGCTGAGTCCAAGAAGGGAGAAGGAGCAGGTGGGAAGGGAGTGTCAGACTGGCGGGTCTGGCCTGCTCCAGGGGGTGGGTCGAGCACTGGGCTCCCCACTACATGTCCTGACGTCCAGAGGTGGGATGGGGGTGTGCTGGTTCGTGCTTAACATCTTAGCATTTGCCAAGAAGACCAGATGCATCTGAAGAGGCCCTGTCCTGCTTGCGGCACACCCCTCAACCTTCAGGCCCCAGGTCAGTAGCCCGTGGTGGCCTCTGACCAGGACTCCTGAGAGGAGTAGGTGCCAACAGCCTAATTTCCTGACACATGGCAAGAGAACACATGGACACAAGGAAACTGTCACGTAGCTTGAGAAGCAGTATCTTCTTGCATCAGAATAGAAAGAAAGAAAGGAAGTATCCATGGAGAAAGAAACTGCTTCTAAAATTCCTTAAGAAATTTCTCAAGAAACATGAATCTCCGTTTTAGAAAAAGTTTATGGTCACTTAGCGTTTTAGCTTATTCTCTGGATTCTTCCGTCTGCCCTAGCTCCTCCCTCACCCCTCCCCGGGTCGGACCAGCTTTCTTCTTGTCAGTAATGGCAGGAGCGGGCACGTCTCGCAGCTGTCCGTCCGTGATGGGGGGTGGCTTGCTTCCCTCAGCAGTGTGGTCTCCTCGGAGCTAGTCTGCCCCCAGATGTCCCCAGGGACAGGCGGAGGTGGGGGGGAGGTTAAATGGCTCCTTCTGGCTAAGTGAAGGTGGGACAGGAGTCTGGGCGGCAGGCAGTGGGGAGGCCCGCACACGGCACCCAGGAGCTTTGCACTTCTTGAGAAGAGTGTGTAATTAAGCAGGTAGGTGCATTTGGCTTTTTAACACTTCCATAGCTAATTGCTCTGACTTTTTCCGCCTTCTTTCTTCTGGCCTCGTGCTCCTAATGTCATCTAATAGCTCCTTTTTCTTTTAATGGCTGGCACCTCAAAGACCACTTTGTGCATGTTAATTAGACTTAGAGCATTTGGGGTTTTTTTGTTGGTCTGAATCCAGGAATATGAAAGCCAAATATTTTCTCTCTCTGCGTTTTATTGTTTTGTGTAACTGTTCTTCCTCCAGGCCTCTCAGTAACGCTGGATGCAGGAGCGAGTGCTTTGGCCGTGAGCAACAAGCTGGACCCGTTGTAGTTTTAGATCCTGTTTCAACACACGAACCCCAAACCAAAGACCAGGTCACTGAAAAAGATTCCACTCAACGCAAGGATGGCGAAGATGAAATTAAACCAGAACACAAAGAAGACGGCATTGAAAAAATGAGAGACACAGACAGCTCCCACTGCTGATCTGCACACCGGAAGGCTGACGGGTGTACAAGCCCTTTCCGACGGGTACGCGATCAGTTCTGGCGTATTGGCAGGCGCCATAGACACTCTGTTCTTGTCACTGTACTCAGAATGCGGGCTCTTTTCTAGTGTCACTTTTGTAAGTAATTTACCTGTAAACATAAGTAAGTTCAGCAAAATACACCTCCTGTGTAGGTTTTGTTTTTCTTCCTAGGGATAAGATGTTTTTTCTCGAATTACTGTATTGTGACTTCTTTTAGAAGGTTACAGAAAATTCGGATGTCTGTCTTTTTAGGTAACATGCATACCACTCATCAAGTGTAATGCTGAAAGTTTGCAGCATTATGGATAAGTGGATAAACAGAACTGACCAACTTAAGGTGATTTAAGAAACCCCCCCCCACCCCGGCCCCAAAGCAGCTTCTGTTTTAGGTCTGATCTTCGTTGGAGAGAGAAACTATAGCAGTGTGGAAATTGTGAGGCGCTGTGGCGTACAGATTCCTCTAGGATATACCGAGCTGAGCTTCAGATTCAGGAGCTGCAGACATCCACCCAGCCCTCCCAGAGTCCAGGCTAATTGCACGCTTTGTCAGCTATGGGATGGGGAACGTGCACCATTGACTGTGTCCAGAGCCTCCCAAGGACTCCAGTGGGAATGCCTTGGTGGCCCAAATGCAGAATGGAGGGGAAAGTCCCAACCTTGGGTTTCGTAGAGTATTATCTTAGTAAACCATGTGCTCTGTGCTCCGAGCTTGTTGTGTTTTCTCCCGTACCGAGTGGCGCCAGTACCGTGGTTTATCGCGATTCTTCTGTACAGTGACAAGAAGTGACAAGCACACAGTTTTCTTGCTTCACTGCTGTTCTACATTACACAGGTTTGTTGTGTGTGTGTTTTTTCTTAAAGAAATTAAGTGGTAGTTAGTCTCTAAAAATACAATGTTTCAGTCTACCACAGTGA
Organism: Phoca vitulina; assembly: GCF_004348235.1. Classification (NCBI taxonomy): domain Eukaryota; kingdom Metazoa; phylum Chordata; class Mammalia; order Carnivora; family Phocidae; genus Phoca; species Phoca vitulina. The sequence continues at coordinate 13,729,587 of NW_022589731.1, read as the reverse complement.
ATAAATAGAAATGTAATCAGGGATTTAAAAAAAAAAAAAAAACTTATACAGCTTTTCCCAAGTTGATTGTTTCCAAATTGGTGTTTATTTAAAATAAGTGGTAATGTACTTGAATGCATTTTTTATGACAATGATTCAATAATGGTAATTTTACTATTAAAGAAAGTGAAAGGTTTAGTTTTGTTAGCGTGGCTCAGCATGTAGCTATCAGGTGTTCCTCACCTAAGGGCAAAAGAAAATGATAGTAATAATGGGAGTAGTTGTGTTTTATTTTTGCACGTGTGCTAAGCGTAGGCTTGAAGAGGCGGGTAGGCAGGTAAATCAATGTACTTCCTAAATTTGGAGATAATTATCCTTCCGTAGGTTTGTTATGCTTGACTGTTTCCATGTTCTTCCAGTGATGATTTTACAGTTATCGGTTTACTCACAGGGAATTAAAATGTAATGTTTTCCAACTGTAATTTTCCTAATCGAATAATACTGCTATATGATACACTAACTACAGAGTGCATTAACTCTTAAACAAGTTCTGTTATGCTGTGATTTGAACTCTCCTCGGCACACTTATTAAAAAGCACTGACAATTTCCCACTAAAGGTCCACTGTGGTTATTGACAGTTTTGGTTGAGTTCCCCAAATTGGTCACTCTTTAGTAAAAAAAAATTGCCTAAGAGTCGATAATTTTAGTAGTTGTTAATAATCTGCACAGTGGTTTATTCTGAGGAATTTTATCCCGTGTTTCTTCATGCTCTCCTTTCTGGGTCTGTCATGAGCCTGCTGGCAACGTGCTTTACATACACTTAGGAATATAAAGACACACAGACTCGTCATTCCGTATTTCATCACACACGTCAGCAGGATGATGCACTTAGGAAAACACTGTCGTTTCCAGGGTGAGGAGGTAACCGCTTGGTGAGATGTGTTCGCTGGGCCAGGCAACAGTTAGTACCTGGTGTTTGAAAGTGTTCTTGCCTTTTCCAAGTTGCTTTCTTACTTCATGGTGATCACAAAGCATTGAGAATTAGTTTGACAGAAAGGTATTTGATATAGGATTTTACTCCCCTTGTTCTGCCAGCATTATTCCTTTTCACGTCGGTTTTGAGGAGGTTTTGCCCCTGCTGGGGTGCCCTGGTCAGCAAACAGTCCAGAACGGGAAGACGCAGGAAGACTGGGGCTCGCATCTGCAGGGTACGTTCTTAGCTATTTGCACAAAAAAATTATAAATGAGTGAAAAGGAGGGGTGGCGTGGCTCTGGCCACTCACCAGCAACTCCTCTTTCCTCACCTTCTTTGTTAACAAACGATGTGTTGGAAATGGAGTAGTACAGGTACAAATGGTTGTTCGTTATCTTTCCAGACCATCGTAAGGTTGTAGGTTAGGTAAATGCTAGTCCATGTTACAGAATCCTGGATGATTTTTCTGTGTGTGTTGAATCGCTTTCGTCATGGAACGACGTCAGCTTATCTGGCAGTACTCTGTGGAGAGGGGACAGCTGTCCGTCGTCATCACTGACCTTAGAAGGATCATCAAGCAGCCTTTATGTAACAGATTCGATTGGTTTGGAAGTTTCTCCCTGGCACTAACATTCCCCAGTCCTACTGTCATTGATTTACATGGGGTATGAGTAGTCTCTTTTACTTCTTTTATAGATAATAACTTCTATATAGTGTATGTTACATGTTTTATACCGATGACATATTAACATATACGTGTGGAGAGAGAGAGAAGATAGAAGTGGGAACTGTGGTCATCACTTTGAGATATTGGAATGTTCCCTCTCCGTTGGTGACGCCAGTCAAGTGAGGAAAAGGTGGATGGGCTGTGCCCTGTGTTGAAATGAAAGCCCTGACCTGGTTGAGGTAATAAATGACCTCTTTGGTTAATTTAATTTTGTTACTGACTTAGTTTGTATATTTTTGCTCTGGTTCCATTCATTTAATTATAATTCATGTTATGGTTCCAGGGCAGACTCTCCAGTGATCTCCCCTATTCCGTGTGTGTGTGGACATGTGCAAAGGCTACGTGAACACCCAGTCATGTCCTGCCCACCTTTAAAATGAATTTTTCAGGGGCGCCTGGGTGGCTCAGTCTGTTAAGCGTCTGACTCTTGATTTTGGCTCAGGTCATGATCTCAGGGTTGTGAGATTGAGCCCCACGTCTGCTGGAGATTCTCTCTCTCCCTCTTCTTCTGTCCCTCCCCCCACACTCTCTTTCCCTTTCTCTCTCTTAAAAAAACAAAAAACAAAAAACAAAAACCCATAAATAAATGGATTTTCCTTCCTGTCTCTCGTACCCCATTATGTGATGGTAAGCCTCGGGACAGGCAGTAACAACCACAAACTGAGACACAGTTCTCGCAGCTTAGATGCCAACCAGTCCTCCTGCCCTGGGCTCTGAGAGAATGTGCCCCTGAGCCGACTTCAGATCATTGCTATGAGCATAAGGCCCTGGCTTTAGCCTGAGGCCATTAAGTTTCCCTATGGGTACTCTTCAAAAGGAAAAGTTCTCAGTGTACTTAGTAAAAACTTACAGAATATATCAGAAATCTCAACTTAGCCAACGCTCCTATAGGTCAGTATATAACAATTTTTATAATTCTGGAGGAAAGCAAATGGTAACTTTAAACAGAGAATCTAAAATATATAAAGCGGTGGGACATTATTCTATCTATAGGTACGTGTTTGAATAAATTTATTTCTGGTACTTTTCTTCTATAACCCTGATAACCGGCTCACGAGAGAAGCGCTTCGTCAGCCTGTATGATCGATCATTTTTAGTCCCCTGTTAGATGCTGTTGCATAAATAATTGAGCAGTTAATTACCTTAAGAATATGTATCCATTTACTGATGGGTTTATTCATTTATACTTCTTTTTCCAAAAAGGATCTTAGGACACCCATAAGCATGTAAGTAATATAATAAAGATGAAAATTTAGAAAGAGGAGGGAATCAGGGAAAAGGGAATTAAGGGTAAGGAAGTAAGAAGAAGCTGTTTGGCTGTTAAAAAAGCTGAAGTTCTCTCACTTCTTCCTGCGTGAGGCTGGCCACAAAAATGCGCCTGTGCTCTCGGGCACCAGGACTCAGCGGCACCGAGCGTGCGCTCAGCAGCAGGGGTACTAGCCTCTTACTAGGTCGTGGCTCCCCAAGTGGACAGGGGAGCTGGTACACAAACGAAAGCCCCATGGAAATGGGATGTCTGGAAGACAGCTTACGGGTGTAATTTCGGGCAGAAATACCTCGCATCAATGTCACCAAACAGTGAAATCACAAGAATAAAAAGAGCACGCTGGTTAGGGATGTTTTAGAGCAAAGCCTCACGTGAGGACACACTTGGGTTCTGTGGGTCTCATGCTAGCGGTGTGGCCGAAAGCCGGGGTGTCCACAGCCCCGTCCAGAAGACGCTCATGCTTTGGCCGATGACTCCATCACTTCTGTGGGGAAGACGGGCTCCAGGAGCTCGGGCGGCTCACCAGCCATGGTGGCCGCAGCCTCGGGTGCCTTGGTCCCCTTTTCAGCTTCGTCATTCAAGGGAAAAAATGTGTGTTCTTCATTGAAACCTATTCAACAACAACAACAATAAAGTTTAGTGTCAAATCCAGTGGTGCCGAGTTTGATGTTTTTTGTTCTGTGACGTAAAGGAGACTATCTTCAGAACTGCCCAGAGGTGTCCCCTCACCATTAGAAAAGGTCCCGGGACCATTTAGAACTGGGCCTGACTTTGCTCAGACATTAACTGTGCAATACACTTGTTTTGCTCGGTCTGCATGGTGCCCTTCTGGAACATTTGGTGTGCAGTGGACTTTGGGCAGAGGTTTAGCGGAAGAGGAGCAGAGGAAGAGGAGAGGCCCGTCCACTACGTGAGTACAAACCGTCGCCAACTAAGCACTGCCACGCGGACGACTGCAGACTCAGTTCCAGTCGGGTCCCTGTGGGCAGTGACAGTGCTCAGTTAATAGCTGAGCTTTTACAGGATTTCCTACTTCTCTCAGTGGGGAGATCTGTCTTTCCACTTCTTGGTCCCCTTCCCATTTATCGACCACTGTCAGTAGGGTGTATTGACCACAGGCCAATGACAGAGAAATTCTCATCACAGGCACACCTCCGAGATCCCGTCGGTGTGGTTCGGGACCACTGCAATAAAGCAAGTCTTGAGAATTTTTTGGTTTTTAAATGTATATAAAAGTTAGGTTCACACTATGCTGTAGTCTGTGAAGTGTGCAGTAAATAGCATTATGTCTAAAACAATGTGCCTACCTTAAATAAAAATACTTCAGTGCTAAAAAATGCTAAACATCACCTGAGCTCTCAGCGAACCACTGATCATCATTTTTTGCAAGAATGACTAAAACAAGACACAGAGACATGAAGTGAGCAAATGCTGTTGGAAAAATGGTGCCCAGCGATTTGCTCGGCACAGGGTTGTCACAAACCTTCATTCTGTAAAAAATGCAGTATCTGAGTAGTAAAGCAAAGTGCAATAAAATGAGGCATGCCTGTAATCTGTTAATCTAGTCCAGAATGCCCAAGGCTTGGCTCTGGCCCCGAGGGAGGGGCTGGGCCTCCGGGTCACTATCCTTTCTGATGCCTGGAAGCGGCTGTTTCTCTTGTGGTGAAGTCTGGCTGGAAATGTGATGGGCCATTTAGGAACTTAAGGCTTTCACAAGTCAGGATGACATTAAAAAAAAAAAAAAACCACCAGGTAATACGTAGGAACAACGTGATTTTACCTATTTGAAAAAACAAGCCGTGTCACACACTGAACAACACAAACTAACTTTTGATTGCTCTTAAAGAATCTCTCAATTATATTTTTACTTTCTATGAAGCTTAGGGTGTGTTTCAAGGTCATAACATATGTTAAACATGACAAATTCCTAATTACAATTTCTATTGGCTTCTTTATTTTTTCAATGTATATCCTGAGGCCCAACATAGGACTACTTCCTTGCTGTCATATGCAAGAACTGGTTTGCCCTACAGTACAGGCCCTAATACGTTTATCATTTAATAGATTTCATGTATAGCATCCAAGAAAATTTCATACTTTGTCAATACTACTTAAACACTTTTTTCCCAGCATAGTGATTTGTTTATTCTATCGTAAAATGCAAACTATTTTTAGAATTACAAAGACAATAACTTGGTCTCTTTAAATACCTCTGTGTGCTCTGCACCTGCTTTTGGCCATCACAGTCCTGTGAAGGGTAAAAATGCATCTCTGGGCTATTTTTCTCCAATTAGCCAGTATACAAGTTGCCTTCTAAGCATGCAAATTTGCAGAGGTTTGACTTCCTAAATGATTGGTTCGTTTCTCTCGAGACCACAGGCTTATTATGACGTTAAACTTAACATGCTGTCTGCTTAAGTACAAGGAGTTGTTTTCAAGAATCGTCAGGAAAACATCTGCCTTTAGCTTTTCAGGGGCTGTCAGAGAGACCTTAGCTATAATTTGGACCATAACAAAAGGTAGGCTTGGAGATTCCAATCAATTAATTCTATTGAAAAGCACCACGCAGCTTATTCATCAAGAAGAAGGGCGAGAGTTTGAAACATCCAGGTAAATAGATAATCCATTAAGAAAACAATGCACATTGTGGCAAATGCCTCCCTAGTTTTGTCAGCACTTAGTTATAGTCTTTGGATTCCCCTGCCCTCCTGCCGAGGGCCTCCTATTCCCCTTCTTCCAATCTTTGTTCTCTTATTCATGGCTAAGTGAAAACAAAACAAGAAAGCAGCACGTACCCAGTGTTCCATTCTGGACAAGTTCTTCCTCTATAGTAAAAAGGCGGTTGTACTTAGTCACCCGCTCGCCGCGAGAAAGACCTCCCAACTTGATAAACCGGACACCGAGTCCGATGGCCTTCAGGGGGTAGGAGTGGGGGGACAAAATTGATATTAAACAAGAACTCACGTTTTGCTAAAATACAAACAGTTCTTTAGGGAGAAAGGGCACTGGCACTGTGCTGTTTCGGTTTTTCTCTTACAAGTTTGTATTTTATCTTTATGTAGGTAAGGTGGCCTGCTTGCAGACCGAGAATGGCAAAAGGTAAACAGCATGACTACATATCAGATGCTTTACTAGTCATGTGAGCATGCTGATTTTATCTAAGAACGTTGTGGCCTTTCTCGCTTCATTTTAGGCGGTAAGATTGCAAGTGCACACCCCAGCCATTTAAGTGGGCTCATCATTTTCCCAGGACTTCAATTTTTCTTCTTTTTAAAAGTTCAAAGATTAGCTCTTTGCAAAAGGTAGCTGTCTGGGAGGAAGCAAGTCTATTTCATAAAAGGTTACATGACTTGCTCCGCCAAAGACTGCATTTCTCTGAAATACCAATTCGCGATAAAAGCAGTGTTTTGGCAATTCTGCAATTGACCAGCTTTCAGTACTTACCAAATCGACCAGGCTGTCATCAGACGACTCTCCTTCTGCACTTCCAAAGACGGCGATGCGCTTCTTACCTGTGAGCAGAGGAATTCTTTTCAGGTTTAGATGGCATAGAAACAATGAGCATAAGGGCATATGTATGTATATATATATATACGCACACACAGACAGACATGTATGTATGTGTATATATGTGTGTATACATATATGTGCATATAAATACAAATATATGTGTATATATGTGTAAATGTGTATACACACACACACATGAGCCTCTGGAACCAAAATTTAAAATTTGCCAAGATTTATAACGTTCCTGTGAAGAGTCAATGATTTGACCACCAGAGAATTCTGACCTAAACATTTGTATTTTTACTACCCTGGTTTTATCTGTTTATCTCTTTCCAGTAGCTCAGATGCTAAATACTACATGAATGCCAAATTTCATCAAATTTAAGATACCATAAATTGTAAGACCTTTAGGACCACTAAAGGGGGAAAATGCTCAGATGAGGTGGACCTGTTTCTAAGACCACAGCTGTAAGACATGACTCCATCTTGTCCATGTTCACTGTAGAAAAGTGTGCACCTTTGAGAAGTGCAAGGGTGTCATTTGGAGAGCTGATATGCCTTATTGGATTTCGCAATTCATCGTGGAGAATTATATTCAAAGGAATCTGTCGTTCTGAATGTTAACTGATTAGAAAAGCAGTGTTGATGGTCCTTAATCCCAATTTGAGGAGCTCAGAACCCCCTGAAGTTTGCCAAGTCTACAAAGAATGCAAGCCAAGGTTCTTTCTCCGGAGACGGTGTTTGGTGTTTCTGAGGCAGGAGCTACAGTAGCAGTCCGAGGGGGATGACAGCATGCCTGCTGAGTGCTGGCCCCTGGAGGAAAGGCCAGGGCTGGGGCCTCCCATCGATCACCTACAGGACCGCCCTCCCTGGGCCCTAACCTGGGCCGTCTGCAGGACAAGGGACACAGGCATGCTCCATGCCATTGTCTGGCACCAGCCCAGGCCCCTGGCCGCCAGCCCGGCTCTGAGCCCTGCTCCAGGTCTTAGACAAGCCTTCTGCCTAGTTCCTGAGACCTACTCATGTTTCAGGCACTGAAAAAGACTCCTGTGAACTCATGGGACTTTATGGTCCAGTGGGGGGACACCAGACATTAAATATTCGTACACGTAACTGTGGCCAGTACTACAAGGAGAAAGTACAGGGAGCTATGAGGGAGGTTCAGAGCAAGCAGGTAGGGGTGGGGGAGCCAGGAAAGTCCTATATATCTGAAAAGGTTTCCTTTAAGGAAAGACGTGAAGGATCAGGAGTAGTTAGCTGAGTAAATGACACAGGGCAAAGCACGTTCACAGACCTCACACTGGCAAAGAGTTTGAAACTTGTGAGGAATTTGTACAACCTCAGGGTGGGCGAGTGGGATCAGTGTCCTGTGGTGTGAAGCTGATAGGGCACTGTCCTCAGCCACACCTGCGGGACGGCTCCCCTGGGGGGCCTCCTGGGCTGGGACTGCGGTGGGACCCCCGGGAAGTCGATCGGTGAGCTAGCGGCAAGGGGTCTCCCAGCAGTAGAGCTCTCACAAACGGCTGGACATCTGCTTTTCTTCCAAGATTCACACCATGCTTTTTATTAACTGACAAACTGCATCTTTTTGGCTCCTTGTGTAACCAAGCTATGTTCCTTCTGAGTCTTGTAGACCTATACTTCTACTCACTGTCAAGAAGATGGGTTATTTCCACCAAGTCAGACATCGTGGTTTGGTTGGTATGTCTGATGATCAGCCCACTGGATTTGGGGGTGCCGATGTCGCCACCCTCTAGAAGTTTCGAAATGCTTTTGGATGCAGCTTCTGCAATGATGTAACACCTGGAACCAAGAGCATGACAGATGCTGTCCCACTGTTCGGAGTCCTGGGTAAATATTGAAGAGCCGATCGTTACAATGGATTAAGCATGATCACAAAACAACAGGAACCCTACAGCTCCTCCTCAGAGTTAAACACCTTTCTGAGATCCACAAAACAGTTTTCTGTTGTTTCTGCGGCTGAATGATGCCTGAACCACGGCCACACAAATTAACTAGCTTCATTCAACAGAAACTTCAAATGATTAAATTTGAGCTTAAAGATCTGATGGATAAAATGTTTAACACACAGTAAATGCTCCACATCGATTCTGAAGTCCTTTGAACCCAAGCTATTCCTACCCACTGAATCATCCATAACACCACTAACAACTGGCTGGCCAGAAGATTCTACTGTTCTTTCTGGTGGACAGAAAACAGAAGGAGATGAGCCTGTGAGGGCTCTAGGCTCTCCTCCTCAGCACTCTCGTTTTTACTGGGGAGACCATCACATGAAATGAAAGACTTCGTGTTTTTTAACTGATGATCTACAAAGTCTCCCACGCCACTGTACCAGATTCCGACCTATCCCACCAGAACAGCCCAAACACAGGCCATCTTGCCAAAGGAAAAGCAGCCGAGGCCAGAGCCCGGGGACAAGGCCCGGAAGACAGGGGCCAACAGGATAAAGAGCTGGGTTGCGGCTCGGCGGGCGTGGGGCTGTGGCGCAAGTGGTGACAGGACCGGTGGCTGAGCGAGGCGCTGGGACCCCGAGCGCGACGCAGCTCTGTTCTCGGGCCCCACCTTCAAATCCGGGCCTGATCTCCGAGGGGGCGGGTCTGTTCAGTGTATCTAATGGTTCTCTCCACGCCATACCGTCAAGAACTTAAGTTTTGGAGTCTCCGAGCGTCAGGGAGAGCACGCGAACAGCCCGCGTGGGATGCCGTAGCTTGAGTAGATGGAAGAACCTCGCCATCTGAAACCTTTTTAAAAATCTGGTTTTGCGACTTTCCTGCGTGTGTGGTAAGTGGATGGAGGTTGGGCACACGGGGCCCAGCCGAGGTCAAGTTTCCGGTCGTGTTAGCACGGGCGTGGGACGGGCCCACTGGCAGGTGGCTGGCCGGCCGTCCCCGGGCTGCTTGTGAAAACACGGGACCCCCCTCCCCCGAGTGCCCGGGAAGAGCTTGTTCGTTCTGCACACAGGCATACTCCCAGGCCGTTGTGCTTGGGCTCTGCGCTTGCTTGGTGCGTGCCCCCCTCACCTGTGCTGAAGGAAAGCCCCTCCGCCCCAGCCCAGATGGCAGTGTTTCCAGTGACCAAGCCAAAAGAATGAGATTTTGCTCTGTGCTGTTATAAAATTCAAGGTGACTCCCGTTACCTCCTTCCTGAAAGGATCGATTAAGGCGATAATTGAAGGGAACCTGTTGATCAGATCCACATACAGGTCAACCATCTCTGCTGCGTTTTTGTGTGTTCCCAGCATCACTTCATACTTTCCTCTATTCTGGCAAGCGGAAGGACAATAACAAAATAAAGATAAATGAGGAATTCCTCGAAGGCGAAAGGCGGGATTCCCATTCGCGTTTATTCATTGCCTACTGTAAACGTTCTTTTCGGGCCGTATTCCCATGAGACATCTGTGTACTTTTGTTTAAATATCTGTTAAATATTAGCCTGGGGAAATCAAGTCACCATTCCTCTTCCTGCCCCATGGAGCTCCTCCCACGGACTTCAGATGAAGCCTTCTCCGCACAAGACCAGGTACACAGTAGCAGGGGACTAATTTCTTACTTAGGCTTGTGATGGGCCATGCTGGGGTCCTCGGGCGATGACATGAATTTATAAAGCAGGACAGCAGTGCCTAGCTTCCCACTCACCAGAACCCACCACCTTTCCACTCTCAGTAAACAAACAGCTGGTCTCCTGCACCGCGAATATCCTAAAATTTGAAAGCAGGGTGAGGCTTTGGAGATACGAACAGCCACTCTGAAATGCCCGGTGACCCATGTGAAGGCATCTCCTTCTCAGGTTGTGTGCATGCTCTACAAGTACCCATATGGTCCTGAAGGAGTTCTAGGTCAACTCCATTCATTTGAAGTCTGGAAAGCACCCCCCTGTCATCAAGAATGGAAGTAAACGGGGCTAAAAGATCGAGTGTCGTCTGTCTGCAAAACCTAGCACGGATTTCCAAGTCTGTGTTCAGGGATGCCCCTGGGTTATTCAGGTACTGGGAAGGAGGCAGGAGGGAGCAGAATGACTGGTTTGCTAACGCCTTCCTGCTATGGCTACTGATGGAATGGATCCCATTGGAATTGAGCAGGTTCCAAAGAAATCCATACTTGAAAGGATTTTATACTTTTCTCAGATTAAAAAGCAGCCAGAACTTTTAGTTTCTTTACTGCAAAACCTTGAAAATCCTATCTTGTCAGTAAAGAAATGCTAATGACGTTGAATTAACATTGTAAGAATTATCTGATATCAAGCTAATGCATTTCACTGAATATAAGCAAAAAATACCCATTCCAGCCCAGCACTAGTAGTCAGTATATTCATAGTTCTTGGTATACGTTGCTGATGAAAACATGCAATTATTTTTCGTAATAGTATGTCTAGGAACCAATCATTATGTGGAGCATAGGAAATTACATTAAACATGCCTTCATGCGTGTAGTATCTTTAGAAAAGTTAAAAGGGCTTAGAAGTCAGCTGAAACTTAGGGTTCTTATATGCTGTTCAAGTTTTCCTTTGAAGTTAAAAGAATTGCAAATTAAAGTGGAATTGTCTTTGGCCAAGTCCCCTGAATTTGACCTTGATTACCAAGTCACCACAAATGTACGTCAACACGCTGGGCATTGTATACAACCCAGGCTCCGCATTTGTGTATTCGAAAAAGGGAAGTATGTGTAGAAGACAGACAACTTTTAACAGTTTTGCGAATATGCCAGCTTCCCAGGTTGAAAGGTTAACTGCCGCTCTGTTATCCTAAGGAAGTGAGGACTGCAGCTTTTAAAAAATGAACCCGTTTTCCATTCTTTTTTAAATAATTGCCCCCACGTGGTGTCGTCTCAGGGTGAAGTTTCATCGCTAAAGCTCTGTCCTCCTAACCCAGGCTGTGGATAACACTGTGGATGGGCTTAACTGGATAAAAATATATTCTCCATAAATGTCAACAACTTGGAAATATTTTTATATTTAAAAAGTGAGTCACAGCAGAAACTCAGAACCACTTACTTGGCCAGAAGGCTTACCAAGTTACAGTTACAACGGATCCATTTTCCATGCTCGACAAGTTCAGCATCTACCGACCAAATGAGTGAACTCAGCAGAACATACCAGTTTGTTATTTTCAGTAGCTCTCACAATTGCAATGTAAGCAACCCATTTTAGCAATTTTTGTTACAGAATTTCTGTGTGTAATTATTTTGACATTTTCTGTTAATTTTTAAAATTTACATGGTTACGTTATTTTCTGGTCATTAGCTAACCTGGCTTTCTCAACTCCATTTATATGTGGAACCCTCACACGATATTAATAAAAGCAATAAGATCTGTTTGGAAAATATTCAGATACATGCTTCTTTTGAGTTCTAATTTAAAAATAATGGGACCCAACAAAAAAGTAAGTGTCCTGGAGCAGAAACTTACATAATCCATGAGCTCCTGTGCAGCACAGTTGATGGCTAGGTGCAGGTCTGTGCCCATGTCCAGCCCCAGGCTCGCACAGATGCCTTGTATTAGGATCAGCGGCTGCTCTATGGTGTCGGAATTAATGGTCAAACAGCCAAGATGGGACACCTTGCCAATGATGGGCTGCTATAAGACCGAAAGCAAATGATGCGTATAAATATAGAGCAGTAAAGGTCCTGGAGCTTCCTGGTTATAAACTAGGCACTGCTGACAACCAGACACAGCGCTCTGAACATGGGGTCCTCTGAGTCTGCCCTACCCTTATGTCCGGGTGTCCCTCGTCTCTGCGTGACCTTCGGGCATATGATTGCCCAAAGTGTCTGGAGTAATTTTCCCGCCTCCAGGTTTCAGGCCTGACCTGGGCACGCTCTTTTCTCTCTGGTGTGCCTTTATAATGTCTTGATCAGCTGTGTCACTGTACACAGGCTGGCCTGGGCCGCAACCCCGAAGTGGGCGAAACTCCAGGCGGTCCTTGTAGATGTCTGTCTGGCCTGTCCTTACCTCTGTCCTCCTCCATCCACTTTCAAACCTGCTCTTTCCTGTGTTCTATTTTCCTTTTGAAGAATATAAGCGTGAACAGGGAACCCTCCTTCAGGAAAGGTTTTATTTGAATAAGGGTAGAAGATCTCTGCTAAAACAATGCAGCACTGCGGATGGATTTCCGCGGAAGAAGGTTTGGCACCCAGAGCAGCCCAGGGAAAGGCAGCCATGTGTTTCTGGTGCAAGGTCAGCCCTGACGTGCCCTCCTCATAAGTTGCCACTATGAATTATAACACATTTGAAGCACTATCAGTGATTCTGAAGGGTGTGTGTGCACATGCACGCCAGCTTGAGGGCAAACATGAACCTAGATAGAAACATCCCATTTCTCTGCTGATCGCACTAGTTAATTATAAGAACCACCTGACATTCTTAATGTCAGGGACAGGAACCCTTTATTTGGCAAAGGAATAGGTGGGGAAATTGCCGTGTATCAATTGAGTTTTGTGAGAGTCTTCTAAGCTCTAAAAGCATCACTTATTTAGAGCTTATTAAATGCCAGTTACTGTTCTAAATGCTTTCCATAAATACATTTACTCCTTACATCAACCCCCTGAAGCAGGTACTATTATTATCCCATTTTACAGAGCGGTAAGTAACTTGGAACAGATTTTAATCCAGGAAGTTTAGCTCCAGAGTTCATGCCTCTTAACTGGTAGTGGCTGCCTCCCTAGAATCTACCATTTAACCTGTTTCTAACAGAAAAAAAAAAGTAGGAAAGCTGATCATGGGAAGGGCTGATCCTGGTCTGAGTTTCTCAGAACACAAAGGACAACCTGCTGGAATGAGGCGGACGTCGCTGACACTTGGTTACTTGGTCATCGTGCCCTGGCTCTCTTGAGGGGTCTAACTTCAGAGTGTTGTGCTCATCCCAACAGATACAACCGTCAGGTACTTAACTTTCTGGTGTATTTGTTCACACATTTCTCTCTCCCAGTGTTGAGGAGGAGTTTAACTTTTCATCTGTACTAGCCCCACTGCCACGTGCATTGTCTCCAGGATTCTTACTGGTTATTCCAACCATATTGTTGAAAGTTCAGGCATCTAAGTGGTGTATCTGCCTGAGCACCCACAGTCACCAAAGCTGTTGTCTGATCAGGTAGAGATGGTTTCCTAAGGCTCTTGAAGCCACCCTGGCCAATTTGGACAATAACTGTTTGTCTGAGGCTACCGACAAAATCTGAGCTCCGGGAATGGTTCATCTGAAATGGTGCTTGGGTGCCTTTTCAGGACCCGAAGAAAGAAATGGCTATCGCTTTGTGCCTTTTGTTTCTCTCTTACTTGGTAGGGGTAAGATTAAAATCAAAAACTTTCTATATGCCTTTCAGCTGGTTAGCAGAGATTCACCTTCCCCAACACTTCACCTATCAAGTTTCAACTATAATCTATTATATTGGACTCATAAATGCTTCTGCACACCCTCTGAGCTGTCCGACGGAGAGACAACTGCTGGCCCGGCAGCCTCTGGCCAGGGAGGTGGGGCAGAATGACATTCCAGCTCTGGGGTCATCGGGTTTAGTGCTCCTGGAGGAGCATGACTGTGTAGTTTCCGAGTGCATTAGCCCTGTTCCTGGAGCACCGTGACTGGGGTTAGAACAGGGGCAGGGAGTATATAAATGAATTGTGTCATACTGAAGTGTGGGCAAGAAATACATAAACTTACTTGACCTCTTTTGCTTCCATTATGCCCTTTTTTGGTCTCTGTTTTTGGAGGAGGGGGCTGTGGGACAGAAAAGAGAGAGAAAAATCACTTGCCATTTTCAGACATGCCTGTAACAGTGAGCAGAGCTTCAGGTCCTAGGGCCTGCCCACTGCTCTGGGGCCTGACCAGTCACACTGTGAATCACACAAACCACACACACCCCGCAGCCCCCCGCCCCAACACGTAGGGACCATGCCAGCCCCTCCCGATTTTGAAAAACTCCAAACTGTTTCTCATACTCAGGTACGTGTTCCCTTTAGTTCATCCTTATATTCTGCCTCCATTCATATAAATGCATTTCTACTCATATAAATAAAGTATTATTCACTCCTATGACATTCCCTCCTTGCCCTCAGGGAGCAACATCACTGTGGGATCTGCCTTTAGACTGTTTTGAATATTGTTTTAAATATTGTTAAGGTACAAACACTTTCTCCGCAGGGTGGATTTGACTTTTGGAAACAACCAAAGGTCATTAAATCTGATGAATCTGGTATGTGTAATGTCATTTGAGATGAAAAGCAAAGATACTTTCCACAGATGATTGCTCATTTTCAATACCCACAACATGGGGGTGTTGACAGCTTTCTGGAGCAAGGATTCAGCCTTTAAAGGATGCATTTTAATACCCAGCATTTCCTGGCTCTGTAAACTGGGGCATGTTTGTCAAGAATCAGCAGGGCTCACACTTGAGTACATGCAAATACAGTTCTGCTTTTTTGCACTGTGGAGTCAGCTGAACTTTCTATCCCCTGGTAAAAATACCACGCTCGGGAAGCAAATCAATGTGCAGGGCAGGAGACATATAGTGGTGAACAAGACAAACACGGGCACAACCAGGGACTCATACTGTCACTGTCCTGCCGCTGTGGCTTCCCCCCTCGAGGGCTGCCTGGCCAAAGGCTCCCGTTTGCCCAACCGGGATTCTAAGTAGACACCAGAGCCCGTGCCTTAACTATTACACTAAACTGCCTCGCACATCCTAGGGACCAAATCCTTTCTTTGCAAATCCTAAGGGATGATCTTAGCATAGAGCCAGCTGATGAGATTGTTAAGTGCCATTAGAAACTGGATCCATGGCCAATGAAGGAACGTATATGCTTGGCTCGTATGAAAAACCTAAGGCAAATGAATACATTTTACATATCAGTAACAACAATATTGAGTTAATTTCATAATGAAGTATAATTTGTATCCTAGAAGATGTCAGTATCAGCAATTAGATACCATAGATTCTCTTTACATACCATTTCAATTGTTTTGTTAATTTGTTTCTGAATTTCCAGAAGCATCTCCACACCCTGTAAGTAAAATAACCGTGATCTAGCAAAATAACCGTGATCTTCCACAACTGTAGTCTAGAAACTTTAAATATAAAAACTTACAGCACACACTGGCTATTTCTAACTGAATATTTGTAGGGTCCCTGATAAGGTATCCTGGTTAGTAGATTAGATGTGGTCTACAAAATCAGAAGATTAAATGTTAATCTTCAGCCCTCAATTTTTATTTGGTTGGATATGAATGAGGCTCTTCTCAGTATCCTTTCTTCATTGTTCAGGACTGACTGGTTCAGTTGGTTGGATCAAGTCAGCTTCATTGTCTTTCATAGCCTCTTGACCAACCCTTTTGCAATACATGTCATAGGTCACCAAGGGATCCTGCATGACAGTGTTTAAATCAGTATAAAGCTGCGGTCACTTAAAAAAATAGAAAAGTATATTCTGACGATTGTGGGATCTGCATATGGAGACAAATAAAGGATGGCATGCCAAGTACTCTGGTACCCGAATAGCACAACAGAACGTAACTGCAGGAAAGATCCCGGTGCTAGGGTCTGAACACGATCTGACAGATGGTGAGCCAGCTCTGAAGTCCTACTGTCCCACGATCGGTGCATCGTGAGGTAATGGTTATTCTCTTTAAAAAAGAATTCTTTATCACGAAGAAATTATCTTGAGATTTAAGAAAAAAATGATTCTCACTAGCTTAGGTTAAAAATATCACTCAATGTACTACCAGAGGGGATGGAACTTCCTGTACTTTTTTTCTGAAAACATCCACTACAGAACATGAATGTAAGTTCTTCCTAACGCCTAATTGGTAGAATATTTCATGAAGATTTAAAGAGGGCATATGGGCTCATTCAGGCCAGTGAAGAACAATATAGACACTAGCACACCACTAAGTATAAAGAGGCAACTTAGGATTCCTTCATTCTAGAAGCATGCACTGAACCTCTCTTTCGTGCCAGGCAGTCTGGTCGGCCCTGGAGCTCTTCCTGAACAGAACTGGCTTTTAGGAAAGAGCCAGCTTCCTCTTGCTGCCACCACAGTGCCTTGGCCAGCAAATAAAGATGCCTCGACTCCCCCAGATAACAGCTTTCCAGCACTACCCAGCCTGCCAAGTTACTCACCCAGGGCTCCTTGGTGAACCACTGGCATGAGTCAGTGCCGAGGGGAACCAGAGATCGAAGGTGGCTTAAATGTGCCCCTTGTATTTGAGGTTTTGCTTTTTTCCTGCTTCTCTGATTTCTTAAAATATTTTTTTTCATTTTATATTTAATTCTCCCTCCCTTGGTGTCATAAGCCTTGGGGACCTACACTAAAGACTCCTTGATGATGGAATATTATTATTATTATTATTTTTTTAAGAAAAAGTAGTGTGAGGGGCACCTGGGTGGCTCAGTCAGTTGGGTGTCCGACTCTTGTTTTCGGCTCAGGTCATGATCTCAGGGTCCTGGGATCGGGCCCCATGTTGGGCTCCATGCTCAGCCAGGAGTCTGCTTGAGATTCTCTCTCTCCCTCTCCCCCTCCCCCTGCTCATGCTCTCTCTCTAAATAAATAAATAAATAAAATCTTAAAAAAAAAGAAAAAGAAAAAGTAGTGTGAGATAATAGAAGGTACTTGTTTAGCTGTTAATCCAGGATGGGGTATACAAATCACTTCTTTCATTAAATTCAGCTTCCCAGGTGATGACTTCCCACAGCTGACCAGAGACACCATGGGCAAAGGCAGAGTTAGCTCTGTGGGCTGTTCCTGGGAGAGGGAAAAGCACGGAGAAACAAGAAACACAGTTCACTGGCGTTGAGATACTCACGGGTCCTTGTAATGGAATACAATGGACACTGACCTGACGGTGCTTCAGTAATGCGATGTTTAAGTAGAGGGGGTTATTGTCCAGGATGGCACTGGTTTTGGCCACAGCGAGCGACACGGCCCCTATGGCCATGCTGCCATTCAGTACAGGTTCAACGGATTCTGGAGGCACAATGGGTTTCTCTGTAAAAGTATCATTCCTCCCTGGAGGGAAAAACAGGGATAAAAGATTCCTTTCGAGGACGTTTGACTATGATAAAACTATATTTTTTAATGCTTTGCTTACAGATGTGAAGGCCCAGAGTAAAGAAAGGGGGGAAACTGAGGCTGGGGAGAACATGTTCTCCACCTCAACCCCCCAAGAAGTTTCTGTGTGACTTCACTTACGACTCCCGAATGTTCAGATCATCCGTAGCCATGGATTTTGCCACTCCAAGAAATTTTCAGACATTCAAGATTAACTCCTTCGACAATCATAAAAGGGCAAGTACTGTTATCCCACATTCACACAGAAGTAAACTAGGGCTTAGAGGGGTCAAGAGACTTGCCCGATATCCAACAGAAAGTGAATGAAGAAGATCTGGAGAGTCTTTGAATTCCAAGTCCTTTGTTTTCTACACCCACCATGGCTCCTGTGTATCCAGCTTTCTGTTGAACACGCCTCTTCACGCGTGGGTATCTAACTAGTAAGCTTGCTGGCCAGCCCCAAACAGATGCCTCGTTGTATTAGAAATGGCTTCCAGATCCGGCCACCCACCCTCGGCCTCACCCACCTTTCACACTCATTGGTTCCCAGCCACCCAGCCTGCTCAGGTGCTACACCACCCATTGTAGATGGCTAGTGCCCCTCCCCAGCTGCTGGCCTGCGTCAGGCAGGTAAGCCAAGTGGAATAAGGCACGGAACCCCATCACACGTAGTAAAGGTTTAGCAAATTCCTGTCCCCTCCTCCTTCGTCCCTTCCCTTACGCTCCGAGTTCTGCCAGGCAGCAGCAACCGCCAAACGAACACCCTCCGCGCATCTCTAGCTGTGATTCAGCAGCGGCCATCCCCCCGTTCATAGAGCTGGGTCTTACATGATTCTTTTGCCTTGGGAGACTCTCCTTCCCTCCCTGGGCCTCAGCATCTGAATCTAGGAGATAAGAAACCATGTCTCCATGGTCTCTTTGATCCCCTTCCTGGTTCTGGTGCCTTCTTATTCAAGGGAACCCACATTTATTGGGTGTTTACTTTATGCTTTGGCATCATGCTAGGCCCTGGTGGTGCTAAATTGAATGAGACATGATTCATGCCCTCAAGAAGCCTGTTGGAAAGACATAGAACCCTATTTACAATACTAGCAGCAGCTCCAGAATTAACATACTAGAGGGGCTGAAGTTCACAATATGCTGGAAAGCATGGAACAAAGGGCCATGATAACTTTGATTATTTGCTTTAAAATAGCAAAATCTTCCAATGAAAACTTTTTTTTAAAAGATTTTATTTATTTGAGAGAGAGAAAGTGAGTGTGAGAGAGAGAGAGAGAGCACGAGCAGGGGCGAGGGGCAGAGGGAGAAGCAGGGAGCTGATGCAGAGCTCCAATCCCAGGACCCCGAGATCCTGACCTGAGCCGAAGGCAGATGCTTAACAGACTGAGCCACCCGGGCGCCCCAAGAAAACTTTTATTAATATGTTATTAATAGGACTGAGAAAATGTTGGTTATTCATACCAAAGGATATCGCTAATCTTTATAATATGGAGTGGCTTTTGATGAGCTAATGAATATTTTGGGGGGCAGTTAAAGGTCTCCCATGCCACTTTCCGTTTCCCTGTCCCCAGCATTGCCACGGTTCAGTGCACTTTGCTTGGTAAGTGCTCACCTCTGGGTAAGAAATAGTTTTTCCTTACAAACAAAAGGGAGGGTGGGTTGGAGTAAACCCCTGCCTGCCCAACATGGCAGCGTCAAGCAAGGAAGTGGACGGTACCCGGGCGGGGGTGGGGGGGGGGAGCCTAACCTAGCTCTGCAGCAAAAAGACTCTAACTGGAAAGATAGTCTGAGCTTCAGCCTTTCTTCCTCACATGCTAGTTATCAAAGGTTCTGCAAGGAGCTACTGACCTTGCCTTTGTCCCCTTTTTTTGGCTGCGGGAGGAGGAGGTGGTGGTGGCGGTAGAGACGAAGGGATGAGCACCGCTGGGTCTTCCAGGCCCCTTTCCAGGTCTCTCCTCTCTTTGTCTTCTCGTACTTTATTTTCAAAGAATGTCCTTCATGGCAAGAAAATATGGCTTTACAGTGAATATCACTCATAATTTTGGTCAGTTTCAGTGCTGACTTCTATTCAATATGTTTCAACAATTAACTCTGCTTTTTTAGCTACTTAAAAACAAATCAGCTTCACTTTCCAGGGCCCCAAAATAATGATGCTGTTACAAAACTGTGTTCAAGAGCTGAAATTAATTTTGGCCTGGAAATAAAGGTTTAAAGATTTTAAGTGCTTGTTTTTTTTTTTTTTTATTTGAGCTTATTTGTTTATATATTTAAAGTAAACTTTGAATATATAATTTGATTAAGGGCTACTGGATTTTCTTTTTGAATAAATGACCATCAAAAGAAAAATGAGCCAAGAATAGACAGTGAAATATATAGTATAATGGGCAAGAATTCATTTTCTTTTTTTCTTTTTTTGGTGGGAAGGAAGCCTTAAAATGAATAGTTAAAAAAAAAACAACAACAAAACAAAACAAAAAAAACCTCTGAGAAGTCCCAAAAGGGACACACAAAAATAAACTCAAAATGGATGAAAGACCTAAATGTGAGACAGGAATCCATCCAAATCCTAGGGAAGAACACAGGCAGCAACCTCTTTGACCTTGGCTGCAGAAACTTCTTGCTAGACACATCGCCAAAGGCAAGGGAAACAAAGGCAAAAATGAACTATTGGGACTTCATCAAGATAAAAAGCTTTTGCACAGTAAAAGAAACAGTCAACAAAACTAAAAGGCAACCTGGAATGGGAGAAGATATTTGCAAATGACTTCTCAGATAAAGGACTAGTATCCACAATCTATAAAGAACTTATCAAACTCAACACCCAAAGAACAAATAATCTAGTAGAAATGGGCAGAAGACAGGAACAGACATTTCTCCCAAGAAGACATACAAATGGCCAACAAACACATGAAAAAGTGCTCAACATCACTCGGCATCAGGGAAATACCAATCAAAACCACAATGAGGTACCACCTCACACCAGTCAGAATGGCTAAAATGAACAACTCAGGAAACAACAGATCTTGGCAAGGATACAGAGAAAGGGGAACCCTCCTACACTGTTGGTGGGAATGCAAACTGGTGCAGCCACTCTGCAAAACAATACGGACGTTCCTCAAAAAGTTAAAAATAGAACTATCCTACGACCCAGCAATCGCACAACTAGGTATTTATCCAAAGGATATAAACATAGTGATTTGAAGGGATACCTGCACCCTGATGTTTATAGCAGCAATGTCCACAATAGCCAAAATATGGAAAGAGCCCAGTTGTCCATCGGCAGATGAGTGGATGAAGAAGATGTAGTTTATATATACAATGTAATACTACTCAGCCATCAAAAAGAACGAAATCCTGCCATTTGCTACAACATGGATAGAACTAGGGGAGGGTATTATGTTAAGTGAAATAAGTGAGTCAGAGAAAGACAAATACCATATGATTTCACTCATGTGGAATTTAAGAAACAAAACAGAGGAACATAGAGGAAGGGAAGGAAAAATAAAATAAGATGAAAATAGAGAGGGAGGCAAACCATAAGAGACTCTTAACTCTAGAAAAAAACTTAGGGTTGCCAGAGGGGAGGTGGATGGGGGGATGTGGTAACTGGGTGATGGGCATTAAGGAGGGCACGTGATGTGATGAGCACTGGGTGTTATATGCAACTGATGAATCACTAAATTCTATCCCTGAAACTAATAATACAGTATATGTTAGCTAAATTGAATTTAAAGAAAAAATTTAAAAAATAATTAAAGGATGTAATCCAGCAAGTCAAGAAAGAGGAAGATATGGGATTGAGGAAGTAGGAGGACAATAAAGCATCTCTGTAGTAGGCTAGAGAGGAACCAGTCCAGATGGGAGGTTTGAGGAAGAAAAATTCCAGGAGAAAAGGAATGTAATAAAATAGAAGGTCTGGAAAAACTACATTGGGAAATAAAATTAGGAATATGATCACAGCAGATGAGAAGACAAAAAATACCCAGAAAACCAAAAACAATTTGAAAAAATGTTTTTATAAAGGTTATGATTCAACTCTGAAGCAAACTAAAATGTGATGTTCTGTGTAATTAAGCAAGTGGTGGAGCTTGGAGAAAGACAGAATCCAGTGACTTTTGCTTGGCCAAGAGGCTTGTGGCATTGGACTTGCACAAAAGGAACAGTAATGTTAACCCTTCCTTGGCTGGGCACTGAACAATCCTGATGCAGCCCTAGCAACCACTTCCTTGGTTTTCACGTGTTAAAGTCAACCTGTGGGCAAAGCATGGAAAACCAGTTTGTGGTTGGAGGACTGACCATGAGCATCACCCATTTGGACTCCGTGAAAGAGTATGAAGCCCTCAAAGGTGGCATATGGGGGGGGGGGGGACAGAAAGGACACCATCTGGATTCTTCACTTAATGCTTTTCCTGAGAAACTATTGAAACTTTTACTGAATCCTACGCATGGAAAAGAGGCGGAGAGGCCTGACGTCGCCTCACACAGGAACATTTTAAAAACAAGGTTTTCAGAAGAGTGCATTTCGCTGCTTTCGCATAGGCTTCTTATTCAACTTCCTGACCGTACCTTCTAGATATGACAGGCCTGTTTTATTGGTGGGTGAAATAAAAAGAAAAGAGCTACTATTTGTACTGGACACTTTCATTGGCAAGCGCAAGATCTACCTGAGCACCCGGTCCACCTCAGCCTGGTTGGAGGGCGCCAGGCCCCGCAGCTCCTCGGTGATGGTTTCGTTGACCCACTGCACAGCCGTGCTGACTGCATTGGACCTTTCCGCTTGCTCCGCGTCCGCCAGCTCGGGCGCAGTGTTCTCGTGGACTTCAAAGTGCGTTGAGATCACCACCGAACATATGTTCTGAAAATAATATAAATGTGTTCTGCATTTTCCCCTCCCTCTTACAGAAAGGAAGAAATTGAATGTATCCAGCTTTTAAGGCGCATGATATTTTATCACCAATTTCAAAGGGAAAATGAGAATATATAATTTTCTTTGAGATATTTTTATAACTGTTGAAACTGTATGGAACCTAACTTCAGGGAACATTTAAAATTATCACCTTGTTAAAATACACTTATAAAAATCTTACATTGAACTTCATTTTTATCACTACCTCTCCAATAAATAGCTAAAAGGATACAGACTTAATCATAATTATTTGCCTCCCAGAGACGGTAGCAAAATTATTTCTAACAAATATGTAGCAATTAAAGTGAATTATTACAATTATGAAAATGAATTTTTCTTTGTGTAGATCAGCCCACATATCTATAAATCTATATAAGTCTATATATAAACATATGAATCTATAAACACACCTATAGATTTATAGAACTCATCACATTAATGATGTCCGAGTTTTAAAATTATTTTTGCCCCATTTCTCCATCTTGGATCATCTTCAGGCTAGCATGTCATGTCTGTACCAATATTGCACTTAAACATAATAAAGCAATATGCTTGCTTGTATGGTTCATGCTTTATGTACATGACTACCTACAACTTGTATGTATGTGTATATTTCACAAATGCTGAATTTCAAAACATTAATTTTCTACAATTTAGACAATAAATGCTAATAAATGCAATGGAACCAGGACACAATAAAGAACACGTTTAAGCTTCTTCGTACCTTGGGAAAATTTTGAATGGTGCAGAATATTTCCACTTGTAGGGTTGGAAGCCCCAGTCCATCCAATACTTTTTTCCCCACTACTTTGCATATGGTGGGAGGCTTTGCAAGTTTAGAAAAGCAGTTTGCCTTCAACACACACAAAAAACAAAAATTACAATACCATGACTAATTTATCTTTAAAAGGTCATTCACATTTACTCTAGTTTCTACTAAACCTCTCCCTGAGTGTCCTCCTCATGTGGGAAGGGGGGCTGCTTTAGGCTAGCAACTGCCCTCACATGCTGAGATTTGGATTAACCTGATGTGGGGTCTCCAGGATATGGAACAATCTGTTCTCTTTTGAACTCTCAGCAGAAACTCACATACATTTCTTTCTTTTTATTATTATAAAATGTGAATTTATTTATAAGCCAAATGAAACATTTGAACGGAGTTTTAAAAAAGGAAAACAAGTCTTTTATTCTTATAGATTTATTTAAAAAGCAGTTTTAAATGACATAAATCCACAATATAATTTTAGAAATCAAATAAACTTCTCCATTTTACAGAATAGTATCTAACAAAATATAAAACTGTAAAGCATCTAAAACATATATTTATAGTTTTTTTTAAAGAATAGATCATTGTATTGGCCACTGTTTTAAGTGTATTACCCACATTATTTATGCCTTATAACGACCCTATGGGATCAGTAGTATTTTTAAAATCTCCACTCTACAAATGAGGAAACTGAGTATAGAGAGATGAAATATTTTGCCCAAGATTGCAAAATAACTGGCTGAGCTGGGATTCACCTCTAGGCAGGCTGACTCCAGAATCCATGTCAACTGCTATCAATTGATGGCGGAAAGGGAGAAGGACATGAAGTCTACCTTCAAATTCATAGCATTTTAGGAAGAAAAATAAGCATGAGGAATGTGGTTATACTCCCTGTTTTTACAAGTCAGGAATATGAGGCCCACACTAACTTTGGCTATTCCAGAAGCAGATAATCTTCCATCTGCCATGTTGTCTTCCATTTCTGTTTTGATGATGGTGCCTCAGAGTGAAATTTGTAGCACATATGAATTTAAGGGAGGAGAAACAAACAAACAAAAATAACTCAGGATTGGAGTCTTAGCCATATTAATTTACTTTGAAACAAAGACCTTTGATTTAATTAGATGATTCCAGCTACCCAGTGGAGGAGCATAGTTGTTTGAAAATTATTACTTAGTTTCTCTGAAGAGACTCCTATATGGAAGCAAACTGTCCATCAATCATGGCACACTTGGGAATGTTTTCACATACATTTCTTAGAGACCCCATGTCACTTTTTAGCAGGCCCTAACCCATTCTGCTGTCCAAGATATGGAAGTCAGCTGGTCTCTAAACGCTGTGATGCGAACTTTGGGAACCTTCTGGGGGCCCATTTTTATTCCTTCCCGCGAGGCATCTGATATTTTAATGGTGAAGGCTTCTGCAGAGGCCGTACTTCACTCACCAGCAGTTCACGCCCAGAACGTGTTCAAAGAGGGTTGTTGGAACATTGGTAATAGCAGTTTCATTGAGGTGGGAAAGCAGAAGCCATTTGGAAGTGATCCAAGAAAGAGAGGGAAGAGAATGAAGCTGAAGCAGAAAGCCCACTCAAAAAGCCTGGGTAAAAAGATTCAAGGTGGCGTTTCTACACAGAGGAGCAGGAACTGGGAGAGTAGGAGGAGGAGGAAGGGAAGGTGAAGGCACACCCTCCTTGACCTCTTTATCGCCAGATTGTATTGAGCTCTTTATCTGCATTCATTACAGACCAGGTCTCTCAAAAGCCAATGACCTCAACCTACATAATAGGTCATCTACTACTCATCAGCTCGCAGGCGGTGCCCTAGCACAGCTAAAGCAAAAGTCAATTTTCAAGCCATCCATATATATATATAAAGATTTATATATACTCAGTTCCTCTAGTATGTAACAGAAGCAGAGAAGAAATGGCATTTGAGCTGAACATTGGAGAATATGTAGTATTTCACTGGGCAGACAAGGGGGAGAAATCAAGGGCAGATACAAAGGAATATGATACGCCAAGGGGAGGGAAGGGAGGAACTTCAGGCTTTAGGGAATAGTAAGGAGCCACAGGAGGTTTCTGAGCAAAAGAATGATGGTCAGATTTGGAATCCTGCTCCGGCAGCACGATTCAGGTTGGGCTCGATAGAGGGAGAAACTAAATGTAAATACTGATGGCCAAAACCCAGACAGTGATAAAATGAAAAGGACATTGTGTTTTTGCTAGTCCAGTTCCTGAACATCCTTCAAAGTCCAAGCCAAAACTGTCTCAGACGTTACAGCCTACAGGCATCTTCCCTACCCCTGAATTCCTTTGATAGGCATACAGTGATCTGTCCCTCAGT
Organism: Phoca vitulina; assembly: GCF_004348235.1. Classification (NCBI taxonomy): domain Eukaryota; kingdom Metazoa; phylum Chordata; class Mammalia; order Carnivora; family Phocidae; genus Phoca; species Phoca vitulina. The sequence goes on along the minus strand of NW_022589731.1, from coordinate 13,704,064 downwards.
CTAGCACAATCATATATCACCTTATCTATTACTCCAGTTATTTTATGTAACAGTGGTTTTTGTCCCTTACCAAGCTCCCAGAGAGCTGTACAAACCAAAGTTCTGGCTGCCTAGCAGACTGGGAAGAACATTACATTGGGGGACCCGAGTCCACGTTTCTAGTCTTAACTTTTGCACTAGGTAGCTGTGAGACAAGGTCTTGGTGTCTTTGTGAAATGAAGAAGTTAGACTAGTTAACGTAAAAGAATTCATCTAGTAACAGACAGTGGAAAGAGAATGGAATTCAGAGTTGCATTCATTCATTTGTACCACAAGTAAGTGCTTGAGTGTCCACTATGTACCATGCAATCTCCTTGGTACTAGGGACACAGACCTGGTTCGATTTGTCACTGTCATTCACTGTGTCCCTTGAGAAAATCATCTAAATTCACTGGGCCACAGTTTCCTTATTTGTAAAACGGAAATCATCATTTTTACCTCCCGGTGTCCTAAAGATTAAGTGAAATAACATAAATCACATAGCACTGGGAGCTCAGCACATCCCTCCCCACCCCGCCCCAACATACAACTTTCACTTCTAGGCCATGACTAAGGAAAATAAACATTCATGTAACATTCTCCATATCAACTGCCTCAACAAGGCGTGGTTTTGAACCTTGTAAACACACTGTGCTTCTTTACTGCATTTACATACTCTGCTGTCCCAACCACACTGCCTTCCAGAAGGAAGGTGTTGGCTAGTACTTAACGGATCTGTAAATGAGAACACGCTTGTTTGTTTCAACTGCTCATTGCTTAAGGCTAAGGTATGTGCCCGATCTTGTGCGGAGCACAGGGGCTAGGCAGGTGGTAGGAAAAGGCCCCTGCTCTCCATGAAGCTCGCAAGCCTGGGGAGGGTCTCATCACGTGCAGGAAATGTTCAGGCGAAACGGGCAAGACTGATGTGAATTTGGAGTTTGGTCAGGTGGGGACAGGCATCCAGGATGAGAAGGGTGCACACTGCAAGGAGAGCATAGGCTTGAAAGTGAGACTTGGAAGCAAAGAGAGCGGGCTGGGCATGAGGCCTAGGGTAGGCTGAGGCCAAGCTGAGGCAAATGCCAGGGCACTCATCCGTGGTCAAACGGAGGCCGCTGCAGGTTGGTAAGCTGAGCTACGCGGTATTAAGGTGTTTAAAAAGAACTGGCAACCAGGCGGACCGGCTCAGAGGTAGCGAGGAAGCCTGCCCGGCCCCGAATGCGCCTAGACCCCGCTTTCCTCTAGCGGCTGCCTGTCCACCACTCTCTCTCTGTCTCTCTCGAGATTCCTCCCGCCCAGGTTTCCGCACCGCTTCTCCCTTTGCGGTCGCCTCCCCGCAAGACCATGGATCCCGAGCCCGCGGCGGCGGGGCGCGTGCGCGACTCTATGGCGCAGGCGCATGGCGTTGCCGCAGCGTGGGGCGGGGGGAGAGGGGCTGGAGGGAAGAGGGTGTTTGTCCCAGGTCCCTACCAGGTGCCCGTAGACGTCGGCAGGCTGGAGGTAGAAGGTGGAGTTGAGCAGCTCTTCCAGCCTGCGCGGGACGTCGTTCTCCCGGTAGTACTCCATCGCCTGCTGCTTCAGCCTCTGCAGCTCCCTAGTGGTCCCACAGCTACGGCCGCCGCCGCCTTCTCCCATGGTAGGAGATTTAAGGCTACAGCTGGGGTTAGCCTGGGGGCCTGCGAGCGTCCTGCCCGTCGCTAGGCAACGGAACGAGATTCCCGACCCCCGCCCCCCCCGATCTCGCGAGGCTTCCAGCCCGGGTTCTTGCAGCGGCCGGAGGTGCGCATGGCTCCGCCGCTCTCCTCCCTCCTCTCCTTGAGGAAACGGGTCGGGGGCTTGGGCTCCTTTAGTCCCGACGCTTTTGCTCTGCCGGTGTCATTTTCGACCACCTTCCCCGACAATAGAATTCACGCTCTCAGGAAATGCTTTCTGCCGAAGCGTGGGAGCGTTAGCCCCGGCCTCCAGCGGGGGACTGGAACCTCTGGTGGCGCTTCGTGGTCCCCACGGCCCCGGGCCATCTCGCCTCCCCCTCCCCTCCAACCCCCTCGTTGCTCGCGGTCGGTGAGCTCCTCCGGGTGGCGAGGGTGTCCCATGCTGGCCCACTCCTGGGGACCGATATACCCTCACTGGGCCGTGGAGGTACCAGGAATTCATTCATTCGCCCGTATTTAGCCACCTGCCCTGAGCCTAGCAGTGTGCTGTCTGGGCACACACTCTGGTGTGCAGGAGAGAACCGGCTACGCGACCCCCCGCCCCCACCCCGGGAGATCAGTGGGAGGGAAAACCAGTGTGGCCGGAAAAATTCGGGGTGAACCCCGCGAATGGTTATGGCTTGGACAGGCCCAGGGGTGGGGAATGATACCGGCAAGACTTGAGAAGGAAAATAGGGAATGTAAGACTTCATTGGGTCATATCCCTTCTCTTGTACCTTCAGAGGCTGCCTCAGTCCTACCCTTTTAAATCCAGCTGTCTACTTGGCTTCAATACACCTGCTAGGTGTCGTGCGCAATTATAGAGCTTCTTGTGCCCTTTGCTCTAGATACTTCTGCAGGAATGGGCCGAGATGGACAGGGCGTTCTTGTTCTACTCTTGCCTGTTTGTGTTCCTGACTTAAGCAGATCACTTAAAACATCTGTGCTGTATTTTGCTCATCTAGAAAGCAATCCAATCTATTCTGCCTGCTTCACAAGTCACTTAGGATAAAATGAGAAAGTGAATGAGAAAACACTTTAAAACAGGATGGTTATTTTCAGTAGATGCATGTAGATGTATAACAATATGTGATTCAATAAATACTCTTATAGGAACCCAGACATGTACCCTTTTCTGAACTCCCTCAGTGTTGTCTCTGAATCTCTAATGGAACATCTCATTTTCTGGGGTGTGACAGATCCTCATGGGCCTGCCTTACCCTCCTTGCTAGCTGGAAATCCCTCCATGGTAGGAACCCAGGCTGAGTCACCTTCACATACCTGTCCAGGCCGGGCCTGCAGAGACAGGCATGTGCTCTGCTGACTAGTTGAAGGAACCTTCATACAAAATAAGCCAGGGCTATTGCTGCCATGGTGCCCATTCCACGTGTGCGCCTTTCCTCCTGTCCCGGTGGATGGAAGGCACCCCCTTCTCTGGGACGCCCATTCTTCAATGCTGGGCTGGGTCCCACAGCTGCAGAGAAGCCGTGCTCCGCACCAGCTCTCCTCACTCAGCCCTTCCTTTCTTCAGAACTCCTTCCCCGCTTGCAGCCTGGGCCACAAAGCTCAGCCCTCAGGGATGTCTTGACTCATTTGACACTTTAATGGAAGGTTAGAAGTATCCTGGGCTGGGACCACCACATTTTGGAGTCTCCCATCTATAACCCACTGGCCTCTAAGTTCCTTGAGGACAGAGACTTGGTCGGTCTTGTTTACCATTGTGTCCCCAGTATATTACCTTACAGAATCATTACTCAATAAATATATGTTGAATGAATGAATGGATTTTACACATAATGAATGCTTAATAAATACTTAACTTGAAATGATTTGGAGTTGAATGAATAATGAATACACCAGGCTGGCTGGAGCAAAGGATTTGTTTTCAGGAATAATGAGACATCAGGATGGAAAAGTAGGATGGGCAAGATGGAAGTGGTGTTTTAGGAAGTTAGCTGGCAGCAGTGGTTAAGCTTGGTGGGTGTTTAGTGGTATAGAAAGCAGGAGACACAGGTAGAAAATCATGTTGATGTAAGGGCCTGAACCACTGCTAGCAATGGCAAGAGATGGGTGACAAATATTTAATAGGAAGAAGGATGGAAATCCTTGTGAGTGATTGGATGTGGGGTTGGGGGACCATTGAGGATGGCTTGTAGAGTTCTTTTACAGTTGATAGAAATGGGATAGATGAGTGAGTGATGTGGTTTTGACGGAAGGAACATGATGCATTTGGTTTTAGATGTGTGGAACTTGTGGAGCACTGGTATCTCAGAGAAAAGGGAGGACTGATGATACAGCGATACCCATCCACATGGAACTTAAAGTTGAAATAAGAATAGATGAATCCTCTGGAGGGAAAAGGGGAAAAAAAAATCCTCTTGAAGCAAGGACCTAAATGTTGAAGAAGGAATATATTTAGGACATAGGAGGAGGGTAAGGTGCTATAATAGGCAGTAAGCAAAAAGGGCTTTGGGAAGAAAGAAAACAGTCCAAATCCTGATGTCTAAGGCAGAGAGTTCTGTGTTAGATGTGTGTGTACATATGCTTAGAATAAAATCAGAAAGAATATATGTTAGCATATTAATTGTGTTGTCCTTGGGTAATGAGATCATTGGGAATTTTAATTTTCTTTTTATATATTAATATCTGATTTTCCTAAAATGAATTGCTGCTTGTATAACTTTGGACAATTACATTAAAATATTTGAAGGAAGAATATTACATCACATTAAAGAATGAAATTAAAGGAGAATTAAAGACTGAAAAGAGATCATTAGGAACACAGTTGTTCCCTTATAGAATCATCCCATCTTCTTAAAAATAAAGCTATATGTAGGCTAAATAAATAGCTAAAACCACCATTCCTGTTTACTTCTGTCATTCGCTCAATCAACAAATAGTTATTGAATGTTTACCATCTGCCAGATGCTGTTCTGGGCACTGGGAAAACAGCAGTGAATAAAATAGGTGACATTTTCTTCTCTTCATGGCACTTAGTTCTCGTGGCCCTCAATCCTAGCACTTACATCCTGGTGAGCCATCAGGACAATAAACTCTATTAAGAGATGTGAAATCATTTTGAAAAGTTGGTATGCTAGGGGTTTATTAACATCCTATTAGTGTTGACAGAGCCAGATGAAATAAAATGACTATTCATGAATTTTCAATTTTCTTATTTTCTGTAGATATTAGAAGCACTGGGGTTTTAGCTGTAAAATGTATTCATGTGCATGCCTACTGTATACATACTTCTCATATTCCTTGTTTCAGTACCTTGGTGACTATATTTCCATTTCATATTGAGACTGAATGTCCAGGCACTCACAGAACATCAGAGCTTGAAAGGGTTTGAGTGTTGCTAACCCTAAAGGTATAAACAGGGGAGTTGAGGGGAAGAAAAAGAAGGGAAGGAAAGGCAAAGGAAAGGCTCAGGAGATAAGGAAAGTTCTGGAACATATCCAGGGAGGGAGGGTAGGACTATAGTCTCCTCCTTTAGATAGAGGACACAGCCATTACTATTGACTTCCCATGGATGGGGCGCCCACAGTAGAAGGGAGGTATGGTGTGGGACAAGGGTCATTTGGGAATTAGAAGACAGATTGGAGTCCCAGCTGTCCCCCAGATCTAGACCTCATCAATCAAATGAGTGGCTGGACTAGAGTAATAGTTTCCTAAGCTTTTTGAATAGGAAGACTCCTTTTTAACAACAAAAAATCGAGGGGAACCCCCCCCAATATAATAGTGGTTATATGCAGTGAGTATGAATTCAGTAGTATGTCTGGAACAATTGTATGTATTTCATCCATGTAAACTCCATACTTACAACAAAGAATACGTTTATAGGCAAGCCACTCTCCAGTGTTGGGTGTGTGTTTGGTGGACATTTGGAATGGTGAGCCCCTTGCGCACAGTGCACGGGCTTCTCGGGGAGCTCAACTGAGAACCATGAAACCAGGTCTCCCCATCTTAGACTTGTACTATTTTGTAGCTCAGATTCAAGATAAAACATCAAGACATATTAGCCTAGTCCTATCTGCTAAATGAAGACCCTTTGTGGAGGAAATTAATCATTCTTCAGTCTGCATTTCAAAAAGGATTTCTAAGCTCAGACATTTCCTAAATGAGTGAGGATAAAGAAAAATATATTTGTTCATTTTCCTTTAATCCTTTCCAACACCTTTATATAAATTGGAACTTGTTTGCCATGACTTTAATGTTCAGAAGTGATTGTTTAGATGTTATTTGGGGGTTGCTATCAAGTGCTTGTTAATTCTTGCCTGCATTTGCCATCTGTGTTGAATATCATTTTTCATAGGGAACTAATGAACATGATTGCAGGTGCCTTTAATCATAGAATCATAGAAACTGGAGAGAGAATAGATGGAAATGTTACCTTTTCCCCATCTAGAAAATGGGATTAATAATGTTACCCCTCCTTGCCCAGTTGTCATGAATGAGAAATAGGATTGCCAAGCTAATTGCAATATAAAGAGCTGTAAATTAAATGCTAAGTAATAAGAGTAGGAATGATTTCACTAATAATAAAATGTTTTTTGTAATTTGGTTTTTTTCATTACCAATGTCTCCCAGCAGTAGACATTACTCCTGTGCTAGAAATAACAACAAAAACCAGGGCAGCAACTAACATTGAGGGAAAACTTTTATCCACCTGGGGTTTTCCTTATATCATCCCATTGAATCTGCAAAACAACCACAAAAGGTAAGCGGTTGGCTCAAGGCGACACAGTTAGCAAATGGTGGAGATGGAATTTGAACCCAGGCCCAGGGGACTCCAGTGCCCATGCATCCTCCCCACCCCATACACACCGCTGGACTCCTCTGCTTCTCAAATCTAAAAGTCTTGTAGTCAGATCCCGCTGTCTCATGTCAGCGATTGCTAGGCTCTTGGCCATCCTTTCTGGAAGAAGCCAGTTGAGTTGCTCACATTGAGGGCTCGGAGAAAGGAGCCCGGGTAAATGGTGTTAGTCTCTGGATCACTGGTTCTCAGTCTGGGCTGCACATTAGAATCACTTGGGGATTCTACTAGATTCTGGCAGAATCTAAGCCCTGTTAGAATTTAAGCACCAGGAAGAGGAGGATTATCTGTTCAATGCTGTAGTATTAAAAAATACTGATACCTGGGGCCTACCCCAGACCTATTAAATTGGAATCTCCAGGGATGGGGCCCACACAGAGGTATTTTTTTTTTAATATGTGATATTAATGTGCAGCCAAGTTTGAGACCCTCTGCTCTAAGAGATTTCTTCATGGATCATGTCAGAAAGAGAATGGGTAAGGCTTCACCCAGGAATGATTTGATTGTGGATACAGCCAAGAAGGCCTAGAAGTGTTGGGCCTTGGAACGAGACCACATGGGTTCAAGACCTGGTTCTTCCAGTTCCCAGCTGTATGACCTTGTACACGTTACTTAACTTCTCTGAGCCCATTTGCTCATCACCTAATATTTTCAATTTCATAGGATTGCTATGAGATGAAATTTGAAAATTCATGAAACTTCTTCCCACTATGCCCAACACGTAGTAAATGATGTCATTATTACCAAAGAAATTACGGAGAAGGAAAATAACATTTTTAGAGTTTTGCTGTGTTTGTCTGAAGACCTTTATTTAGCTTTGTACAGGAATTCAGGTGGAAATGAATTCAATGATAAGGGGAATGCCCCACCGTTTTAAAACAATATTTGTGACCTCTTGAGATAATCAGACCTCCTGGTAATCTATCACTTTTGTTTTAACCTTTACCATTTGCTCAAAATTATAGAGTTGATGCATTATTTCTCTCTTGTTTCCCAAATAAAGCAAAAAGCTGAAGCAATGGTTGTAATGTGAGTGTTCAAAACCGGCATCCTGTCAAAGGCTGTTTTAGATCTAGCCTTCCGGTCATTTGTGCAGAGGGCTCTGACACTGAAGACCAAAAGATACTGTTGGAGATGCTATTGCTGGCAGTTTAATTGGTATTTTTCAGGATATAGACACACAATTTCTATATATGCAGAATGAAACGGGGAGTAGGGCAATTATCCAGTGAGTTTAGACAGTAAAAAGAAAGGGAAAAAAAATCAGACAAAAATTCTTTAAAGCAAGCTATTTTGCCATTTTTAAATAGATACTTTTCTAACTCTGTAGAAGTGGATACAACTTAAGAGTATTTCTGTGGCCTAATTATGGAGCTAATAAAGCAAAATGAATACATATAAAATATCCTACAAGGGCCAGGTTTTCTAATTTGTACTTATTAATATAAAAGCAGCAAAATAAATAGAGTAATTGCATTTATTGTGAATGAAGAAAATGTTAAATAAACATCTTTCCCACATAGGGGGCAGCAAAGAAGAGAGGAGAAATCCCAGTTAAGAGGACCAGTTAGATGTTTTATCAAGTTATGGCTGAAAATGCTTTCTCTGTAACTGCTACAAACATTGATTTGGTTAGTTTCCTGGCCCCGGAGAGTGGTGTGCCCACCTATTTTGTTGATGCGCTTGAATGAAAGCCAATAAATTGTTTGACTTTTGTAATTAAACTTAAGAACTTGATTGAAGGGGATTTTAGCTTCCCTGAAAATGTACTTTAAGTTAATCTGCTTAAGAGGAATTATCTATTTCTTATTAGTGAAATCAAAACACTCTATGCCTTTGTAACTGATGATTTCTATGGGCCTGGTCATGAATCTGATGGTAATGTTAAAATGTCAAACATTATTTGGGGAATTTAGAAAATTCAGTTGTCAAAAATTTAGGACTTGACTTTTGATATTTGTTGTTGGCAAAATGTAGAGTCATATTGTTTTCTTTTTCTTCCTTGATTTGCCCCTTTTGGGGGTCCTGTTTAAGATGTTTGAGAATTTTTGTTTCTCGAATTTTAAAAAAAAAAAATTGTAGCCATAGATGCAGATGAGAATTATTTCTTTTGGGGGAGTAATTTTGGGAAGTAAATTTCCAGGAATTTTTAGCAAAATAATTTTAGGCAAATTTTTCAGTATTGATTTGATTTAATTGCATCACTTTTATATATGACAATCATATATAAAGTACTATCATTGGGGCCCCTATGTACTTCCAAAATTATTTAAGGTGACATTTGTGAATGAATCTCTAATGCCAATCTAATGTGTTAGATTAAATCTCTGTATAATTAAAAAATACACAGAATTACATGTTAACAAGGGACAGTAGATCCTGTTTTTAATTAAATACCACTTATATTTTGTGATTGTGCATTCAAAACCTTAGGTGGATATTGTAGAAATAAAAGCAGTAATGATCAGAATTAGTTTCTCAGGAAAATAATGTTTCCATTAATACTTATGGAGAGAGATAGTCAGGATGAAAGGCTAAAATGTTATTTCTAAAGTGGAAATAATTTTAATATGTTTTCAATGATAACTGTCTTCTGCTTGGGCTACAGTCAGCATAAGCATCTTTAAATGCTACAGTTTGGAGACAGGAAGGAAAAGGAAAGTATGAGAGAATCTAACACAGTCGTGCTCAGACAGGAATAAAGAGTGATGGGTATTAGGATGATTTTGTGTAAGGGCACTTTCACTTGAAATGAAAAATTGAGGCAAAGTGAGGTTGGAATAGAAGTATCTGGGTGCCTGCCCTGGTCTCCTCTTCTTTTTGTGTGCACAGAGATACGGCCAAAGGACACAACATGGGTCACCCAGGATCCACCCTCTGCCACTGCCTTTGTCAGTCGGAACTGGCCAACTCCGAGAAGGAGCTGCCTTTGCTCAACAGCTACTGTTAGACTGTTGTAAAAATTTGAGTTGATTTATGAACAACCGGGTGATTTAAAATATCCCTGAGCCATTCTAGGTAACCCTCTTTGCCAGAGTTCATGGCCAAATATTTGCACTCTAGCCTTAGAACCTTTATGGGAATTTGAAAGTAGAGAAGACCATGTAACAAACTCACGAGACAGAGGATTTCATAGCAAAGAGCGTCTCAGTTAACGTGAGGTATCTGTGCCTTCTAAAGAATTTTTCTACTTCTACAGTATTAAAAGTAGAGTTCCTGTTTGAGAGAACTAGTAACAAATTTCCTTTGGCCATAAAATTATTCCATGCCAACACTTGTTGGAATTTTTATTAACTTGTGGATCTGACCTAAATTTTGGCTGTCTAATCATTAAATGCTTTCTTTTTTCTTGACAGCCAAGCTGACAGTATGCAAGGGGAAAGTAAGGCTTATGTGCTGATTTTGAGAATACAACCTCAAAGACTATCTTTTATAGAGCAAGAATCAAAGACTATGTTTTGTGGAGTAAGAACAAAAACAACTCTGAAAGTATGATATTTGAAATAACTAAAAGGTGTGGTTATCAATTTATAAGCTTTAGAATGTATATCGTCCTAAGTATCACTATTTATTACTTTACTGAAAATCCAGGCATTTTGAATTCTTGACTAAGACCATTGCAAGAAAACTATCTGTTCGGTAAATAATTTTTGTACATTCCTTATAAATCTATTGTTGGAAAATAGTTGTCTTTTCTTGAGACAATGGTAAATCTGCAAAAGCAGGAAATGCAACCAAAATGAGGCATTGAAGATTTAAAGATCTTTTCATTTGTATTTGCAGTGGACTTTATGTCCAAGTATTATTTGTTATATGAGAACAGAAGGAATCACCATGTGTGTTTTTTTTGTTTTTTTTTTTAACTAAAAATAACCATTTTTACCTTCCCTTGCGTATGTTGTCTGGGTTTGACTCCAACTCACTAGGGGCAAGCCTTGATCTTTTCACACTCTTTCCAAGCCCTAATGCTAAGAAACAAATGCAATGCTGCTTGGCACAAACTGGGACCCTTGCTAGTGGGTCAGAAAACGTCACACACATGTGCCCGTACCCTCTGGGGTGAAGGCTCAGCTGCCACATCAGGATCAGCCCGTCTGATTACCGTGTTTCTGAGCAACTTCCCCTCACTCTGCAAATTTAGACTTCAGTATATACACCTCGTGCTAGCCTATCCCATCTATTTCTCACAAGATACGTACTTAAAAAGTGTCAGGTTTTTAATGGTTGGTGTCTACAGCTAGTCCTCTGGGCCAGTCATACTTGTGTTGATTACTCAAGTGCATCTGTCTCAGTTGGATGTTTTAAAATAAGCTGAACTCTGGAAACTTGGATTGGAGGAAAGGGGCTGTAATCCTGTATCATACAAACTGGAGAGAGACAGTATGGTAACGTTTCTTTGGCTACTTAGTGCTTTCTGACTGTTGGAAGAAAAGGAAACTTGGCAGCACGTAATTCTAAGAAAATTGTAAGAAACAAAGTAGAACCGAGCTCTTCGTAGGGGGAGGGGGTTGAAGTCTGTGCTTACATAGCTTCCGTGTCGTCTGACGTCCTCACAACCCCTGCAGGTGCAGTGTTGATTTAGAATGAGCCCGTGCATTCCACCGAGGGAGGAAATAGCAAAATCTTTTTCTTCCCTTAGCCAGTGGTTCTGTTAATTCAGGAGCCATAAAGCAGATTTTAAATGGACATCATTTTCTGACTGGAAAGTAAGTGCCCCTTCTATCTGGTACACAAACATTTCAACAGGTACTATTGTACATCCGCGTGATGTGAACTTTTTCTTTGAGTATAAAGGATCTTAACATTTCTGTGTGTTAACTTTTAGGAGATACATGGCAGTAGCAAATGTAAACAATAAATAAATAAAGGGGCCCAGGTTGAAATGTCTGTGGCTCTCACAACATAAGTAAATGTACAGATCTGATTATGAAGAATGTTAGCTTTTACCCTAGAGAACAATCACATTTTAGCCCGGGGTATAACTGTCATCGCTGGTGTGAACATTGCACAGTTAGGTATGCACAGACACAGGAATGGTGCAGCATCTTAAAATACATCCTTTTCTTTTTAAACACACGGCCAACATCTTGACAAACCCTATTTAGTGCAAAGTTCAAACGCATGTAACCCAAGGTTAATTTCTACCTTGTGCAGTCAGGTGGTTTCAAATGTACTGCAAGGATCCACATGAGCAATGAGACGTGAATCCCCATTTTGGTGTCTCTGAACTTTGGAATTCTATTCAGACCTCTTAACATCGTGTGCAGATATATGAAAAAGGAGGGCGCAAAAGTGAAACCAGTCCTGGGGCTACTATTAGCGTTGATGTTCATTCCACTGACCCTGTGTTTGTTTGACTTGTTTTTGTCCTCTTCACACGTTCTTTTTCTCCCCCTCCAGAAATATGGTGAAACGGTGTTCACACTGTCCACCCAGGCTCGCTCTGGAAGTTCATGCCAGAGGACCCCAGCCTGAGTACCAGCAGCAGGCCTCCCCCTCCCCCAACACCCTCCCCCCAGGACGACCTTCCCCACATTCCTGCTTCCTGGGCCATCTTTTGCAAGGGGGTTTGGGATTCTAGCCCTGACGGTCCAGGCTCTCCCTAGCTGTGGCTGCAGGAACTTAACCCATTCTTCCTCTGTCTTGACCACCTGTCTAATAGGCAAAGCTGATAGAAATAACTGTGTGGTCATATTTACTGTCTATTTGTTTCCGTGATAGGAATCGTCTTTATAGATAAGAAAATCATAGAGCCAGGTGGAACTTTTGGGTCATTTAGTTCCACGCCCTCATTTTAGACACACACACACACACACACACACAGATCTCTTCATATAAGCAGATAGAAAAAAACCTCTAGTTGTTGGCGAAAAGCTGTCAACATAATTCTTCTATTTAGGAATCAATTTATTTAATGGGCTTAAATTAAAGATTTTTTTTTATTCTCTTCATTATGGGTAAAGGAAAAATACCTTTTATGATATACAGTTATTTTGGTATAATATGTGTAATTGTCCCAACTGAAAATCTGGCATATTCTGACAATATTACAAGATTTAAAAATCTAAAGTCCAAGATTCCTAAATTCTGAGAAAAAAGTGCTGCACCTGTTTACAGTTGTGGCTCTCGTACTGTGGCCTCTCAGAGGGTTAGCTGGAAAAAGTTCTGTGGCTTTCTTCAGATTTATAATTTTAAATGGCCTTTTGGTAGCTACGTTTTCTATCCCCTGGTTTGTCAAGTAAGCAGGCAGATGTTTTTGCCTTTTTATAAAGTACCGTAATAAGCATGTCTACTGCCCTTACTTCATCAGCTACAAAAAATATTCATGGCTCATCCGGTTGGAAGGTGATTCACCTGGGGCTTTGTTCCTGAATTAGTAACGCGGCAACCTCTCATTTAGCAAGTGGTGCTTTCACCAATTAAACTGAAAAAAGTTTCTCTCTCTTATTCAGATACAGACTTAGGCTTTCACCTGTCAGAGGAAAATGAAACCGTCACTAACCACTGTTTATTTTGCTGGCGGGTTCATGCCTACGACAAAGTGATTTTTCTCCAGGTGAATTACTCCCCACGTTGGCGTGGCAATGACTAATAAAGTATTTATGAAAACGCAAGTGTGTGGTCCCCATTCCCACAGTGTGTCACTGCTGCCGCCAAGTGACAGGTCTGAAAAAAATCAGCAAATCTTAAACAATTAGAGCATCGAGTCCACTTTGCAAAACCAAGGCCCCCACTCCCTCCTAGACAAAGATACCTTCTTTTTATATGATGAGAACGAAGACACTCCTAAATCCCACTTGACCCATGTAGCCATCCCTCTGAATTCGGGGCTTCTGAGAAAAGAATGGCATGGTGATGAAAAGAACGTCTTTCCCTGAATGAACTCTTAATTCTAGCGTTGAGGGGAGTTTTTAGTCTGGTTAGTTGTCCACAGTCGCACACACCATCCTCCTGAGCTGCAGGAGGGAGAAGTCTCTGTCTTAAAAATCAATTAGACACACCAAGAACTTGCAACTCTCGGGACCCGTGAGTGCTTAGAGACGTATGCAAAGACCGTTCTCCTGAGCAACCTCATTCTTGAACTGGGCTAAGAGCTTTTCAATTGCTGTGACATTTTCAGCCAGGGAAGGGAGTAGTTGTTGCGGAGCAATGTTTTACAGGCAATTACTTTATATTATCAACGGAGCAATTCCCTGTCCAGAAAGGAGCCAAAGCGATCAAGTTAAATCATTAAAGAGAGAAAGAGCGAGCGGGAGAAAGGATTCATCTCATTAGCAGGTGCCGGTGCTTGCAGGCTGCGCGGCGCACAATGTCACTGGCCCTTTAAGACAATGGCTGCGCTCCCTCCGCCACTGCCGCCCCTCCCCCGGAGCTGTTGACAGGTCTAAACCTCCCTAGCAGCCCATTGTGGCCACAGTAGGAGGCACCTGCAGAAAATGTGCCAAAACCAGGCGGGGAGCAAGAGCTTTTCAATAAGCTCCGCAGCTGGAGAGGAGAAGCAACACTAAACACGCGGGCGCAGACCAGGCATGTGATGGGAAAAGGGGTCAAACCCAGACACCTCCTATCGGCTTTCTGAGCTTTCTGAGCACTGTTCGGTTCAATTTGCTGACATCTTCTAGCTGGCTTTTCTCTATTTGCTTAATATGCTGAGGTATTTAGCTTAAAAGCACTAAATACTCCCATCACGAGGAGCTCTTCTCTCCCTTTCCCATTTACTGTTATTAAGGACGTTTTCCAGTATTTTCTCCCTCTTTCTGCCCTAAACTAAGATTGTTTTCTTTTGCTTCTCTCTCTTATGGCTACCTAGCAGGCATTCACCATCACAGGCCGCCGGCTTGATTTGACTCCTTTTTAATTCAGGGACAAGTCAAGCTCTCCCAATTCGGGATCTGGGCTGCCTTCGTAAAGCACACATTCCGACTGCTGTCAGCACATGTCTGGAAGCTGCATCGCATTTCGATGCTGTAAACCTTTACTGGGCATCTACTGTGTCCCCACCGCTGTCCTCGGGGCTTCTGGAAATCCAGAGATAGACAAATGGGCTTCCCCTCTCATACTGCTTAGGATCCAGCAGAGAGGCTAAAGAGCTGATAGGACCATGGGTTTTAGGAATTTGTCTTGCACTTGTCTTTGCGGTACTTACAGCTCTTTGGAGAATAAGCAGGAGTGGAGGTGGGGTGGGGGGGCAGGGAGGGACCTGGGATGTGCTGGTGGTGTTGTGGCTTCGTCCAGCCTGTCTTGAGAAGCAAGAGGACAGAGTCTCACTAAGCTGAGAGCCTGGCACCACGCCTCAATTTTGGCAGCTCTAAAAGGTCTGGAAATCCTTACCTTTACATGGGGCCTTCCGGTTCTCATGATATGTCCATCTATTCTTTTTCTCAGCGGAAGTAGTAAGGCACTATCTCTGTCTTACAGATAAAAACATCTGAGACTCAGGGCAAAGCACCTTGCCTGAGCCACACCACCAGTGGGTGGTAAGTGCAAAGGCCCTCCAGGAACCTGACCCCTCTGCTGACCCCCTTTACCTGTTTGCTTCCCTTCTACCCTGTGTGGCCTCTTTCAGCTGTCACCCAGCACGAACCCACGCTTTGAGAGCAGCGCAGAAGCAGACAGACAAAGTGACATTTTCACAGTGAAACTCTTTTCCCCCTTCCTACAGATGGAGAGTGTTGGCATGTACGGACTCTGTGGGTGTGCGGCAAAGAGCAAAATGAAGTGTGATTCCAGGTGGGAAGTACCAGCTTCAGGTAGGAAAGGAATGAATTTGTGTAAGTACCAAACTAGCGTCGGAAGTCGTTATCCCCCAGATTTCATTCCTTTGGAGAGGGACGAGGTCCATTTCTTGCTGGTACAGTTAGGCTGAAGCACACACAAGATATTTGCTAAATCACTGCAGAACATCTGCTCGTTCAAAGTGCTAACAAGCGGTAAGAGGTACGAGAGAAAGAGTATTTCAGAAGCACCCTTGAGTCGAGAAATGAAATTGTTTCCCACCTACTCAAAGCCTGGAATGGGCGACAGCCCGACATCTACACTCACAAGCACAGCTCCCGGAGCGGGATCTGGCTGGGCGCACTCCTGTCCCCTCCCTGCCTGGCTCCGCTGCCTCTGGGGGCTTGTGTGGGAGTTCAGGCCTATCCAGAGGCAGAAAGAGATGGTCTCTTGCTCCTCCAAGCTTGTTTATGCTTTAACATGTCTCTCCCCACAGAGGACTGGTCCTCTTCTTCCTTCTTCCCCAGCGCCTCCCTCCAATTCTGGAGGAAACAAGTGGACTATTCATGTAAAAAGAGAAAGAGTGAGCTGGGGGGCGGGGGGCGGAGGGGGGGATGCCACCGACAAACTCCATTGAAAGCCACTGGCTGTTCATTTACATTCACACTTTTTAAAAATGTTAACTAATGATGTTAAATGGTTTGCCAAAGGTCCTGGCAGGTCAGTTGTAGAAGTGTCATTTCTGCCTAATTAGGGCTCTTGTGGCTGCCCGGGGCCTCCCAGTGCAACTGGTGACAAGCCGAGAGCTGACAGCTTCAATTGGTGCCAATAGGAAGGTTGGATCGGTCATGTTTTCCAACTCAGCCAGGTGTTTGCTGAATGGGGGAGGGGGACTGGGGAGATCTGAGCGCTTCCATGATCTCTCTTCTTTCACTGCTGCCTGGCAAGTCCTCTCCCTCTGCCTGTCTTGTCTTGTGTCAAGGTCAAGAATGGGCTTTGCTAAATCAGCAATTTGGGTTATCTCTGGGAGGTCATTAGCAATCCCTGGCCCAGACATTCCAAGTGGTCTCAGACCTCAGATGCTAGATTTTTTTTCTTCCCTAAAATCAGAAAGTAGGAAGAGAAAAGGAAAGTTTTAGGTAAAAAAAACAAAAAACAAAAAACAAAAAACCCCCCAAAAAACATAATAGTAGGAAGAAAACAAAACACACCAAAAAAGACCCAGAAAACTCTGCATAGCCATCAGAGTGTTAAGCTTCTGAAGACACGCATAATAAGAAAACTGCCTGAAGAGAAAACAGCTAAACCATCCTGATCAATGCTTTGAATGTTTTAAAGGGAAGACAAGAATGAAAAAGAAATCCTGTAATGTTCAACTGGATGTCGAGTACCTGACACACAGTAGGTGTTCAACAACTAAGTTATTGCTGATTTGATTTTTCAAGAGAGAAATTTTTGTCTGGGAAACAAAGAGCAATTGATAAGAGATCCTGCTATTTTTCACACTTGCTTTAATTGTTCCTGCAATGCTCTTTGAGTTTCTCAGTTGACCATAAAATACAAGCTAAGTTGGAGTGCCACATGAGAGGTTGATAGGATTATATTATTTTTGTTTTCTACTTTTTTTTTTTTTTTTAACAATTTAAGCAAAATAACCACTGGTGCTCAGGAGCCCCAGGCTGCAGCAGCCAGTGCATGAAGAGGCAGTCCCGTGGCACTCACCGAGAGGACATCAGAGTGCAGAATTTGACTTGGACACACTGGCGGGTCCTGTGGGGGTGACAGCACTCCCTGTTTGTCCTGAATTGGACACACCCGCACCGGAGCACGTGCACACGCACACGCACACAGACAGTGGTCTGTCTGACGGGGAATGGCAGGATTAATGCAGGAGCATCTGGGGGCCATGCTTGTTAAATCAAAGGGGGGAAAAAATGAATCAGAAAAAAAGCAGTGTTCGTTTTATGAAAATCTGAAGACCAGACCCAAAGAGGTCAGTTCTGGGGAGGAGGAGGGAGACTACAGTGATAGGCGTCTGAAACTGGCAGTTTTCAGCTCTCTGTCCCGCCTGCTGCCTCTGTTATCTCAGATAGGGAACAATGAAAATTGGGGCCAGAAAGGAGACTCTTCCCATCTGGTGATTTTCTCAACGGCGTGGAATGAAGATGAAAGGAGATAGCATCTCTAGGCACGCTGGGGGGATACCTGGTCCATATCAGGGGCCCGCTCGCAGTGAGACCTCTCTCTGTGGCGCTGAGTCCTTCGTGGCTGGAGACCACGTGTGGTTCTGCAGCATCACAGTATTCTCTCCAGACCCAGGACAGACGCGAACAAAGAGAATTAATAGAATTGACTCATAGGCCAACGTCATGAATGCCATGTGAGCGAATGAATCCAGACACCTTCAGACAGTTCAGTTGCCCGTCTCCCAGTTTTTCCCTCCAGGGACCTCCTTGGTCACCGAATGCCCTTCAGAGGTCCACTTTGCATTCTGGTCCATCCCTTTGGTGCTTGGCACATGTTCATTTTCTTCTCCTGCATTGACCTTCCTGGTTCACTCATCCCGCTTTCATCCTGGGATATGATTTTGCTTCTGGTTCCAGTACAGACACCCCTCGTGGCTCTGCCTCCCACATCCACCTCCGTCTCCCAGGCCCGACCCACCACCTGTGATGGCTGTCTGCGGACTTTGAGGGCAGACGATTTAGTGTCTGGCTCTTAACGAATGCTAAGAAGTGGCCACTGAAGACTCTCCTTGTGGTTAGGAAGATGACTATTTAAAAATCATTCTGTAAGATATTAGTGGTAAAGAAAAACGTTCTGCAGCAATGAAACCAGCATGGGAAAGTAAGCCAGTCATTTCCTACAACTGAAACAAAGCAACGAAAAACTTGAAGACTTGCGAAGAGAGGAAAGAACACATACATGACAGTAAGTCTTCTGTTTTGTGGCCTTAATATACTCCGGTGGTGCTTGTGATAACTGGTCCTCACAATGGCGAAATTATGTTCAGTTGGATATTACCTAAACCTTTCTGAAAGCAAATCTGATTTCGTCATTCCATTGTTTGAGGCTTTCCGGTGGCCCTTTCAGATCTGATTCTGGCTTCTCTTTGACCTTGAACCCTTACTCTGCTATGCTGATCTGTTGGCAGTTCTCAGGACCTGTCAGGATGTTTCATGCCTCAGGGCCTTTGAACAAACCCTTTTTTATCCTTGGAATGCCTTCTCTCCCTATTGTTCTCCTGACAAACACCTATTCCTTATACCACCTCCTCCCTGAAGCTTCTCCTGACACCCCCAAGTTAGACTGACCTTTCTTTCTTTTTGTGCCCCGCCCCCACACAACCTCACAGTCTTCTCAATAAGAATAATCATTGTAATAATAAAAGCTCCCTTTTACTGAATGCCTTCTGTGCGCCAATGTCAGTGCTTTTGCTGGTTGTATCTTCATTCCTCACTGCCCCATGAAGAACGTGCTGTTGTAGATGCTCGTTTTACTGATGAGGAGCCTGTGGCTCAACTCACAGCTTGAAAGTGGTGGAGTGGGACCTGAGCCCAGCCAGCGTGATTCAAGCACACATAATAACCACCCTTGATCTAGAACCACCAAGCCACGCTGCCTCCCATTCTAAGTGGCCGCCATGCTTGTGTTTGGGTTCAGTGTGTCTCCCCTCTAGATGGTGAGCTCGTGGGGTTTGGTGACACTCTAAGTCTGTGTCTAGTGCCTGGTGTAGGGCTAGCACATGGCAGAGACTCTAAATGTGGGTTGAATTGAATGGAATTGAATGGAATTGAATTGTACTACATATTTATGTGTGTGTGGGTGTGGGTATGGGTATACACACACACATTCTCTCTCCCTGCCTCTCTTATTCTCTATATATGTGTCTTTTACATACAAACATATATGCACACTATACGTACATACATAGTTATATACACAAGATACATATATGTACATGTAGGTATATATATATGCATAAGTTAACAGCCATATATATGTATATAAAGAGAGTAAGAGGCAGGGAGCGAGAGAATCAGCCTCGGGAGGAATATACATGCATTCCCGTCTCTTTGACTTTGGACGATGAGTTTGTAGTCTGTGTGAACCTAGTTACCTTGTAGCATGGGTGAGACAGCATGTACCTTGGCCTGGAGACTCCTAAAGCTAGACCTTGAAGCTCTCCAAGTTCTGCTCTGGGTGTAGAATCGGTTAAACCCGATGGTTATCAGAGGAGGCGGATGTCTGGGTAGAAGGGTGTTTTTCAGTTTTTCTCACTATGCATTGTCTCAGGTATAGAGATGAGTCCTGCTTTGTCCAAACACTTTTCTTCATCATTCGGTTTTCTTGAGCCTGACCTTGTGAGTGATGTGAGCATGGGTCTCGTTCTGTTCTGTAAGGTGCTGTGCATTATGCAAAGGGCAAGACTAAGACCCAGCTGAGAGAAGCCTTAGCACAAAACCAAAAAGCTCTGTTAGAGCTAAGAGGCACCCATGAGATCTGGAAAGTTGGGTGAAGATTCAGTCATAGCCAGTTCAAGGGCAAAAAACTCCCTCGTGGATCCTGTGCTCATGCTGTTGTTTTCTTACAGAGGGGAAACAGTTCATGTGTCATGTATAGACAGGTTCCCATTTGTCACACTTATTTTTACCCTACATGAGCATGAAATCGCAGTTTTAAAATCAGATTCTAAAACTTTACAAGCTGTCAGGTTCTTACTGATTTTCTAAAGTAGTTCAGTGGCCCTGGGTGAGCCCTCCCTGCTCTCCTGTTGACCCTCTTCCTGCCACTGACCAGTCATGCCCTTTGCTTCTCTCTCTGCTCCTTTGCTCCCTTCCTCTTGGCCTTGCCAGATCCTGTCCATCCTTTGAGAATCATGTAGGTCCGTGGGGATCTGACCCTTTCCGGCTTTGCTGTGGCATTGACGGTCTTGTTACTCGCTCCAGGCTTCTCTCTTGTTATGCAAAATGCTTTCAGGGTATAGAGCCCTGGAGGGAAGCAGGGTGAAAGTTAAGACAGTCTCTCATGCTTTTTCACCAAAGGAGTCCAAATGGCAGAGCTGAATCAACTGGCACTTTGACAAGAATGGCGTGTCTGAAGTTTTTAAAATTTTTAAAAATATCTGTCAATCTTTAGTGTTTTTCCATTAAAAGAATAGGGCTTTGCGGTTATATGTAAAAATAACTTTTCTAAACTATGCCTGAGTGTCCTTGGTGTATCATTACGTTCCTTTGGGCAGGCAGGGCCAGCTTGGACACGGGACCCCTGTAGTTGCGGGGGGGCCCTGTGCTTGTTTTAATGCTCTGATGTTGCCGTCGGGAAATTCTTAATAATTTGAATGAGGGATCCTGCATTTTCATTGTGTACTGGGTCGCATAAGTTATGCAGATGGCCCTGCCTTTGGGGTTCTGTGACTCTTCTGGCTGGGAAGCATGGAGAGACAGCGTTCAAACGGTAACTTGAATTGGTCTGGTACGGCGGGCCCGGGGGTGGCGTGAGAGTCTGGGTGCTCTTTAAGGAAGGAGTTCTGGGCTGAAGACTGGAGGGTCAGGACGGGTGGAGGCCCCTAGTGCCGACCTTGCCCGGGATGAGCAGTGCCAGACAGTGCTCTTAATGTCCGTCCACAAAAAGCCGGGAGCGAACCGTCTCTAATTCTGTAATTCACATTCACAAAGCTCCCCGAGAGACGCCTGCTTTTCACCTGGAACTCCCAAGTCACTTGGCCAAGAATTTCTGCTCGTTTCAGGTCTTCACACACACACAAAAAAATCCCCAACGAAACACACCAGCGTTGGAAACGGGCTTCCCCTCTTCAAAATGCGCGTCTATATGTTCTCATCGACGCGTCCTGGTAGCTCCCCCTACTTCTCTAACTTCCCGCCTTATTCCGAGAGGGCCCTGGAGAGGCTCCTATGGTGAAATGATAAGGATGATGTATTTGAGAAACAGGACTGAGGGGAAAATAGGGCCGAGTCAGAAGGTGAGTCCACGGGTGCGCGCGGTGAGGGCTAGTGGCGCTTTTAGGTAAAAGGGAGGCCACCCCTGTGTGTCCACAGCGGTGGGACAGGGACAGAAGTGCGGGTGGGCTGCAAGCAGGCGGGCGTTGGCCGTTGGGAGGCGGGTCCCAGCTGGGGCTGCGCTGCGGGCCCCCACCCCCCACCCCGTCCCCGTATCTAGAGGCGCCTCCGGGGAAGATGGGTTGGGCTTTCTAGAACTCTGTTTGCACGAGCCAAGAAGTCCTCTTGCAGGAGAGCCCGAGAGACAGTCCCTGGCAAAGCTTCATTTGGAGGAGAGGGTGACTCCGCAGGCTTCCCGATGTCTCTCAGGCCGTCCCTCATCTGCCCACAGGGACAGAAAGCTCCCAGCCCCCATGCCTGCCCCTCCCCACCCCCCCCAGCTTCAGTGACGCGGCGGCAGCGGCAGCAGAGGCGGTGAGCCCGGCGCTGGCAGAGTTGGTGGCACTTGCACCGTGGCGGTGGCACCAGCACTGGCGGTGGCGGTGGCACCAGCACGGGCGGCGCCTGTACCAGCGGGACGTGGCACCGCATCTTTGAAGCGGACGAGCGGCCGCGGGGGCCATCAGCTTCGGCGTGGATTGGGGGGCAGGTGGCTGGAAGTGGCCCAGCGTGGGCTCTGCAGGTGACTAAAGCCTGGACCACGGAGACCGTGCAGAGAGAGGTTCACCCAAGAAGGTGTTGGAGGCTCCCCCCGAGGAGGAGTCTCCACTAGCTGGTGGGGAGCTGGTGGGGAGCTCCATTTCTAGCCTGAAGACAGAGTAACCCAAGAAGACATGAGGGATACAAGATTTAGAGCATTTGTAAGATAGGAACCAACCTGCTGGTTAAGAAAAGCTTAATTCTTCCTGGTGTGGGGAGTTGAGCTCACATTCATTCGCTCGTGTATTCACTTGGTGATTCATTCAGCAAACACAAGTGGGACCTTCTCTAGAGTCTGAGGTCAGATTATTGGCATCTGAATCTCGCTCTGCCATTCGCCAGTCTATGATCATGACAGAGTTAGGTGATTTCTCTAAACCCCAGTTTCCGTGTCTCTAATACGAAATGTGAATATTAGTAAGTATCCACCTCATTGGGTTATCTACTGCATATGAAATGTTTAGCACAGGGCCTGGCACTAATTAAACATCCGATAAATATGAGCTAGGAACTATGATTAAACATTGCGGAATGTCCAAAGATTGACATAATCCCGTACTAATTAAAGTAGTATTTGTCTGTACAATGAAATGCTACACAGCCGAAGTCCAGAAGGATATACGGTGGACCCTTGAACCACCTGAGTTTGAACTCTGCAGGTCTACTTATAGGCAGATTTATTTTTGAGACATGTAGTATAGGACCGTAAATGTGTTTTCCCTTATGATTTTCTTGGTGACATTTTTTCTAGCTAATTTTATGGTAAGAATATAGTTTATAATACCTATAACATATAAAATATGTGTTAATTGACTGTTTATGTTATTGCTAAGGCTTCTGGTGGGCAATAGGCTCTTAGTAGTCAAGTTTTGGGAGAGTCAGGAGTTGTATGGGGATTTTTCCGCTGTGCAGGGAGTCAGCACCCCTAACTCCTGTGTTGTACAAGGGTCAACTATACTGTATTAACTGCAGCCATCACTTGGTAGGGAGATTATGGGTGATTTGATTTACTTACTTTTCTTACCTGCCTTTTAGGATTTTTCTGGAGTACATGAACTATTTCTGAGATTTTAAAACAGAAGGGAAAGAAACCCCATATGACCATCTCTTTGGTGCTTTAATCATGACACCTTTGCCCGCATATGCTTGAACAGTTCCAGATGGAGGGAGGTGCAAGGGTACTCAGGACAGCTCATCGCATCTGTTGGCAGCTCTGATTACAGAAAGTTCTTCCCTACACTATCTGTTTGTAATTTCTAATAGTTAGGATTTATTCATCTTTTCATTCAACCAATACTTATTAACCACCTCCTATATACCAGGAACGTTGGCACATTCCAGGGAGACAAAAGTGCATGGAAGCCAACAGGGTCCCTTCATGGAGCTAGTAATTTAGGGAGGTCCTCAGACTATAACCCAAAGACGAAATAAATATGTCATCACATAGGAGTGCTCTGATTCTAGGAGGGTGCTCAGCAAAGATGGAGGGAAGGAGTCCCAAAGAATGTCCCTGGGGGTAACAGTTAAGCTGAGATGTGAAAGGTGTGTGGAAGTTACGGGGTGTGGGCAGGGGGTGAGCTCTCCAGGTGGGGGAGCGGGGTCTGCTTCAAGGCCACATGGTCATCTAAGTCCCTTTCCATGGGCGAGCCTTTCAAATATTTGAAGATGGCTTCTTCCCCAGTGTCTTTCTGTTTTACTTCCAGTCTCTTTAGCTTTTTCTCCTAGGATGTGATTTTATAGCCTTTTGTCCTTCTGAGACCCAGTTTGTTGGTGCCCCTCTCTTCTTCTTATGATGTTTTTGAGCTATAATTCACATACCATGCATTTCACTCATTTAAAGTGTATAATCCAATGAGTCTTAGTGTATCACAGAGTCGTACAGCCATCACGAATCAATCTTTCATCACCCCAAAAGAAAACCCTGTACCCATTAGCACTCACTCTGCAGTTTCCCCCAAAACCCCAGCCCTCAGAAACTACTCATTGCTTTTCCTCACTATGGAGTTGCCTATTATGGGCATTTCATGTAAATGCCATTGTACGGGGCCTGTGGTCTCTTGTAATGACTTCTTCCATTCTGGGCAGTGGTTTTAAGGTTGGTCCCTGTTGTAGCCTGAATCAGTACTTCATTGCTGAATGATAATTCCAGTGTGTAGAGATATCACATTGTGTTTATTCACTAGTCAGGTGATGGACATTGTGGTTGTTTCCACTTACTGGCTCTTAGGAATAATGCTGTACACGTTGTGGTGTGGATGCGAGTTTTCACTTCTCTTGAGTACATACCTAGGAGCGGAATTGCTGGGTTGTGTGGTAACTCTGTGTCTCACTTTTTGAGGAACTTCCAGACTGTTTTCCAAAGTGGCTGCACCATTTTACATTCCATCTAGCAGCATGTGAGGGTTCGGATTTTCCACATCCTCACCAACACTTATTATTATCTGTGGGTTTTTTTAAAGTTTTTATTCAAATTCCAGTTAGTTAACTTACAGCATCATATTAGTTTCAGGTGTATGATATAGTGGATTAACACTTCCATACAATACCTGGTGCCCATCACAAGTGTCCTCCTTAATCCCCATCACCTATTTATTTATTTATGAGAGAGAGAGAAAGAGAGCAAGAGAGAGTGTGAGCGGGGCAGTGAGGGGCAGAGGGAGAGAGAGAGACTCTTAAGCAGGCTCTATGCCCAGTGGGGAGCCTGACACGGGGCTCGCTCTCACGACCCTGAGATCATGACCTGAGCCAAAATCAAGAGTCTGACGCTGAACCAACTGAGCCACCCAGGCGCCCCTGACCCATCACCTATTTAACTCATCCCCCACCCACCCAACTCTCTGGTTACCACCAATTTTTTCTCTATAGCTAAGAGTCTGTTTCTTGGTTTGCCTCTCTCTTTTTTCCCCTTTGTTCATTTGTTTTGTTTCTTAAATTCCACATATGAGTGAAATCATATGGTATCTGTCTTTCTCTGACTGACTTATATCAGTTAGCGTAATACTCTCTAGCTCCATCCATGTCAGTGCAAATGGCAAGATTTCACTCTTTTTTATGGCTAAGTAATATTCCATTGAATATATATACACATATGTGTGTATGTGTGTGTGTGTGTGTATATATATATATATATATATACATATCTCAATCTCACATCTGCTTTATCCATTTATCAGTTGATGGATACTTGGGCTGTTTCCATAATTTGGCTATTGTAGGTAATGTTGCAGTAAACATTGGGGTGCATGTGCCCCTTTGAATTAGTATTTTTGTATCCTTTGGGTAAATAACTAGTAGTGCAATTGCTTCATCTTAGGGTATTATCTGTCTTTTTGATTAGAGTCATCCTCATGGGTGTGAAAGGGTATATCATTGTGTTTTGATTTGCTTCTCACGGATGCCGGTAGATGTTGGCCTATTGGCCATTTCTGTATTGTCTTTGGAGAAATGTCTACTCAGATCCTTTGCTAATTTTTAAATTGAGTTGTATCTTTTTATTATTTGCTTATAAGAGTTCTTTATATATTCTAGATACATATTCTAGATACACATACTCCCTCATCAGATACATGATTTTCAAATATTTCTCTCCCATTCTATATATTGTCTTTTCACTTCTTTGATAGTGTCCTTTGAAGCACAGAAGTTTTGAATTTTGATTAAGCCAAATTTATCTGTTTTTTTCTTTTTTGCTTATTCTTTTGGTGTCGTATCTAAGAAACCTAGTCTAGGGTCATAGAGATTTATGTCTATTTTTTCTTCTTTTCTTTTAATAAGAGTCTCATAGTTTTAGCTCTTACATTTAGGTCTTTCTTCTGTTTTGAATCCAGTTTTGAATACGGTGTGATGAAGAGGTCAGCTCATTGTTTTGTATGATATCTAGTTGTCCTAGCACCATTTATTAAACATATGATTCCTTTCTCCCACTAAATCGTCTTAGCATCCTTGTCAAAAATCAACTGATTATAAATGTGAGGGTGTATTTCTGGACTTTCAAGTCTGTTCCCTTGATCGATCTGTCTGTCCTTATCCAGTACCACACTGTCTTAATTATTGAAGCTCTGTAGTAAATTTTGAAATTACAGAGTATGAGTCTTCCAACCTTATTTTTATTTGTCAAGATTGTTTTGGCCATTCTGGATCCCTTGCATTTCCATATGAATTTAGGATCAGCTTGTCAATTTCTATAAAGAAGCCAGTTGGGATTTTTATAGATTGTGCTCAAACTGTAGATCAATTTGGGGAGTTTTGCCATGCCAACAATAGTAAGTCTTCTGATCCATGTACATAGGATGTCTTCCCATTTACTTAGGTCTTCTTTAATTTCTTTCAACAGTGTTTTTGTTTTCAGAGTATAAGTTTTACACTTGTTCTGTTAAGTTTATTCCTAAATATTTTGTTGCTTTTTATGGTATTGTAGATATAATTGTCTTCTTAATTTCATTTTTGGATTGTTCATTTTGAATCCCTTTTAAAATGTAGTCCTTACAACCACTGGAATGTGCACAGTGGGATGCACCCCACACTTGTGGGTACAATTCCATGAGTATAACCCAAGACAAAAAGTTAGCTTTTTCTGGGAGGGTCTGAGGTGGGGTGGGGTGGTCTGCATCACAACATCACACTTTTGACTCATGTCAACAGAATCCCATCATACTTTTTCAAGTCTTCTGCTGCTGTGCCATGTTTCCCTCACTGTGTACCTGGACAGGTAGCCCTAAGGACCCAAAGGTAGCACGCTGGCTTTTCCATTTCATATTTTTAGATTCAACCCATTGTCTGTAGTCTAAGAGATTGATTTGGACACTGATTCTGACCCTGGTCATGATATCTTGGTCCTTTAGCTTATCCCCAAATGTAGTGAACATACCCTTTTTAAAGTTTTCATTCAAGCCAATGATAAAAATGTTCAGCAGGACTTTGCCAAGGACAGAGGCTTGAGATCTGAGTTCAGAACCTCTCTCTGAGATCACTGGATTTCAGCCCCCCGATAACAGTATTCAACCAATGGTCCTTGTACCCAATTCAGTAGTCCTTGCATCCAGTCCATATGGTAACCCCACTGAATTTATCAAATGCCCTACTGAATTCCTAAATCCTTGATCTACTTCATCTCTACCAGTCTGGTAATCCTGTCAAAGAAAGAAACAAGATTTAACTGACAGAGCTTTTTCTCTGTGAACTTGCAGTGGGTCCCAGTAATTCCTGCCTTCTATATGTTAGCAAACCATAAATCTCCTTTAACAAGTGACTTCTGAATCTGGTGCACCAAACTCACTCGCTAGTTATCCTCTTATGATAAGAGAATTAATATCAGATGAAGAAACAGGATCACATGGGTTAAAGTCATGCATAAGGCTGGTAAGTGTGGAGGGAAGTCTATAACCCATGCTTATGATGACCTATTCTGTACCCCCTCCACACACAGTGGAGAAAAGTTCCTATGTGGACAATGACAGGAGCAAGTGTGAATGTGGGAAGCTACTCAGGAACTCCACGTCCTCAGGTAAACTCAGGAGTTCAACTTCCTGGGCCCGAAGTGCAATACTGTTACCCAGAAGTGATGTGGTTGCCTGAGCAACCACCGGAGGGTGAGCAGAGCATGAAAAGGAGTCTTTTGAACCACATCTGTGGTATCATATTATCTCATTTAATTCAGGTTCCTCTTTGGCCTGAATTATCTGGATTTCATTAGTTCAACAAGCATCTATCCACTCACCTTGTTTTAGGCCCCACGGTAGGCTCTGGGGATCCTGAGATGTGAGAGGCACAGTGAAGGTGTACAGGTGAATCCAGCACTGCAAGTGCCCACGGTGGGTCCCGTGGTACTGACTTGCCATCCCGTCCCCTGGCGCCCAGGGCTTCTTCCCATGCATTTGAGTTGGCAAATGACTCAAGTGAATCCATATGGGACCACAAACCAGTCAACAAATGTTTATCTGTCGTCTGTTCTGTGACAAGTGCTGTTCTAGACATTAGGATACAGCCGTGAATGAAACATAAAAATTCTTGTCCTCATGGAGCTTACACTCTAGAGTGTGTTTGTGTGTATGTGTGGGTATACACAAATCTTAACGGCTTGTCAGATGTTCTAGAGAAGGACTAAAGCTGAATGGGGGAGAGGGAAGGTTGGGGTGGACATGGGGTTAGAATTTAAAGTAAGAAGTCCAGGGAGGCCTCACTGAGAAGGTGACATTTGACACTGAAGAGGGTGTGGGATCAAGCCATGGGGGTATGGGAGGGAGGAGCATCCTGGGCAGAAGAACAGCTAGTGCAGAAGTCCTGAGGTAGGGGTTGCCTGTGTGTTGGAGGTCCAGCAAGGAGGCCACATAGCTGGGGGATGAGGCCAGGTGGAGCCTTGCAGGATGGCCAGCTTCTCTTCTGAGATGGGAAGCCAGGGGCTTGAGTGAAGGGGTGGCATGATCTGACTTACATGTTTGAAGGATCCCAGAGGCCATGTTCTGAGGACACTTTGGTGGGGACTGGGGTGGGCAGAGGAGAGGCAGGGAGGCCTGTTAGGGAACTATTGCAAGATAACAGAGACAGTGCCAATTTTCAGCTTAGGGTGACAGCGGGGGCAGTGGGGAGATGCAGACAGAGGCTGGAGGAGAGGCCCCAGGATTTCTGGTGACTGGATGTGGGGTGTGGCAAAGGGAAGGCAAGAACAATGCTGGCACGTTTGGTCTGAGCACATGGAAGGATGGAGTCACCAGTTCCTGAGGTGCAGACGACTGGCGAAGGGCAGGCTCTGGGAGGAGATGAAGTTTGGGGCCTGTTGACTAGAGTTACCCATGAGACATGCAGATGGAGGTAGATGAGCTCAGGCTAGAAATGTCTGCGTGGGAGTCGTTACCACATGAGATCCCCCAAGGACAGAGCATTTATGGAAAAGAGACGTCTGTGGACTCGAGCCTGGGCCATGCCCACATTTAAAGCTCATGGAGAGAACCAACCAGTGAAGAAGTCTGAGGTGCTGCTCCATCGATGGAGGAGGGAAACCAGGTGTCCTGCAAGTCAAATGAAGAAGATATTTCTAGGAAGAGGGGGTGGTCTGCTCTGTTGAGTGGTGCGGATGGGTCATGTCTGATGAGGACTGAGGGCTGACATGTATTTGCAATCTTTGTGGCCACACCCATGGCAGAAACAACAGGCAGGCGCCACTCCCGAGTCCTCGCGTAGGCTGCATGCGACCTGCATCCCCCTCAGGTGATCACAGTGACTGTTCTCTGCACAAATCCCCAAGTCCACCTCCCACCTCTGTCGTGGTCCCTAAAATGGCAAAATGAGTCTCCTCCTCTTTGGTATTCTGTGTCAACCAGTGTCCTGCTGACCAAATGTTTGTCAAAATGCAGAAAATGTATTGTTTTTCTGTATTTTGTTGATTAAGATATATTTGTCTAATTCTAATGCAGCTGATTCATTACAACCTATCTCTACCATTAAAAACATAAATTATTCCTAAACACATAGGATCACATACAGATCTCCTCGTTAGGTACATTTCCAGTTCACATATTATTTAATGTAATGACATCCCCCTATTGTCACTGTTCTCTAGACAGCTCCTACCCATCCTAGGTAATGCACAATAGGGATCACTTCTTTCCTGTTGGGGTGAGGAGTGGGTGGATCCAGGAAATCTAAGAAGTGGAACCATATAGATAAGAGGGGCATAGGGGGTTGCAGGGTGGTTTATGGGCATTTGGGGCAGAAAGGATGGCAAAAGCAGAATTTGGGAGCTGGAAAAATGTGAGTTTGGAACCAGTAGATAACCCCTGTGGGTGGAATATAGACTCCCAGGACACAGGACCCAGGCTGCCCCAGGTGGGGCTATCTGTGAGGAAGAGAAAAAGTCAGGGGTCCCCAGGTCAGGGGGGCCCTTTCTGTAGGTCTTTCCCAGAGAGAATGGAGCCAAAGTACCCAGTCAGCTGTGAGCACCAGAGAGGCCCAGAGACAGGAAGCAAGGGCCAGTGGGCAGTGAGGGCTGGTTCAGGGTTAACAGACCCGGCAATGTGCACCCCAGGGGGGCTGCCAGCAGGTGTGACTGCCGATGGCCACTCCAGGGGGCGCACTAGGGTGTGATGGGGGGATGTCTGTCCACCATGAAGCATTTGTTATTTTCCTTTGTTTTAAATTTCTATCTCAACAAGACAAATTTTGCTCTTCACACTCACTGATTGTACAGACCCAAGGTTTGTGGATCACGTGCTGCCATGTCCCTCGTTCTAACACTTCTCATCTCTGACAGGTGCATTTTCCCTCGGGGACATCAGGCCATTCTGTCCGTGGGTTGTGGGGACACGCTGTGGCACTGGCTTTGGTGGGGGCAGTGTGTGGAGATGCGTCTGTGTCCTCCTTCCCAATGTCACTGCTTTTACGCTTGGCGTCAAGCCACCGAGCAGAATGGAGAAAGTGCGTGGGTGATGGGGGCTTCCCCTGAGGGGTGGGACTCGCTGGGCTGAGGCAGAACCTTCAAGGGGCCAAGAGGGACAGGAAGGCTCGTGGGTTCTCCGCGGGATGGAGCTCTAATGCCAGGGCAAGGAGTTCAGACTTTATTCTGTGGCTTAGGGAGAACCACCCAAGCTCTTAGGGAGAGGACCGATGTGATCAGGTTTGTTCCTACTTGGAGAAACCCAGTGGCAGCGTGTGGCAGGGGTGAGACAGGGGGTGGGTGCATGGAGACCCGATGGGGCTGACGTAGCAGCCCAGGTGGGAGCCCATGAGGGCCTGGCCCCGCAGAGCCGCTGCAGAGGACGAGGGAGCTGGAGACCAGTGTCATTGTGGAGGTCAGGTCAGCAGGAACCCGTGCCTGATTGGCTGCTGGGTGACATCCGGGAGGGCTGCCAGGTGTCTGACCCAGGCCACCAAAGCCATCCCCGCTCGGAGAGCAGCGAGATGATCTCACACCCTCTTCGTATTCTGCAGATTATCTTGAATGACCCACATTTTTGAAGCAGAAGTATTTGGAGCTGGGAGGGACATAGGGAAAGCGAGCCTGAAATATTTAAACAATGGCCTCGATTCTCCCCTTCTCTTCATTCTGTTGGCAGCCTGACATACCTTGAGGAGTGGTGGAGCGCAGGGAGACCTTAAACAGAATATTACATTTAGATGGAGGGTGCTGTAGCCTGCCCTGGATTTCCTCTGCCAGAGCTGTGGAAGGAGTGAACTTGACAGCATCGGGGTGGCTCAGCTAAGATCACCACTGATGGCTGTGTTGGGGGGTTAGTGCCGAGCCCACTAAGCCAGCACCTTCTTTCCTATTGTCTCTATAACTCCATTGATTTAAGCAAGCCATCTTTGTCATCAGGGTTCATTCACTACAGACAAAGCCTCTGTTAAGAAAAAATAGATCTCAGAAGCTTCTAGAGAGCTGGGGAAAATCACAAGCCACCAACAGTGGAAGTGCCAATTCCAGATCCCTAGGCGAAGATGGCAGATAGGGTTTCTCCATTTGTTAATTAAAAAAAAAAAAAAATCTGAATGGGGAATGGGGGAAAGAATAGCCTCCAATAATTATTTAATCCTGCCAGACTCCAGACTCCAGTTTAGATTTAGCAATCCAGATGATTCTGGCAAACTATAGATCTCATTTTCAGCATTCAACTGTATAGTTGATGGAAGGGAGGAAAGATGTGAAACATCCCTGTCATCACTTGAATGGCTGAAATAATATTTCAGTCTGTTTTCTTTAGGTGACCGGGTTTTTCTCCCTTGTTGACCAATTTGGGAATTATTTTAAAACAGCCCAAGGATTGCTTTCCCATTAGGAAAATAAACTCAGTCACAGTAAAATAGCTGAGCAGATGGGTGGTTGAAGCATTTTATAACTTTCAGCATCAAAAGGAATCTTTAAAGCCATGTTCCAAAAACTCTGTTGAGGATTTGAGGCGACCTTAAACTTGGCATTTCTCATTAGAAAGACTTTTATCGCCCTGAAAAGAAGGAAAAACTCCATTTAAAAAACATGACTACAGTGAGCAGCTGACTTTCCTGGAGCCCACGGCCACACAGGCCATTTGAATTAGACTTCAGAGCTGTCACGTGCCAGCAAGATGGCACCTCTTATGCCTCCAGTCACTTCATGTCACATCAGCCGTGTGCTACTAAGTCAGGGGCCTGAAACATGAAGCACGTCATCCTCTGGCTCCTTTGGTGAAATGACTTGGGCGCTATGAAGGCAGGCTCCATCCTGAGAAAGGTCAAGAGTGCGTGGATCAGACTGTCATTTGGAGCATCTTTTGCCCTGGCATGTGGCCAACGTTCTTACACTGATGTGGGGGATTTGTAAAGTCAGTCACCCATTCTTCTGTCAGGGGCCAGATGCTACAGATGTTTCAGAGAGCGAGGATGCTTGGAGCTGCCCGCGGCTTCAGACAGGGGAAAACCAATGGCGTTCAGCATGAGGGCCATGCGGTCAGATGGCAGTCAGGTTCTGGATATGCCCCTCACGAACTCCACAAGTGACCTCTTCTCAAAGCTCCGTTTTCCTCTTTCATGAGATGAAGAAATGCTAAATATATACCAGAGAGGATCTTTAGGAGATTGATACATGTGAAGAGTTCAGTGTCTGGTACACAGTAAGTGCTCAATAGATGTTTGTTAACAGAAATGGCACAACTCCCTCATCTTGGGGCTGTGGGAGCAGAGAGCCAGAGCAGAAACACGAATCCTTCGAGGTAACTATTTTGTCCGATAGATGGGCTGCTTAGGAATGCAGTCCTTCCAGCAGCAAGCTTTCTGGGTTTGAGCATCGTCCACAGGAGATGACAAGCAGCAAGCAGAACATACTGGAAAGTTAGGGTATGCAGCTGGCAATTGTGGGCATCGCCTGGGGTGAGTCCAAGGGGGAATGGCAGAGTCCTCCCCTGTCTGCGTTACCTTGGACCGTCCGCTCCATTTGTGTAAAATGAGGCCAATCTCCCAGTCCCTTCCCTGGGTTATTTTTTGCTTGCTTTTTTGTTTTATTTTTGCATTTTGGATCTGAAGCAGAGGAAGTGCACCCCCCCGGCTGGATTTACAGGTGACCCAGGTTGGGAGAGGGCGGCTGATTCACCGGCTGCCAGGTTCACAACCATCTCCAAAGTCTGAAAGGAGTTGAAACTGCCAATAAAAAAAATCGGATAATGTTGGCTAACTGAACATAATTTAAAAAAATAGGGTAGGAATCCACGTACTCGGGTTCAAAAGCAGACTGCGTAAGCCGCTGCCCTCCAGTCCCGGGTGGCTCCGCACCTCCATCGTGCCCTCATGCAGCGGGTTCAGCTGTGGCCTCGGCTTCCGTGCTGCTGTCCGTGGGAGAGGTGGTCTGCCGCCAGCCACCCCCTCCCACACAGAAGCGGAGGCTGCTCCCTTCTCGATGCATCGTTCTCCTGACACTGTGAGCGTCATGTTCTCTTCCTAAGGCTGGGGGCAAATACACAGTGCGCTTATATCACAGGTGCAGGACCTAAGGGCAAAGGGCCACTTGTCCCATCACCATCGTGACCGGCCTGCTCTCTCTCCCACCAGACTCTGCTTTTATTCCAGAAGGCAAATGCCGGACTGGGAGGAATAGGCCCACTGCATTCTGGCCTGGCCGTGTGGGGTGACGGCTCATGGATGGTGCCATCTAGAGAGGGACGACAGGGTGGTACGGCGGATGGAAGGCAGGCCCCACGAGGAGCTCCAGTGGTGGCTGGCCCTCACGGAACGCCTACAGAATCTTTTCATGAGCGTTATGCCTCTTAAACATCACAACAAACCTCCTCAGTAGGGGTTGTTACTGCTCTGCCTACGTAGGAAGAAACTGAGGCCCAGAGGTCATGCGTCAGTGGCAGAACCAGACCTGCGGGCAGGCGATTTGATCCCAGAGCTGCCACACCGCCTCGTAATGGATGCGAAGATGTACGGTCTGGACGAAGAGACGAGGAGGGCTCGGGAGGGCAGGCTGACCACTTCTTTCAGTACCTGAAGGAAAGGGGAATCAGAATTGGACTCAATATAACGAAAGACCTGTTAGAACTTTCCAGGGCTGGACAAGCTACCTTGCTTCAGGTATGAGGGAGGGCGAGGGCTTCCTAGGCCTGGGGGATCCACGCGGAGGCTGGGCGCGGTGATTCCGGCATGTGGCCCCTCTGGCAGTTGGAGCAGGGGTGCAGGTAGCGGAAGGAGCCCTTCAGAGGTGACCTGAGGGCCAGGAGCCCTAGCCTGAGTCTTAGGGGAAGCGGGTGTAGACCCTCTGAGGCCCGCGTTGCCTCAGCCTCCCTTTCTGTCTGTCTTCTTTCTCTCTTTCACTCTTCCATCTGTCTCTCATTTTCTCTCTCTGCTTCAGCCACTCTCCTCACTCACCAAGCTGTAGCCATACCAGTGTTTCTGTTTCTGGAAGAGGCTTTCTCGCTCCAAAGCATTTTTGCCTAAGTTGTGGCCTCTGCCTTCTCTTGTTCACATGGCCAACTCCTGTTCATCCTTTAGATCCAACTGAAACGTCACCTCCTCCTGGAGGCCTTCCCTGACCACCTCATCCCAGGCAGCTCATCCCCAGTTCATTTCAGTCCTATCTTCATGTTTGTTTCCCTCATGGCACTAACTTCAGTCTGCGATTATCCTCTTTGTTTTTTCTGTGTAGAAAGTAAGTTCCATGGAGGCAAGGCCGTATTTGTCTTTTCCATTAATATGTCCCTAATCCCCTAGCACAGTGTTGAGTATTTGCGGAATGAATGAGTGAATGACCTTGACCAAATTACTGTGGGTCTCACTTTTCTAATCTGTTAGATGGGGAACAGCTGTACAGGAAATTTGATGGTTCTCAAACTTGAACATGCATCAGAATCATCTGGAAGGCCTATAAAAACAGATTGTTGGCCTCACCCCCAGAGCCTCCATAAGTCTGGCGTGGGGCCAGAAATTTTGCATTGCTAATGAGTTCCCAGGTAATGTTGATGTTGCTGGCCAGGGAGCCACACTTCGGGAACTACTGCATTTGACTATCTGCAGGTCCCCTGAGGCACTCGTTTTCAATTTTTCCAAATTGAATAAATGAATATGAAAGTGCTGTGCTTATAAAAACAGTATATTTCTTTATTTATTTTTAAAAGACTTTTTATTTGAGAGAGTGAGCGAGCACGAGCAGTGGGGAGGGACAGAAGGAGAGGGAGAAACAGACCCCTCTGAGCAGGGAGCCCAATGTGGCGCTTGATCCCAGGACCCTGAGATCGTGGCCTGAGCCAAAGGCAGACGCTTAACTGACAGAGCCACTCAGGCGCCCCTAAAAACAGTATATTTAGATACAAAAGATATTTTGAAACATAACTTTACCTTCAAGCATAAAAAGGGAGGGAGGTGGTGGAAGGCAAGGAAAGGGACAAAAATCCTCTTCCAATCAGGAGGGATTAGCACCTATGGATAGGGTTGATAATGTCTGTGATGGCAAAAGGTCAGTTGAATGGAAGTGCCCCGGACCTGGGCAAAGGGCCGAGCAGGTCCCTGGGAACAAGGCTTGCAAATGCAGCGCTTTCAGGTTTCAAGAGCACTTCCTGCCAGCTCAGCATTTAATCTCCACCTCGGAGGGTAAAGCTAGAGAATCACAATTAATAAGGGAAGTGAGAGTCCAAAGCGGGGGGTGGGGTGGGGGGGGTGGGGGGGTGGACAAAACAAAAGAAGAAACCCCTTGTGACGCCCCGGACACACCTCGTGGCCTGGAGATCTGCCTTCACCTGGCGGGAGGGTTTGTTTGTTAAGCGTGGCTTGGAATTCACATTCAGTGGTCTTGGGGTTGCTTCTTTCGTCCACACAGCCTTCCACCAACCACCTGCATCCCTACCCAGGGACCCTCTGCAGTTAGACTGTAAGGGTCCTGCTGTGATGGGTGTAGGGGGCTGCCCGCCGTCTCCTCTGAAGGTCTCCCCTTTTCGTGTTCTCCCAGTTCTCTTTGTGCCCAAGAGAAGCATCAGTCTGGGAGAGTGTCTACAGGGCTCTTTACTGCGCCCCTTTCAACCTGGAGGGCCCCTCCGGAGCAGACGCAGTGGCAGGGGCAGCCTGGAGAGGCGCCAGAGAGCCAAGAGCGGTTCCAAGCCTGGGCGCAGCAAGGAAGCGAACCAGGACTCCCGGCATCCCAGCAGTTCTGCAGGCAGCCCCAGTGTGGCTGAAGTGCGCTGCTAGAAACATCCTCCTCCTCATCGTCGTGGGCACTTATGGGAGCCAGGCAGTGGGCTTTTCCTTTCACTGGACTCTTCCATTTAATCCTCCTCTCCACCCCGAGAGCACAAAGACTAATTTTGTCTCAGTTTTTATAAATGAGGAATCGGAGCCTTAGGAAATTTAGAAAGTTGACCAAACTCAAGCTAGAAAGGTGTGGGTCTGGCTTTGAATCGAGGGGTGCCTGACTCTAGAGCTTTCCCATAATGAGGAGGTGAGGTGCCTCCCTCTGTGCGAAGGGGCGAAATGGAACCCCGTTGGCAGAGAGTTACAATTGGGAATAACCCCAGTGGTGGTTTGTGTTGGTTTCTTCTCCCCCAAATTAACTGTCCCTCTTGACCTGCCTCACCTCTCCGACGGGGGAACCCCACTCAACTGTTGCCTGGTGGGTGGCGCCACCGCGCCCTAAACCTTTGCTGCTGCCGGGAAGTCTGAGCAGGACAGCGGCAGGTGGGGGAGGGGATCTGTAAGTCAGTGTTGCACAGGAGGGTGAGCTGCTCGAATGTATGAAAGTCAAGGACCACCTGAACTTGAAAGGCCATCAGTCCTCCAAAGGAGGCACTTGGAAACCATGATTAAAATAGAGCAAGAGGGCAGGATAATTGTGGATCTTGTCATAATTACACCGGAACATATTCTGTGGAACAGGATGTCTGCTGGACATTGGTCAGTTGAACGGTGCAAAAAGAGCTTCTGGAAATAGGCAGTTTTCGGGCAATGCTGTGATGAAGCCCCCCAGGTCTCTTGACCGAAGGACTTGCTAGTGCCTCTAATGTGCTCATGGGGTCCTGACCATGCTCAATGTGGAAGTCAGCCTGCCACCATGTTACATCACAAAACGTCAGACCTCAAAAGGATCGCGGTTATGTGAGTTTTTACGCAAGGTGTCTAAGGGTGATCAGCAGAGGGGGAGGTTACATGGCCTGGCTTGCGTCGAAACTTCCTAAAAATCCTCTTTAATTTCCCGGCTGTTCCCCTCCTTCCCAGCCCCCCAAGGCCAGAGATATACCTGTTAGACTAGCAGGAAGGGCACGCTGGCCCACCAGTTCTGACAGGTCTTAGGGCCTTCCAGAATGCCGTGCTGGGAAAGATCCCAGGACAAGGGCTGTTGTGAGTCTGAAAGAGTGTCGTGACTGATGAGTGGTGTCTGCGTGGCCGTGACCCAGGAGGCACCAGCAGCCTGAGGATCAGAGATCTGCCACCCCAGACCCACGACTTAGTATAGCAAAGAGCTGGAAGTGGGGCTCACGGGCTGCACTGTGACCCTTGCTCTGCTCCAAACTTGCAGCCATTGAAAATTCAGCTCCCCTCTGTGAGCCTCCCCTCCCTCTCGGGCAGAGCGGCACGGCCACGTGCGCCACCCCTATGTCATAGAGAGATGGTGACAAGGCGCTGGCCCACTAGGAGAAAATGTGCCGTCCGAGGACATGGAAGTCTCACCGCTTCAGACCATGCTACTCAGGGTCTTGGCAGCATACGCCTGGCATGCTCAGCTTGATTAACTGGAAGATGTTTTGCTAAAGGGACTGTTTGCAGAGTTGAGGTAGGACTGAGGCTAGTGGCAGCGGGGCTGGTATGGCCCTACATCTCTAGGGGTGTGGGGAGGGAGCCAGTACGTGGACCTAGAAGCAGACGGTCCTCTGGGGAGGACCACCCTGAGAGGAGCTGTGAACGTGGGGCTGAGAGGCCCAGCCGGCTCACAGTGACCCCACGGAGGGAGCCAGAGGTTCCTGTCTTACCTCTCTTGTGCCCCTCGCTCCCTCCAGTCTGTGCACCGGCTAAGCCAGCCAGAAGCCAAAGGAGCCCTTGGATGGTGTATAAGTTTGGTCAGCCTCTGACTTAGCCTGGACTCTAACAAGCTGTCTTAAACTGAGTGGTGGTTTACCACCAACAGAAACCTATTTCTCACAGCACTGGAGGCTGGAAGTCCAGAAATCAGGGTGCTAGTCTGGCCAGCTTCTGGAGAGAGCCCTCTTTGGGGTGGCTGACTGCTGCCTTCTCATGCATCCTCACGTGGTGGAAAGAAGAGCTCTGGCGTCTTTGTGGTCTTGGAAGAGCACCAGTTCCACACTGGGGGCTCCACCCTCATGACCTCATCCAAGCCTGATTCCCTCCCCAGAGCCCCACCTCCCAATACCTCACACTGGGGATTAGGGTTTCAACATGGATTTTCAGGGGACACAAGCATTCAGTGTGTAACAAACAGCGTCCTTCGGCAGAGACCTTGAGCCAGCCATTGCGTTCTCCCAGCTGTATTAGGTTTCTGTGGCTTCTGTAACAAATTCCCATGTCCTGCGCTGCTTAAATCACCAGAAATTTGTTCTCTCACAGTTCTGTGGCCAGAAGTTCAAAATCAAGGCAGAGGCAGGGCTGCCATGTCCCTGGGGCCTCTAGGGAAGAATCCTTCCTTACCTGTTCTGGCTTCCCGTGGCTCCAGCCGTTCCTCGGCTCACATCTGCGTCACTATAATCTCTACGTCCACCTTCACAGCATCTTCTCTGTGTGTCTCTGCTATGTGCCTCTTATAAGGACGCTTGTCATTAGATTTAGTAGGACCCACCTAGAAAGTCCAGTATGATCTTATCCCAAGATCCTTAATTACATCTACAGAGACGCTTTTCCCAAATGGAACAGTCACGGGTTTCAGGGATTTGATGCGGACCTGTCTTTTTTGGAGGCTACCATTCAACCCACTACACCAACCTTCCACATCTGACTTTTGTTACTGAGCTGGGAGAAGGAACTGAACCATTTCTCCTGAAGGCGTCCCTGAGCTGGGTGAGCTAGCCCTCCTTTGCGTGTCTGCTCTTACTGGATAATGATCCCTAGGTTGGGGATCCTTGGGGGGGGGTGCACATTTTACTTCATTTCACATATCCTCTGCGAGCCACCCATTCTATGGGTCTAAAATGAAGCAGTGAGATTAGGCGATGTTGGAAAGAGTTTCTACCTCTAGAATCCCATATGCTGCAAACTAATGTGAGGGCGAGGTGGATATCTCGCTGGTAACCTTGCACCCACCACCCCTGGTCCGTGACATGCTTGCTGCACCTGGAGTCAAGCTCAGAGCCACAGATATCTTCAACCTTTCCAGGCCACTGGGGGTTTCCATCTGTAGCCTTTTGTCCCTCACAAAGAAAGGGCCCAAGGAGGATGGTCTGTGGGTCTCACACAGGACCCAAGGCCCTCAGGTGCCCTCCCTGGTAGCCTGACATGGCATTTAAGCTCAGGCATGTTGCATGAGCTCAGGTTTCCAGCCAAGCGATTCTTGAATCTTTTCATGCAGCCAAGTGTAACAGTGACACCATGACACCTTTCCTAATTGTGTTTTAATTGAAAAGACTTGATTTGATTATAGAAGCCTACACTGTAGTTGAAGGGCTTGTTAAAACATGTATTAAATCCAAAAGATTGCAATGTTTCACTGTGTAATTATGTAAACAGTCACGCAAATGGAGCAGTTTATAGTCAGCAGGAATGCTTGTTCAATAGCATGGTAGCAAACTGGCATCGCTGATCAGTGGCAGGTGAGTTTATTTTATTTATTTATTTTTTTACATTTTTTTACAAAGATTTTATTTATTTATTTGACACAGAGAGAGCCAGAGAGAGAGAGAGAGAGAGAGGGCAAGCACAAGCAGGGGGAATGGCAGGCAGAGGGAGAAGCAGTCTCCCTGCTGAGCAAGGAGCCCGACGTGGGGCTCGATCCCAGGACCCTGGGATCATGGCCTGAGCTGAAGGCAGACGCTCAACCGACTGAGCCATCCAGGCGCCCCATGAATTTATTTTTTTAAGGACAAATGCAAGTTGGTATCCCCCCGTCCCTGACATCAGCCAGGCAAGCTTTTTAATCTTCTCCTCTGGCGTACGTGTTTCCTCGAGATCTGTTGTGATTTTAAGTAATGTTTCTGTGTCCTGTGGGGCACGTGAGTTTCCCATAAATGGGTAGGGAAAATAAAATGTGCCACATCTGAAATGTTTAGATTTCTCAGCAGCAAAAATGATCCAGGCATTAAAAAAAAAAAAAATCCTCAGCTATAGTTCTAAAATAGGAATAGAACTACCTTAAAATTCCCTGTAGTTTTAATGAAAGTGTCCATTAAATTTACTGAGGATAAAAGAGTAATTTACCTCAAAACCCGCTATCCCTGCCTTCCCAAAGGACTTACGATGCTCACCTATCTTTTTTGAACTTCAAAATAAATGAAACATTGATCAGAGATGTCATCGAAACATTACTTCTTCTTGTCCATCACTTGCTCAACCCTGGCCTCTTAGAAGGAAACAGGCCCCACAATCATGATTTCCTCTCAGCTCCAAGAAAATAGAAGCCGTAAATGGGCTGGTGAATTATGTGCTTCCAGTGGTTTTGAAGGGAAGCATTTACTGAGGGAGAAAATTGTTTTAATCTTATAACAACCAAGGAGGAGAGTTTGTAAAAACACAGAACGCCTACACATACACTTGATTTTGTTGCGTAGAAACACATGGGAACATTTTTTCCCACAAATTCGCCTGATGCCTCAGCTGAGGGATCTTGCTATGGTCCGGGCAGGGGTGGGTGGGCCTGGGGGTGTAGGGAGGGGACTGGGAAGTGTGGGGGTGGGTGTGAGGGTAGTGAGACTGTGGAGGGGTCGGCTGGGAATCCCAGGGACTCCGAGAGGACAGATCCAGTGTAGGATGAAGGCCTTCCAGCCCCTTCTGGAAATGCAGGACCTGCAGGATACCCTGAGCTCTGCTCCCCTGAGACCCAACTCCTCAAATCACAGGATGGAGAAATCTGGTGCCACCTTTGCCCACAGCTGACTTGAATAACTTCCTGGCAGACCCACCTCAGTCCTCCTTACCCTTGGTATCACTGGTAGCATCCACAGTAACTGAAAACAACAGACAAGCAAATAAATTCAAATTTCAGCAAGTTGGTCCTCAAAATGACTAGGAGGAGAAAATAAGAATAGTGAATGGTCTCAAAGAAAAGTGCATGCTTCCCATTGCTGGAGGGAAGAGGAAAGAAAGGAAGGAAGGAGGGAGGGAGGGAAACAAGGGCTCCATATGAATGCATATATCTCTCTGTGGAGGCAAACACACCGCAGGGCAGTTGCAAGAGCACATGTGACTTACTGGGGAGAGGGTGGAGGAGTGTGGTGAAGGGCGACTTTCATGTTTTGCTCTATGTACTTACGGGTTTGAATTTTTTACCAAGGGACCTAATAATGGCTCACTTGTATCATTCTCTATAAGGGGTGGGGGGAAGATTTTAAACAGAGGTGTCCAGATTTGGAAGAGAAAATTACAAGTGGCCTATTTGTATGAAGTAGATTATGAATGAACCACGGTCACCCAGCGAACGAAGAGGCAAAGGGAACTTGGTATTTATACCCTTCGTCTGGTTCACATCCCT
The DNA here is from genome assembly GCF_004348235.1 of Phoca vitulina. Classification (NCBI taxonomy): domain Eukaryota; kingdom Metazoa; phylum Chordata; class Mammalia; order Carnivora; family Phocidae; genus Phoca; species Phoca vitulina. The sequence continues at coordinate 13,662,595 of NW_022589731.1, read as the reverse complement.
TTGTCTCCTTTAAGAGAGTGCATTTTGCACAAAGATGTGCCTTGTTCAAAAGAGAAAGAGCTGGTTTCTGGAACTACTGTTCATGCTCCGATCATTTCCCAGAGACACAGAATGTGTCATCTGAGAACGGCTCTTCCACACTGTGGAGAGTACATATCCTCGTAACAAAAAGTTCAGAATCTCCAGGTGGTGGGTATGCTCTTGGGACCTTTGGTTTAAAGGGAAGGGTGACTAAACTGGTGGTAATTGTTTTTGTATTTTATTAGAATGCCCTGATTCAGCTCGCTTAGTGCTTATGGGGCTTAGATACTGACACGGAAGGGCGTACGTGAGGCTCGGCCTGTCCTGTCTTCCTCCTTCCCTGATCACCTCTGTCCTCGGTGCCAGGCTTTTCACAGAACACTGCACTGCTCTGTGAGCTCCGAGCAAGTGTCCGTGTGTGTTTGTGTGTGTGAGTGTCATCTCCCCAAGTACAGGACATTGTAGGGGAGGAAAAAAAATTTTTTTTTTTTTTTTTTTAAATTTATTTACAGAGACAGAGCGAGGAGGGAACACAAGCAGGGGTAGTGGGAGAGGGAGAAGCAGGCTGCCCGCTGAGCAGGGAGCCCAATGCAGGGCTCGATCCCAGGACCCTGGGACCATGACCTGAGCCGAAGGCAGACGCTTAACCGACTGAGCCACCCAGGCGCCCCGAGGAAAAAAATTTTTTTTCTTCCTTCTACCCTTTTAGATTCTCAGACTGGGGCTCTGTTAAATTAGACCAACAGAAGGTTAACAAGAGAAAAAATATCAGTTTATGGTGGTGAGACTTGGGCTTATATAGCATCTTAGCAAAGAATAAAAAAATTAGTAAAGAAGTGATAAGACAAAGGAAAAGGTTTCCAAGGGCAGCAAACTGTGGGAAGGTAAATATAAGGGGAAACTGATGGCAGGGGTTTATGGCAGTCCTGTTTTCCAGAAGTTTCTGCTCTTAGATAAGGGAAACTCTGAGAAGGTGTTGTTCTGCATCTGTTGATTCTCATTTGCCTCTAGTTCAAAATAATTCTCATGCCAAAGTGGTGTATTTGGGGCTGGCATATTCTGATCCCCTATGGTGTGCCTGCTTCTCATGTTCCCTGTGCTCACCCTTTGGCCCCTTCACTTGAGTGTAGGTTCTTCACACAATATGCCCTCAATAAATACTTTTTTGGGGGTGCTCTTTACTCATGTATTAGCTTTCATGAGGTAAGGCTGTACCACAAACATCCCCACATCTCAGCGGCTTGCTGCACTATGGTTTCTCCCTCCTGTCACATGGTGGTTGCCAGTTGGCCACGGCTCTGCACCGTGTGTCCTCATTCTGGGACCCAGACTGAGGGGGCAGCTGCTGTGAGGAACTCACAAAGGGAAAAGAGCAACAGAGCTGGTGGAACCACACGACGGCTCTTAAAACTTCTGCTCAAACTTTGCACGGCTCATCTGCTCACATTTCATTGCTGAAGCAAGTCGCGTGTTCAAGTCTAACAGTGGGTCAGGGAAGGATGCTCCTCCAGGGGAAGGCTCTGCACAGCCCGTGGCTACAGATAGGATGTTTGATTCTCTCACAGGGAGGGGCCGGTGATTTTTGATGGAGGCAGCTTGCCTCCAGTGCCCGTGGCCACGTGGGCTAAACTGCCTTCTTGTGGCTTTATGAGTCAGTATGTCTTGGGTTCCCAAGTCGGGTCTTAACACTCTGCCACTGGCCTTCCTTGTTCTTTTGTGCCTCCATTTTGTTTCTTTTGTGTTTTCTTTCTTTCTTTCTTTCTTTCTTTCTTTCTTTCTTTCTTTCTTTCTTTCTTTCTTTTTTTTAAGATTTTACTTATTTTAGAGTGAGAGAATGCGAGAGCACATGGGAGGGAAGAGGGGCAGAGGGGGAGGGAGAGGGAGAGAATCTCAAGCAGACTCCATACTGAGTGTGGAGCCCCACATGGGGCTTGATCTCATGACCCTGAGATCATGACCTGAGCCAAAAATCAAGGGTCTGACGCTCAACCGACTGAGCCACCCAGGCGCCCCTTCTTCTGTCTTTCTTTTATTGTTGTCCTAATTCTAAAAGCAACACATCCTCCCTGTAAAGTATTCACACAAAGTAAAGTCACCTTTTATCATGCCTACTAAAGAACTTCCCATCCCCAAAGCAATCACCATGAACCATTTGGGGTGCTGTTGTTGCAGAGTTCCCACGCTTATACAACCACATAAAGTGTGTACACATAAATAAGATTTTAGGTAAGTATCCAGATTATTTTGTGGCCACACTTTGTAGTTAGCATCGCATCTCAGACAGCTTTGCGCTGAGCTGCCTTATTCTTTTTATGGTGGCGCAGTATTCCATGGAACAGGCATTTGCATTGACTTACTATTTCCCTACTCATGGGGATTTACTTTGTTTCCATTTTTTTTTTCCTATTACAAAAATGCTGCGAAGAACATTCTAGATGCATGTGTGCAAGTAGTTTTGTAAGCTGGATCCCTAGAAGTGGAATTGGCGGGTTAGTGTTCTTTCCGTCATGAGGGATACTGCCAGGCTGTTCTCCGGAGGAGCTCTGCCAGTTTATACCCTCACCAGTGTGGCTGACGTGCCTGTTTCCATTCTACCCGGCCCTCACTTTTCTTTTAACTTTTCATTTTGAAATAATTTTAGATGCACACAGAAATTGCAAATGTAGTACAAGCATTGGCCGTACACAACATTGGTGCAACCAGATGGTGCAACCAGAAAGCTTCACGCAGCTTTCCCCAAAGATAGCCTCTTACGTAACCACAGTAGAGCTGTCAGGACAGGAAATCGACATTGGTACAGAACTAAGTCCTATTTGGATTTCACCTGTCTGTTTGCGTGCACACTTCTTTTTCCTTTTAGCCAATAGTCCCATGAAATGTTATCAAACGTAGAGTTTTGCCACAGACCTTTTAAACTTAATGCATACTAGTTTTGTTTATAAGAAATAAACCGTTTTTCTCTGTGCAATTTATTTTTGTGGTCGTTGCATCCTTCTGAGTTCCTATGACAGTTGGAAACATCGGAGTCTAGATCCAGTGCGAGTAGGCTGTCAATTTTCAGTGTGAAGTGAGCAGGTGCTAGGAATCTGCCTTTTTTTTCTGGCTTTCCCTCGAGCACCCACCTGGGACAGGGGCTCTAACACCCAGGACAACCTCCTGACCTCAGCAAGCATCAGTTTTCTGTTGCTTGTTGACGTGAAAACCCCAGACTGGGTTTTCAGGTGGCAGCTTGATTATTCAGACTTGCAAGCCTCCAATGAGTGTGCGTGAAAACTTTAGGGAAAATTAATCTCGGAGAAGTAAAACACGCCATCTCATTTTACTTAAAAAAGGAAGAAGATTAATGTGAGTGCCGGTGGCTCCTTTGTGTTTATACCCAGTCCATTCACTTAGAATCAAGCCATTATGAGTGCATTTGTTCTTGATAAAGGAACCCAGCATTAGACCGGAAATAGGATGTGTTGAAATCAATTTAGTGTCAGCCACATCAGGCCTTTCTAAAATTGTAGGTTTTACAGAACTTTAAAACATGACTTGTTTATTTGGTAGAATTTAACTGTGATTCATATTTCTCTGAAACAGACAAAAAGACAGAGAGTCAGAGCAAATTGCAGGTGAGCAGTGTCCCGGGGCAAGGAAATGTGATTTTTCTGAAGTGTCTCTGCTCTGTCACACCCCGCGCCGCGCCCCACCCCCCACCCCGCCGCTGTCCCCACCATTGCTGTTGAAACAAGAATTTTTCAAGGCTGCGTGTTTTGATGGCACTCTCGCTTTGTGCATCCATACGGGGGCTTCATGAGGGCGATTATTTGAATGGAGAAAGCGATGGTGCAGATGTATGACCCGTGAGGTACTGGGCATCACTTAGCACAGGATGGCCAGGACCAGGAGGCGAGGTCCCTGTGCTGTGTAAATTACCCCTGTGAATTACCACTTCCTTTCAGGCTAAGAAATCCATCCTGGAGGTGAGGTGCAAGCCAGTTTTTAGTTCCTTGGTATTGGCTGGCATTCACATGAGAACAAGGCAGAGTGAGAAATGCTCTGGGGCACCCAGATGTGCAGGAGGGGTTGTTGCAAAGCTGGGCAGTGCTGCGAACTTCCTCTCCACTAAAAGCTGGTCTCGGTTCCCATGACTGAGCACCAGGGTTTCCTGCTGATCCAGGACCCCCGTTCTAGGGACACAGCAGAATCTTAGGGGCTGGGCAGGACTGTAGAACTCACCGTCTACTCCTTTTGTCACTGAGTGACACCCCCCCCCCCCTGCAGTCTCTGCGAGCTGCCCCTTGAAGAAGCAGGCCTGGGGTGGGGGTCGTCAGCTCTCAGAGCTGGCCGTGAGAGAATGGGGGGGCTGGAGCCTCCACACAAAGCTTTGGTTCCCTTCAGAACTAATTCGGCTAGTACTGAGTCAGTGCCATCCACAGCTTTTTCCTGGAACCTTCTATTAGCACAAATCCGGTTGCCCACGGGTATCAGCTTCCCTGCTTTCATTTTCCAGGAGAAGTGGGTTTCTATTTCATCTCTTCCATTGTGGGTATTAGGAAGGAAAGATGGAATTAGTGTAGGAGGAAGCAGGTTTCCTAATGGATACCCTGGGGGGTGGGGGCAACAAACCAAATAAAACCACAGTAACAAAAAAAAACCCTTCACCCACCCACTTATCCATGTGCCCATAAGATATATATGTGCTATGTAGGGAAAGATTTTTTTAAAACATTTTTTTATTTTTAAGTAATCTCTATGCCTAATGTGGGGCTTGAACTCATGGCCCCGAGATCAAGAGTTGCACACTCCTCCGACTGAGCCAGCCAGGTGTCCCAATAAAACGTCGTAGGGAAAGATTTTTTTTTTTTTTTTAAAGATTTTTATTTATTTATCTGACAGAGAGAGAGAGACAGGAGAGAGGGAACACAAGTAGGGGGAGTGGGAGAGGGAGAAGCAGGCCTCCGGACGAGCAGGGAGCCCGATGCGGGGCTCGATCCCAGGATCCTGGGATCATGACCTGAGCCGAAGGCAGCCGCTCAACCGACTGAGCCACCCAGGTGCCCCGTAGGGAAAGATTTTTGTCTGTATTTCGACACCTGGAACAGTACCCAGCCCATAATAAGTTCTCACTAAATCTCTCTGAATGAAAAGAAATGAGTCATTCATTAAACACATGCTGAGCACTTACTCCGTGTCCGGTACTTGGAGGCAGAGGGAACAGATCAGTCTTTGCCCTTGTGCGGTTTGCAGTCTGGAGGACAGACAGACAAGCAAAAAGATCCTCCTGTGCGGGCGTGGGCTCAGCAGGCCACCTTGGGAGAGCAGGGCAGCACATTCTGGGGTTTCTGAAAGCTTTGAGCCTTAATGTGTCCTCCAAAGCTGCCTCTAGTCCCCTTGCCATTCAGTTGGGCCTTGGAAGGACAGAGGAAAGACCGTGTGTGTCGTGTGTGTTGTGTGTGTGCGTGTGTGTTTGCTCCAGTGATCCAGCCCTATTCGGGAAGTGTGGATCTGAACTCACATCTCCTGCTTCCAAATGCAGTGTCCAGTTCACAAACTGAGTCCCAAAGATGCTGTCGTAGTAGATAAAGGGACAGAAGCCCGTGTTCTCAGGGGCTAGCCCAGAGCAGGTTGGAAGGCGGCCAGAGGAAGCCACAGCCTGGGCTAAGATCCGTGTTGTGGCTCCGTGAGTGGGAATGACAGCCAGTCAAGGATCAGAGATGGCCAGTGGCCTGGAGCTGGGGGTCAGGGCAAACCTGATTAAGTCCACAGCCAGGAGTGACAGATGCCTTCAAACCCCGGACAGTAGAACATCCTGGACATGCTGGGGTGAGGGTGGGGCAGGTGAGGGTGGGTTAGAAGGCAGAGCTTGGGTGAGGGGTGGGGGTCCTGCACGGGCTGTGGGAAGGGAAGTCAGGTCCTCAAAGGTGGCCTAAGGCTCAGCCAATGCCAGCAGTGAGTGGGCATCCCGCCCACTGGCCCTGTCTGCCACGTTCCCTGCCAGTGGCCCAGTGGAGAGAACAATCGTGGACGGGTCGGGCCGGGCAGTGTAGCGTCAGGAACTCAAGCAGAAGGAAATGACCCTTTGGGTCAGGAAATCCATTCATAGGTGGATTGGATTTTATTGCAGGACACTAACTGGGGAAATGATGTGGATTTCATTCCAGTTCAGAGAGGTTGACATATTTTGGAAAGGGCTTAAATTTTAAACTTTAGTCTGCAGTGGAAGCAAAACACTGATTTCAGTTCTGTTGGGTTTTCCGGTCAACAAATGAATGTAGTCATAAGCCGAGCAGGACCCTCTGACATGGAGGTCAGTAGCTGTCAGGTGCTGTGGTCTGCAGAGGTGAGTCAGGGCCTGGAGGCGACGGCAGGCGGGTCCCTCACCACCTCCCCATGCCTATCCCCCACTCCAGCCTCAGTGGCTTTGCCTTTCTGTGTTTTCTACATTGCAGTTCTGCATAAGCTTTCGTTTAAAGATGGTGCTGTGTTACTAAAACTCGTTTTAAAGTCACTGCCCTGGACGCTGATCACAGGTGAGAAAAATAAGGTTATGAGAGCTTGAGGGAGAGACACAGCTGGTCAGTGGCTAGTGGCTGTGTGGGTGGCCGAGCTATCTCGGTGTGCCTGGGTCTTCCCTGGTTTTAAAGTGGCAAGTCTGGAGTCCTGGGAACCCCCTCAGTCCCAGGAAAACTGGGAAGGGTGGTCACACTCATGGCCATATGATCTTAGCTGAACTTAGAGAGGACTGCAGTAGCCTCCTGCCCGGGCTTCCTGCCTCTTTCCTCGCCTCCCTGCCCCAGCCCTCCGCCCTCCACCCTGCAGAGGAGTGGCCCTTTCACGTCATTGCCCCGCTGAAGGCCCAGGAAGATCCACCACCACAGTGTGAGAGCCGCACTCCTCGGCCTGGCTGAGAAGGCCCTGCAGGATCTGGCCCCTACCTCTGCCATCCCTCCCTCCAGAAACATCGAAACCACTCAAAGCTGCCGCCTCTGTGTCTTTGCCCAGACTGTGGCCTCTGCTGGGAGTGTCCTTCTCTCGGGGCTCCTGGCTAAAGCCAGCTGTCCCCTCTGGGCCGCTGGAAAGTGCCTCCCAGCATCCAGTCCTTAGAGGGAGCTGACAGATATCCCCCCCACGGCGCGGTGTGGTGTATATATCCCTGTTACACTTACCACGTACACAAACCACAGATGATTCGTTCATAGCACACACTGGAACCCAAGTGTCTGACTCCTGGCCCGTGGATCCTTCCACCACCCCACAGACTGAGCCCCCAGGGGTCAAGGCCTGTGACTCACGCTCTCCATCCTGTGCACCAACCAAGAAGGAGAAGCAGATAGGATTTACACAGACATAGCCCATGTGTGTTCTCAGTCCCACAGGCCACAGCTTTTCAAAGGACAAGGAACACGGAGCAGCTGAGCTCTGGGGCTCCAAAGAGAAAGCTGGAGCTCCCTCTAGCGGCCCCAGCCAGTTAGTGCTGCCGACCCGCCCCTGCGTGTGGGGAGTGAGAGCCGCCCGCCACCCTGGTGGGTTTCACTACTGTGGGGTTTCCTTCCAGGACCTCAGGAATAGGCCCCAAGGAGCAAGAACAATCAGGGAAAGTGAAATCATTGCACTGGAGAAGCCAGGCCCCCAAGTAGCTCTGCTAATCTTCACCTTGGAAGGGGGAGGGAAATGATACAGTCAGAATTTGAAAAGGACAGAGGGAAGTTTTCCTGGTGTGAAAACCCCCAGACACCCAAAGATATCACTCTTGTCGAGTCATAAAAGCCAGTTACCCTCAGCTCTGGGGCTGTGCTCTCTACCCCAAGCAGAGGCTCCACTGGGCTAAAGGTGTCCCCTGGTGGAGATGCCCCAAGATTGGGTGGCTCACCCCCAAATCTCTGTCTTGTGCCTCCATGAGGATGCTGCAAAGCCACAGCTGTGTTAAAGGCCGTCACCTTTTTAAACAAAGATTTGGTAGAAGCGGTAATATTCTAAGTCCCATCAGCCCTATGTGGGGCTCTGTGGTACGAGTGTCATCATTTGGGGCCGACTTGGTTTTGATGGGGATGCTGAGGCAGGAGCAGGCCCAAATCCTGGGGCAGGACCAGCAGGGGGCGCAAGGTCCCAGAGCAGCAAGCCCTGTGGGGGAGAAGGGGGTACGGAAGGGGGCAGAGAGCACTGCAATCTTCTCTACTTGTACTTTTGCCCTGTAGGGTTTGTCATTGGTCTAAAGTTTATTTTTGGAGATTTGAGTTGGATTACTGTTTCTCAAAAAAAACCTGTTTTTTAAGTAGGCTCCAACGTGGGGCTTGAACTCATGACCCTGAGATCAAGACTTGAGCTGACATCAAGAGTCGGCTGCCTAACCGACTGAGCCACCCAAGTGCCCCGTTTCTCAAATTTTAATCACTCAAGTAATAATAATAGTTACTGTCATCGTAACTAACATTTATTGAGTTCTCATTAAATACCAAGGACTATTCAGTTGCTTTGTAAGTGTTATGTTAATTCATGAAGTATTATTTTATATTGTGTAAAACTTCTTTAATCCTCATAACAGTGCTGTAATGCAGGAACTGTTGTTATTCCCATTTTAGGATTGAGGGTTTTTTTGACCAAAGAATACTGTATTATTATTGTAAAAATAGAATTTCATCCTCTTACTAAATAAATACGTTTTTAAAAGAAACCTGATTTTCCTACTATAAGTGGAAAACTACACTACCTGTCTTGAGTAGGTGGAAACTATTTTTAAAATCTATTGAAATAACTATTTGCCCAGGTATTTTCAAAAATCATCTGTACCACTAGCAGACAGCCAGGCATGTTTGGGGAAATTTTAATATTTTCTTTTTTTTTTTTTTAAGATTTTATTTATTTATTTGGCAGAGAGAGACACAGCGAGAGAGGGAACACAAGCAGGGGGAGTGGCAGAGGGAGAAGCAGGCTTCCTGCCAGGCAGGGAGCCCGATGCGGGGCTCGATCCCAGGACCCTGGGATCATGACCCGAGCCGAAGGCAGACGCTTAACGACTGAGCCACCCAGGCACCCCATGTTTGGGGAAATTTTACCTTAGAAATGGAAGGATCCCTCCAGGTTGGAAGAAAGCCATTTTGCATTTTTGGATTTGAGAGAACTGTGCTCCATGGGGACCTGCTTTAAGAATGTTTGGATTTAATTGCTTTTCTTTATCTAGCTTCTAAGATAGATGCTTTGCTCATGAATCTTCAACCTTTCTTCTTTTTTATTTATAAAAATATAAGCAATTAAGGCTATAAATTTCTCTCTACTCCACTAGCTGTGTTTTGATTGGAGTATTTTCTTTATTGTTCACTTTTAAATATTTTCTTAATTCTCATGATCATTTCTTCTTTGATCAAAGGGTTATTTAAAAGTATGTTTCTTCATTCCAAACACCTGAATTTAAAAAATAATTATCTTTTTACTATTGATTTCCAGTTTACAAATTATGATCAGAGAACATGACTTGTATGTTTTCAATCCTTTGACACTTATTAAGACATGCTTTTTGGTCTAATATGTAGTCACTTTTGTTAATATTCTGTTTGCTCACCTTGTATATCTTTTCCCACTCTTTTACTTCCCAGCTTTCTTTGGCCTCACGTTTATGTTGTGATTTTTATAAACAGCAAATAATTGGATTTTTAAAAATCTTATCTGAAAATCTTTATCTTTTAGTAGGAGGCTTAGTCCCTTTACAATTATTGTAATCATTGATAAGTTAAAATTAGTGCCTACCATCTCATCTCATACTTTCTATTTTTTTTTCTTGTTACCGTTTGAATTTATTATTTTTTTTTTCTTATGTCATTTTTGCTCTCTATCAGGTTGGGAGTTGCCTACTTTGTTTCCATCAGGTTAGTGGTTACCCTAGAAGTTAACAATATGCCCACTTAATTTTATCAAAATCTAAAGATAAATAAATAACCTTTACCTTCCCTCCACATAATACAGGGATCTCAGAACACTAATTTCATTCTCCCTCTCCTGATTTGCATGCTCTTCCGGTGGTGTCTTTTAGTTCTATTTGTTTTTAACTCCACAAGACATTATCATTGTTGTTTTATACAGATTATGTTTGTTTAAATTTCTGTGCACTTCATTCCTCATGACATCTTAGATCTTCAAACTGGAATTACTTTTCTACTGTTTGAAATTCATCCTTTAGAGTTTCCTTTACTGAGTTTTGCTGGTGGCAAATTCTAGGGTTTCTTTGCTGGTTTGAAAATGTCTATATTTCACCTTGTTCTTGAAACGTATCAGTGGGCACAGAATTCTAGGTACAGTTATTTTTCTCTCAGCACATTGGATGTATCATTCCATTCTTCTAATTTCCATTCTTGTTGATAAGAAGTCAGTTGTCAGTCTATTGTTGTATTGAAAGCCTTCTGTCTTTTCTTTCTGACTTCATCTAAAATCTTCCCTTTGTCTTTGATATTCAGCAGCTTCACCATGATGTGTCAGGGCGTGGATTTCTTTTCATTGTTCTTGCTTTGGATTTACTGGGCTTTTTGAACCCAGGGGCTGGTAGCTTTCATCAGTTCTGGAAGGTTCTCAGCCCTTTTCTCTTCTTATATTCCCTTCCTTTTCCTTATAAAACTTCTCATTCTATACTCTGGGTCTTTTAACTTCCTTTTTTATTCTCCAATTCTTGTCCCTTGAAGGATCATTTCTTAGGATCTGTATTCTGGATGGGTAACTTCTTCTGATCTAATTACTGGTTCTCTTATCGAGGAGGTATTAGCTTTAATTATTATAATTTTTCAGTTCTATTTGGTTCTTTTTCAAATCTGTTTGGTTTTTCTTTATAATTGTTTGTTTCTTTCCCATATCCCCAAGATTGTCTTTTAGTGAACATAATGACTTCTAGTCTATGACTGTTAATTCCAGAAAATGAAGTACTGCTCCTCAGTTCATTTGATCAGAGGCGTCTTTACCCCAGGAAGAGGAAGAGAAACACAGGAATCCATATCACATGCCTCATCACATTGCTGTGCTTCCAGGGACAGCCCTGAAAAGTGTCATTTCCTAGAGCGGACTTTCTGCCACCCAGCAAGTCCAAGTTAGGACTGGGCTTCTGGCCTGTTTTGCATCTGCCCTATTCTCCCCCCATGTCTCTATGACATGCAGATAGCAAGAGCATGGTTTCAATCCCAAGTAGACCAGTCAAAGGGAGAGGGGTGCCCTGAAGATTTTCTAGACACCTGAGAGCCTTTTGAGATAGGACAGTGAGCAGGAGGGCAGCAGATTCAAACAATCCAGGTGACAGAAGAATAAGCAAAGAGAGAATGAAACCCCCGTAGGCTTTCCACACTGAGGAATTGCAGAACTGGAGATGGGTTGGGTTGCTCCAATCATTTGCTTAGACGCCTGATAGACATGGATGTACATAGCTTCATATGGATTAAAATCTTGCCTCTATAATCCATCAGCATGGTGCCTGGACATAAAAATGTGCAAAAAGTATTTACAACCATCATCATTATTGTTGTTGCTATTATTATTACATTCCCAGGAAATACTGATCTGTTGAGTCAACATGTCCAGCGTGCCAAGTCGTGGGTCTTTTTGAAAGAACCAGGTCACCTGAGCAGGCAGAATTTACATCTTTGCCCAGCTAATAAGCTTAGAGCAGTGCCTGGGACATGGGAGATGTGGTGGAGCCCCGGGGTAGGAGTGAAGCCTGTTTGCTGAGATAGGAGATGGGCAGGCAGGGTTGAGGAGAGGTGCATGCCCAGGGAAGGGAAGGTGAGCCACGGGGATGCTGGTGGGGGTTGGGGTGGGAGGTGATGAATAGGAGGTGCCAACATTTTCTCCACCATTTTGTTACATCTTGGGGAAAACGGGGGCTGAGGAGGGCCCTATGATGACAGCCTGAATTGGGTAAAATTTAAGGATAAGGAATTACTAATTAGTAATAAGGTGGAATACTTAAGTGTATGAAATGAATAATATGTAGCTAAAAAATAATGATATAGCATTAGGCATTTGAGACATGTGGACTCCAAGCAATTAACCTCTATTCTTCTCCTGAATCGAGGTTGTGCTAATTGGCTCCTTTCCTCTGACGGGGCGATATTAACCTTTCTGTTTTTCTCTAAAGGAGCAAGTACGTGGGGTAGATGTGCTGCTCTGGTTTGGAGGAAAGGTATTTTTTCCCTGAATAATAACCCATTTGCAATTTTTTCTCCCAAATTGTTGAATTAAAAAGGTTCTGTCAGATTTTCCTGATAATGCTCCTTAGAGATGGAAAAAGATGGCTTAAACACACCCGACTTCATTCTGGAGCTGAGAGAAATGGTGTGTTGAGGCTATTCAAGCTTCAAACATCACCGTCTTACCAGTTTCTTATTCTTTCAAGCACCCTGTCCTTACTCAAAGCTACACACATGAAGCCCTGTCCTGGGTGCTGGGGACACGGCATGGGCAAGATAGCCTTCTGCTCTCCCAGAGCTTATAACTTAGTGAGGGAGGAACACCAAAGGCAGATGAGCATGTAGAGATCTAATACAACCTCGGGGCTAGGAAGTAAAAGAAAACTGGCTTAGGGGCGCCTGGGTGGCTCAGTCGTTAAGCGTCTGCCTTCGGCTCAGGTCATGATCCCAGGGTCCTGGGATCGAGCCCCGCATCGGGCTCCCTGCTCCGCAGGAAGCCTGCTTCTTCCTCTCCCGCTCCCCCCTGCTTGTGTTCCCTCTCTCGCTGTGTCTCTCTCTGTCAAATAAATAAAATCTTTAAAAAAAAAAAGAAAACTGGCTTAAAGAAACAATGTCAGGAAAGGGAGAGGTGCATTTTAAGGCAGGGTGGTCAGGAGGGCTTCTCTGAGGAAATAATATTTGAGCTGAGACAGGAATGAAGGGAGGTAAAGAGGCTTGCAGCTATTTGAGGATCAGTATTCCAGGCAGAGGGGACAGCAAGTGCAAAGGCCCTGGGGCTGGCATGTGGTTGGGGTGTCAGGACCAGCAAGCTTGCCAGTACAGCTTGAGCAGAGTGAGGGCAGGAAGAGGAGGAAGACATGAGGCTGGGAAGGTCATGAGGGCCGTATTGTGCAGGGCCTCGGGGGTCATGATGAGGACCTTGGGTTGATTTCCAGAGTGCAGTGAAGCTACTGTCAGGGTATGAGCAGGGTCTGAGGGGAAAGACTCACCCTGGCTGCTGTGGGAGTAGGCTGAGAGGAGCAAAGACAACAGGCATGGAGGTTTAGTGACAAATGGAATCAAGACATCAAGAGGACAGCACCTAGGTGGCTCAGTTGGTCAAGCATCTGCCTTTGGCTCAGGTCATGATCCCAGGGTCCTGGGATGGGGCCCCACATCAGGCTTCCTGTTCAGTGGGCAGTCTGCTTCTCCCTCACCCTCCACCCGCCCCCCCCCACCACTCGTGCTCACTCTCTCTCAAATAAATAAATAAAACCTTAAAAAAAAAAGACATCAAGAGGGCCATCTGGGCTACCCTACGACCCAACAATTGCCCTACTGGGTATTTACCCCAAAGATACAAATGTAATGATCTGAAGGGGCACGTGCACCCCAGTGTTTATAGCAGCAATGTCCACAATAGCCAAACTATGGAAAGAGCCCAGATGTCCATCAGCAGATGATGGATAAAGAAGATGTGGTGGATATATACACAATGCAATATTATACAACCATCAAAAAATGAAATCTTGCCATTTGCAACAACGTGGATGGAACTAGAGGGTATTATGCTAAGCGAAATAAGTCAATCAGAGAAAGACAAGTATATGATCTCACTGATATGAGGAATTTGAGAAACAAGACAGAGGATCATAGGGGAAGGGAGGGAAAAATGAAACAAGATGAAACCAGAGAGGGAGACAAACCATAAGAGACTCTTAATCTCAGGAAACAAACTGAGGGTTGCTGGAGTGGTGGGGGCTGGGAGGGATGGGGTGAATGGGTGATGGACATTGGGGAGGGTATGTGCTATGGTGAGTGCTGTGAATTGTGTAAGACTGATGAATCACAGACCTGTACCCCTGAAACAAGTAATACATTATATGTTAATAAAAGAGGGCCATAAAAGATCCAGTGAACCTGACCCATAGTCTGATGAAATGAGCCTCTCGATATACAAAGCATGACAGAGGCCATGCCCTGCCCACCTAGAAACAGGTATTAGGCACTTCAAGAACCCAGTTGGGTGGAGAGCAGACACATCAAATTCACTCTGTGATGTGTTAATAGTCAGTCTCATGGAGTGCACACATTTAGAAACTAACCTGGCAATTCCACACCCAGGACGCGACCCAGAGAGATAACCAGATAAATTACACAATAAGTAATTCATGTGCAAGGTGGTTCCTAGTAGGGCAACTGTGAACAACCTGAATGTCCATCAGCAGAGGAGCATTTAATTAAGCCATGGGATATTCAGGCTTTGAAATCATATCTTCAAGCTGATAGTGTTTTTACAAATCCTACAATCCAGAAGAGAAAAAGTGAAAGTTAAAAATTTCACTTATCTTTTGTTTTTCCAATCTTATTTCCCAAGAGGGTTTCTTGGGTGTCCTTCAAGAAACATTTTCTTCTCAGATACAGGCATATCCATATATATTCTTTACATGTATAAGTGTACACAGATTCTTCTTAAGCAAAAATAGGGTAATTATTGTGCAATATAATTTTATTTCATTATATGATATATCTTTGACATATAGCCACATCAGTATATTAGATTAATAGCTTTATAGTATGGCTATACCATAACTGACTCAATCAGTGTGCTATTAATGGATATTTTCATATATATATATGTCCCATTTATGTTACTCAAAGGTATATTTTCACAAGTTTACTTTTTACAGTTTAAAACATTAAAAATGATGATGTAGCATGTATTTATTGTACAGATTTCCTCAATGTATTATGGAGAGAAAAACATCAGGCTATAAAATAGTATGTGTTGGGTGGTCCCATTGATGTAAATTTGTATATATCTCTGTGTACATATATTTATAGAATCTGGAGGGATGCTTGCTAAAATGCTAACAGGAGTTATTGATCACAACCTGGTGATTGTAGGTGTTTCTTCTCTTTAGTGCTTTTCATGATTATTATTGTGAATTTGAATATGTATTTTTGGGGAAAAGCAAGCTACTTTGTATTTGGAGAAGAGTTAATTGGGAACTGATTCATGCGCTACACTTAAAATATTTTGCGTTTGGAGCTGTACTTTTTTGATTGAGTACTTCTTCCCACTTGAGAATTAAATTGTACCTTTTTCCTTCTCCAGTTGCGAACACACAAACAGCGCGATTGTGGACCCGAGCGCAGTTCACTAGCCGCACCACAAGAGGGCAGTGTTTGCAGGGCATTGTGCGCATGGCCGCCTCCCGCTGCTCGTGGAATTTTGCAGGATGTCATCTCTGCGCGGCCAGAGCAGAGATGAGATGTGTGTCCTGTGGCTTCCAGTTGGAGCCGTGACACAGATTTTTCCTTCAACGGTTTTGCGTGGAGGTGGCACGAGGGAGGGATCGCTCTGCAGCCCCGCACTCTCCAGGCCGCCCCCCACCCCCCAGCCCTCCTACCCCCACCTCAGGTCAGGTCACTGCACCTACCCATCCATTCTGGGCCCGGCCGGCTTCTGCCTCCAGGGCTGACCTGAGCCAGAGGGCATGGAATATAGGGTGCCCCCCACCCCTTACCCCACACCCACTCCCACCTCGTGGTGCTGATCTGGTGCTCTGGCAGCCTCCCACCTACCCAGCCACATTCTGACCAGGTCTTAGTTCCTGTGCCAAGTAGCTGCCTGCTCTTCTCTTCCCCCCCTCCTCTCTTTCACCTCCTTAATGTTTTTTGAAGAAGCGATGCATATTCATGACAAAAATTCAAATAATACAAAAGGAGAAGCTGATGAAAAGCAGGTCTCCCCTCCTCCTGTCCTAGCTTCCCAGTTTTCTCCCCTAAGGCAATCAGGGCTAAGAGGTTTTAGCAGTCTTCTCCCAGAGATTCTGGGTGCATTTGCAAATACAGATGTGCATGGATTTGTTCAAAAACCACACCCTCCTCTTGGCTCCTGGTTTGCATTTACTAGCCATGGGAATTCCACATCAGTTCATAGTGCACCTGCCCAGGGACTGTCTTTACTGGCTTCGGACTATTCTATTGTGCGGATGCACCGTGGCTGATGTAACCATCCCTACTGTGGGCCGTTTGAACTCTTCCGGTCTCTTGCTAGCATGAGCAGAGGGCAGTGACTAATCTGCAGGCAGAGCTTGAAGCACAGGTGTACAATCTACCTAGACTACGTTCTCAGAAGGGGAATGGTTGGGGCGAGGGTGCAGGGATGTGGCGCTTTCATATTCGTTGCCATATTGGTCTCCAAAGACGTTTTGAACCGGTCTGTACTCCCACCCGGTGCATGGATACAATCCCCAGCTGGAGTCCTCTTTGTCAATTTGACAGGTCACTGGTTCTCAATCCTCGCGGAGGTCAGGATTACCTGGGGAGCATTCTAAAAATGCCGGTGCCCGGGCCATATCCCATATCCCAGACTGATTAAATCACAGTGTGACAGTTTTGTGTGTGTGTGCATGTGTGTTGCCTGGGTGGTGTGGGGGGTTGTTGGGGGAAGGGGCCTGGCCTTGGCACTTAAAAAATTTCCCCAGGAGATTCTAATGGGCAGGCAGGGATGAAAGCCGCTATGATACATGGAAAATAGCTCATTGATTTCAATGTACATTTTTTTCAATTGTAAGGGAAGATGAGCATTTTTCTTTGAGAACAGTGATTTAGAGTTTTCTTGAATCACAGACCTTTTGAGATTCCAATACAATCACTGGATCTTCTACCCAGAAAAATGTGCACACCCATTGGTCTCAATTTAAGTGATCACAGACCCACTGGAGCTCCTCCTCAGGCCTCCTGGGACCGTGAGCCCCAAGTTGAGGACAAGCCCAGAAAATTGTTCTTCCCAGCCTCCCCCACTGTGCCCCAGGCCTTGGGCACTCTCTGAGAGAGAGTCCACCTGTGTTGATGTCTGCTCATCTCATCTCAACTCAGAGATCTCCAAGAAGGAGCGCCTTGGCCCAGCTCGCTCAGGGACTCACTCCTCAGCCAATCAGCAGGGACATTAGACACCAGCCTTATTTCCAGGACATGGTAACGCCAAGGGAGGAGGAGGGGCAATTCTTGCTAAGGGGCTGCTGGGCAGACAATCTCCTGTGTATCAACCACAGAGAAACCTGACTTCCCATACATATCCCTTAGACATTCATTCATTCATTCATTCACTCATTCATTCATCTTACAAACCCTTCTTGAGCAACTACAGTGTCTAGGTACCTCTCTAGGTTTTGTGTATACAGAAGTGAACAAGGCAGATGAAGGTATTGCTGTAATTAAGCCTACACTCTAGCAGGAAGAAGAAGGCAAGAAACCAATAAATAAACAAGAAAGATGTCAGGGCATGATGATCTGCGGAACAAGGAAATCGGGTGAATAGCCATAGAAGCTGGTCAGAGACTCTGCACTGCCTCTGAATGACACGGAGCCAGCCAGGTGAAGACCAGCTGACAAGCACCAGAGGCTGTGGGAACAGGGGACAGGGACCTGAATGAGTTGGGGGATAAGCCAGGAGTGTTTAAGACCAGCAAGATGACCTGGGGCCTGGTAGGGAGCCACTCACTGGAGGGTTATTTTCTTTCAACTGTATTTTTGAATATATAATGCATGCAAATGTTAGAAAACTTAAAACACGTAAAAGGGTAGACGGTGAAGAACTGAGCCCTCACCCTCATCCCAATCAGGGTGGCTCCTATTAGCTACCATAATAAACACCCCCAAGTCTCAATGACATGATGTGCTACAGGCATGTCGCTCATGACACAGTCTGTGGCTCCCCCCTGGCTGGTGCCCTCTATCTGCCCCCCCCGCTGTCCCCCCCCCGCTACCCCCCCTGCCCCGGGCCCCACTCTGAGCAATGATCAAGGATCCATCTCCTTTCCTTATGTGGCTCCACTGTCCCAGAACGCTTCATCTCCAGCTTTATGGGAGGGCTAGAGGGGGCAGAGGATCTTGCAGAGGGGCCTGGCTTAGAAGAGATGGGCATCACTTCTAGCCAGAGCTAGTCCCATGGCCCCCGAGGTACCGAGGGGAGCCTGGAAATGGGCACTTCCTGTGTGCCCAGGAAGAGGAAGCGGGATTGGGGAGCACTTGGCCAGTCTTCGCCCCACTCAGCCACCTGCTTCCCCGAGAGGCCGCCACTGTAACCAGGTCCTTATGTGTCTTCCCAGAGAGATCTTACGGTCATAGAAGCAAAAACATATCTACATATCAAGTAACTTTAAAAACCACCTTGCTTTTTTCCCCCTGAAGATTATATTGTGGACACCACTGGAGGTTCTAATCTGGGGAATGAGGAGCTCCAATTTATCTTGTACAAGGCACACGCTGGCTGGTGGGACAGGATGGATTGGAGGGGGGCAGTGGGAGCAGGGGGCTGGTCAGGTGGCACATTTGACGGAGCCGCATTATCGATGGCCACCATGCTCCTCGTGCAAGCCTCTGTGACCCTAGCCCCCCTGGCCCCCGAGCAGCCATCAGCCTGAATGCTGTGTGAGTCAGTCCCTTGTTTTGTTTTATTAGTTGACTGCATAGATGTGAGTCTTACCTGAATATGTTGAGTTTTGCTTGGTTTTTCTTTGCTTGGTTTTACTTTTCTGTAGTTCCTTCCTTTGCATAGCTAGATGATGTCCCACTGCGTGACTAAGCCACAACTCATGTATTCATTCTCTAGTCAAAGGACGTCTTGTTTTTTTCCTGAATTTGAGCCGTTATGAACAGTGCTGCTCTCAGCTTTCCCATATCTCCAACTTGTTAGAGATTTGGCAAATTTCGCTCCAAAGTGGTCGAACCAATCACGACCCCCTTTGCTGGTTATGCATAAAGGTACCTCGCGCTCACCCTCATCTTCACCAGCCCTGGCGGGCGTCACATTTCTAAATGTTTGCCAATCTGCAGCTGCGTGTTTTCATGGCCTCACTTCGCCTTTTCCTGGTCATAGCTGAGCCTGAGCATCTAGAAACTTCTCTCTGCCCTTTGTGTGGCCTCTTCTATGAAGTGCCTGATCACTCTTTCTCTATTTTTTTTTAATGAATTGTCTCTTTAAAATTGATTTGTGGGCATTTTATTCATCCTGGATACCGGTCAGTCCTTTGTCAGTTACAGGTATAATGAACATCATCTCCTGATCTGAGGCTGTCCTCTTCCCTCTTATGATGTCTTTTGATGACTGTTATGTTCTAATTTTAACATAGTAGGATATTAACATTCTTTTATGCTTTTGCATGTTTTGAGCCTTGTTTTAAGAAATCCTTACTGTTTTTTTATTTTTATTTTTTAAAGATTTTATTTATTTATTTGAGAGAGTGAGAGAGAGAGAGAGAGCACATGAGAGGGGGGAGGGTCAGAGGGAGAAGCAGACTCCCCGCGGAGCAGGGAGCCTGATGCGGGACTCGATCCCGGGACTCCAGGATCATGACCTGAGCCGAAGGCAGTCGCTTAACCAACTGAGCCACCCAGGCGCCCCTTACTGTTTTTTTTAAGATGTTATTTATTTATTTATTTTAGAGAGAGAGAGAAAGCGAGAGGGAGCGCAAGTGAGGAGAAGCAGAGGGGGAGAGAGAGGGAGAGGGTGAGGGAATCCCAAGCAGACTCCACACTGAGCGCAGAGCCCCATGCGGGCCTTGATCCCCCGACCCTGAGATCATGACCTGCGCTGAAACCAAGAGTCAGTTGCTCAACCTACTGAGCCAGCCAGGTGCCCTGAAATCCTTGCTGTTTTGAGTTGAATTTGATGGCTAGACCCAAGGACCTCAGGACCCATGAGCAGGCCCAGCTCAAGTGGCCAAGAGGCTCCTGGGCAGGCAGAGCCTGGCGTAGCCCCTGGGGATCCCGGGGTGGCTGACAGCTGAGAGTTTGATTTAAAACTGGAGGAGGTGAAAGAGAAAGACAGAAGAGAGGCTGAGTGCTTTGAATTTGATCCTTTTAGCAACAATTACCCAATCACCTCGGATGGGCAGAGGAAGGGACTTTCTGAGAACAAGGCACAAACCGCAGGAAAGCCTGTCCGCTTGGCCTCACCTTGGACCCACAGCCACCTGGTTCCTGCCGCCACCTCCGTCAGCCTTTATTGAGACATTTCAGGGCGACGAGCATCTTTGCTAAACTGTCGAGCGCCAGGAGAGCATGTGCGCATGCGCGTGTGCAATGGCTCGGGGATGACTTAGCCACGTTCCTAGTAACAACTGATAGGGACGCTGAGGCTCTGAGCAGGTGGCAGGAGGCTGAGCCCCACAGGGCGGCCCAGAGCAGGCGTCCTTAATGGGGCAGGGGGTCAAGCGGTCCGTGAACTTGGGATGGAAACAAATGTATGTTCCTTATTTTCAGTAACCGCCGGAGGAAATTTAGCATTTCCTTGGATGAGGAAGGGAGGCAGCAAACCAAACAGAGCTGGCAAAGCCTGTGGCTGGTCCCTCAGAGACATCACAGGTCCTCTCATGTCACATCACTTTTTTGGTAGATATTTTAAAATAGCTACTTCAAGACTGCAGTTGTAATAAGTCTCTACCAGATCTTGGATAATTTCATGTGTTAACGAAGAAGCACATATATTACTCTAGCACATTTTTAAAAAAGATTTTATTTGTCAGAGACAGTGCACAAGCGGGGGGGCAGCTGGCAGAGGGAGAAGCAGGCTCCCCACTGAGCAGGGAGCCCGACGCGGGGCTCGATCCCAGGACTCTGGGATCATGACCTGAGCCGAAGGCAGACACTTAACCGACTCAGCCACCCAGGTGTCCCTCTATCACATTTTTTAGAAGGATTTTGATAATCCTGGTGAATAACTAGGTTCTGTTATAATCCTGTGTGATTTATTTTATAAATTTAAAAACATGATTCTGAGGAGGGATCCATAGGTTTCTCCAGATGACCAGAGGGTCCCTGAGACACAGGAGGCCGAGAATGGGCCCCTGGAGCCTGGACTCTTCTTCCCAAGGGAAGCCGCTAAGCCTTGTGTTCTCAGACAAGTGCTGTGTGTGCGGAGGCTGGAGGACACGGAGTAGGTGATGGTACTCTGCAGACGTACAAGGAAGTCCTGCTCTTCCCAGGTGCCCCGTGCTGGGCAGGCCCTGGAGATGACGCAGATGACACGGATCCCTACCCTTTGCGTGAGAATGAGTTAGTGCTAGAACAGCTTGTGCTGGGCACTGGCCTTCTCTTGTTAATGGCGTGCCTCCTCTCAATAGACTCCAAGCTCCTCCAGGGCGGGCTGGCACCGTCCACGTCTTCTGGCCATTGTAGTCACCTAAGTGGGTGCGTGTAGACGGGGGAGGGGAGCTAGGAGAACACAACGCTCAGAGCCCTTCCGAATCCGTCCCTGCCCCACCTCCCCAGCCCCATCTCTCCTTGCTGACTCCTCTTCCCTAGCCACGCACACACCACCCTATTCCCCGTCCACACTGGGCTCTGTGCTCCTCCCTACATATACCCTGCACTATCCAGCTTCTGGAACGTTGCTCACACTCCTATCTGCCCATGTGTCGATCAGGACAGATTAAGTAAAGCTTTGGGAACACACAACTTTGTGATTCTGTCATGGGCCAGGTGCAGCTCTGCTCCAAACTGTCTTCACTTGGGGACAGAGGCTGACAGAATAGCCTCTGCCTGGAACCTTCCTGGTCTCCTGGCAAGGGAGACAAGAACATGGCATCTTGGCCCTGAGTATCACTTCCTCTCACAACTCACTGGGCAGAGAGAGTCCATCACGTGCCCACGCCTGAGTTTGGTGGAGCAGGAATGTCATCCTCTCTGATGGAGAGGCACTCACCCTCCCCATCCCTGCCATGTCAGGGAATGCTGTCCCTTCCTCCAGACTCACCCAAGGCCCCGCTTTGCCTGGGCTCTTCTGCAGGAGTTTGTCTCTTCCGCCCTCATACTCTCGCGTTTGCTTTGGGCGCCCAGATGTGCTTCCGATCTAAATTGTGCTGCACCTTCAGCGTTGGCAGGTTACTACTGAGCTGTGTGAGCTCCCCAGACGTGCATCTGTGACTTGATGATTTGTGATGGTGCAAAGAGAAGCCACAGCTGCTTGAGGCCTTGGGATGGCTTTGAAACCATGTACCAGGAGTGATGGTTGTTGGTTTGAGAATTTTAAGAAGGATGTTTTGTTGCTTAACTTGAAAGGGGTGAACTGACCTACATCAGCATTCACCGCCTTCGTGACCCGAGGGCAGATGGACTCTTCCACCCTGAATGGACGAAGCCAGGCTTGGGTTATGGGCATTATGCACAGGAAAGGAGAATCCACTTGTTCTTGGATGAACACGACAACA
Source organism: Phoca vitulina (assembly GCF_004348235.1). Classification (NCBI taxonomy): domain Eukaryota; kingdom Metazoa; phylum Chordata; class Mammalia; order Carnivora; family Phocidae; genus Phoca; species Phoca vitulina. The sequence continues at coordinate 13,640,232 of NW_022589731.1, read as the reverse complement.
AAAAGCTTCAGTCAGAGGGCAGCTCCTTTTGACTGGTTTCTTGAGGGCCTTGGGCCTCCTTTGAAGAGCTAACGCCTTCGCTGCACCAGTTAAAGCCTGCTGTTAGAGCGCCACCTTGAGGTTTTGCTGTGACTAGTCAATGCCCAGTTGCCCTTCAGTGAATTAACTGCGCTGCACAAGATGAAAAGGGCTTGTGGAAGAAAAAACCAACTATGAATCAGCAAAATCAGGTGCCTATTTAAAGGCTGTATTGTTTGGAAATGTCAAGTAACCATCTTGTGTCTAGTGGCGGGCGTGCCCTTCCTCTTTCCAACCCACCAGGGCCCATCAGGACATGCCCAGTGATGTGCTGGAGCTGGCCTGGACCAGGTGCTGAGAGCTGAACGTTAAATTTTCAGGTCTTCTGTGAGCCGGTTCTTAGACACAGCCATTACTGAAAATGAAAAGATAGACTATTACAACAGAATAAATTATCTTAAGAACAAAGGTAATGACAAAATAGCTCTTTCTAATCGCTTTACTATTGTCACTGTGCTAGAGGTTTTTTACGTTTACTGTATCTATATGATGGAAATGGGACCTAACGGTGTACATCTCTTTCCAACTCCACCTCCGATGACATCATGTTGGTAGCCGGCCATCGGCCATGGTAGGGGTGTTCCCACCGCGGGAGTCTCCAGATGCTGCACGCATCAGCCATGAGAGCCGTGGCTAAACCTTTACTAGCACACCTGCGAGTGTGCGCCCTCCTGCTGCAAATGGAATGGGTGTGACGGTGGAGCCCTGCGATGGGGAAGGAAGGGGCAGGAAGGGGCAGGTGGCCGCACTGAGGCTCCATCCCCCTGAGGAGTCCCGCTCGCGAAATGCAGGGCTTAGAAAAGAAAGACAGAATTATACTAAAATACATTCTTTTCAACGATTTCCTTTATTACTATTTAGATTCTTTGGCCACTCACCAGTGTGGTGGGCCACTCCCGAGCTGCCCGTGGGGCGCTCCCGGGAGGGCATAAATGGAAGAGAGCGCGTGTGGGCCCAGATGTGGGGAAAGTGCCCAGGGCCGCCCAGCAACTGTGCAACAAGCAGGTGGTGCTGAGGCTGACAGACTCTGCCCCTGCTGTTCCGGACTGGCTGGCGTTTCCCCCACCACGTGGGGGTCTGAGTGCAGCCCAGAGGGATACACCGAGCCACGGTCCGCCCAGAGGCTTTCTTGGCTCTGATTTATACTATACGCTGCTTCTTGGGTGCTTCGGGAGTAAATCAAATTAAAAGCAAACTTGAACTGAGTCCAAGTTGTCCATATCTCCCGTTCTTGAACCCTGTCCAGGTTCCTACTGCAGGCATTAAGCAATTTATATGATGCATTGCGGGCCCCCAGACTCACATCACACTTTTATAGGTCTCTCTAAAAATATGTATGTATTCCTAAGTAGCATTTATCATTCTAACTAATAAGATTACATTAAGTCCATGTTGTACCAGTTTGCAGTTTTTAGCATCCAGTGGAGATCACATTCTAAAGAATAAAACTGATGTATTTTTAATTGCCTTTAAATCCTGATGCTCGGTGACACCCATTGAATCCATGGGTTTGAGTGCTTCAGAGAATGGACAGGTTTCTGCTAGAATAGTAAATTCATTGCTCAGCTGTGACAATCGAATTCGACTTTTTATTTTGTTTTGCCTCCTTGGCAAAACAATGGTCTCAAAAGCCGGGCTTTGTTGAAAGATAAAAAAGGCTTTCTAAATTCCAAAGCTCCCCTTTAAGTAGGAAGCGTCACTACCAGGGACTTTGATCACAGAGCTTTCCTATAAGCCGTAAATAGAAGTCAGCATCCGTAGGAGCCAAGTTGCCAGCAGACAGGAAGGTGAAGGAGAAAGCACACCGTCTGCCCTGCCTGGGAGAGATCAGGAGGTGTGGCCAAGAGCTGGGGAACCTCTGAGAGAAACCCAGAGGCGGGGGAGGAGGGAGGGGCCCTGGGGAGGGAGGAGTCCAAGTAGATGGAGGTGGTGCTCCCAGGTGTGCCCGCGGGGAAGCCTTGAGTCTCCTGCAGCAGCCTCAGGAGTGGGTGGTGTCTCCTGAGGTGCACAGAGGTGCTGAGAGACATGGGGGCGGGGACGAGCAAAGACCAGGGGGGTGGAGTGGGCTCCCGACAGGGGCGACAGGAGCAAAGGTACAATCGAACTTAGCAGCAGAGGCCGAGGGGTGGGACACTCAGTTCATCAGAGCAGAGATGAGTGGGATGGGACACTCAGCTGGGGGCCATAAAGGACCCAAAGGACAGCAGGTGCACCTGAAGCCTGTCCCTGTCACCCCCCTTCCTTTAGGGCATCCGCGCCCCCATCTAGGCCTGGGTGGAGTCAGCACATTAGAGGGCATATCCCAGGGCCTGGCTTCGTTCTGGGCCTTGTGAGGGGACCGCGGGAGCCCTCGTGCTCTAGGGGAGGGCTCAGCCACCCCGAGAAGTTACTGACACAGGATGCCGCAGAGAGGCCACACGGGCTGCAGGGTCAGGCCAGGCCGTTGGGTCACGGAATCTTGAAATCTCCCTGTTTCTTGTGAACCCCTGGCGTCTCCAAGCGCTCGGGCCTCTGGGCTCAGCTGTTCCCTTCACATACAGATGAAATGGCCCAGCGACCTCCCAAACCCTGAGGGAAGTCAGGCCTCACCCCAGCAGCCCAGGATCCCCGGAACAATGGTGGTAGGGGGGAGCGGACATCCTTCTCCTGTCAGCTCACATCAGGCGCTTGAAAGTGTGTCACCAGGCTTGGGAGGAGCACACTTGTCCTGAAGGTTTGGGGCAAGGGATGAGCTAGTACAGAGCAGGCAGGAAACAACTTCAGACTCAAGATTAGAGTTCCCATTTCTGGAAGATATATTGGCTGATTGCAGCCATAAAGACTCCCTCTCAGAGTCAGACAAGGAGGAGTTCAAATCCCAGGCCTCCCCTTTGCTGGTTTTGTGCCCCTGTGCACCCCTGAGCCTCAGTCATTCATCTATAAAATGGGGTCATAATGCTCCTTTGCAGGTGTGAGGGTTCTGGAGAGCCCAATGGGAAGGACTCACATGTCCAGGGTCACAATGAAGTCACCACAGATGACAACAATCGCTGGTATGGGCTTCTGGCCCCGCCCCTTGGGGGGGCCTGTGCCAGGCTTTCCAGAGGACACTAATGAAGTCAAGCCACAGGATGGGAGGGCGGGAGAAGAACATGCTGGGGTCCCCCAAGGCAGTGGGGTGCTTGGGAGGTTGTGTCCAGTGGGAGGACCATGGAGGGGTCAGTGGTGGAAAGCTGGTGGAGGGGTGATGGTGATCTGATACCCCCGACAGAAGGAGGTGGGGATGACAGGGCAGTGGTGGGACCTGCATCTTGGGCACCCCAACACAGAGCACCAGCGCCGGCGGAGGTAGGAGGCAGAAGTGGGGCCTGCCGGGGCCTGGGGGCCGGAGGGGAGGAGCTCAAGGCCTGAATGGCCTACAGGGTGGAATGAGGCTGGAGACCTAGGAGAGGGGCTCCGGAGATGGTGGACCCAGGTTTTCTAGTAGCATGAACTGAGGGCACACAGAAGACCTCTTCGGCATGCCTGCTCTCCTGCAGAGGTAGAGCTGGCCCACCAGCTCCTGCTTCAGAAGGCAGATCCTTCCTAGCAGGGCCAGTCTTTGGAGAGACCGAAAAGTACCATGACATTCTTGTCCCCCTGGGGGCTCTCAGACTGTGGCAAGAGCCCGCGAAAGCACAGTCGCTGAGCCTCGCCCAGGGTTTCTGGTTCAGTAGGTCTGTGGTGGGGCCTGAGAAGTTGCACTTCTAGGAAGTTCCCAAATGATGTTTATGCGGCTGGTCTGGGGACCACATTTTGAGAACCAGTGACCTAGGTCTCGGGCCAATGTCTTCTGGGATCCTCAGAGCCTGCTCTGCGGTGAATATGACCCTCCTCCGCACATGTCAGAGCTAATGATGCTCAAGGTCAGAGAGGGTAAGTGATGTCACTCCACTGAACGGTGGCAGGGGCTTAATTTGCATTAGGTCCTGCCAACACCTAGTGTTCCGCTCCTTCACCATGATAATGACCATCATCACCGTTGTCCTCCTCCTCATCATCATCCATGTACTTTGAACTCTCCAAGGGGGCCTGTCTTGCAGCTTTGCCCTTGTCTAGAGCCTGGGCCCAGCCCAGAGCTTAATAATTGTTAGTTGAGTGGAATCCCTTCCTGGAGCCGGTCAGTGAGGAAGACTTTCTCAGACGGCGATTTGGCGGCTGTTAGCGGAGACTCCCCCTGAGTGTTGGCAGGTTGGCCAGGGCACGAGGAGATGGCTAAGTGGTCGGTTGGTTTGTTTACTTACTTGTGACAAGTAGGGGCAGGGAGGTCATGGGTGAGGGTGAGGTGTAGAGGTGACAGAGTCATGTCACCCTCCGCTCTCTTTCGAGACCATCTGGGAGCAGGAAAGAATCCTCACGCCGACCAAGGGGGCTCTGACCCAGGCACGGCTCCTGGGCCGCCCACACTTTGCCTGCCTGCTGGGCCGGGGCTGCCTGGTGGGCCCAGCCCGAGCTGCCAGCTCTAGGGGTTTGCGTGCAGGGCCTGCTTCTATAAACCTGCTGTTCCCCCCGAATGACCTCAGCCAGGGGCCTCTCGAGGGGAGACAGGGAGATACCTGTCGCCTTGCTGGCACCTCTGGCTGCTTCTGTAGAGGACAAAGAACAGAAGGAAGGAGGGCCCAGCGGAGGCTGCCTCATTCCTCATGGAGCTGACAGAAGCTTCTGGGGCTGCAAGTATCTGGGGGGGGGGGGGTGTTGGCCCACCCACTCTCCTCATCTCGCTGGGGCTCTCCACAGCCTCTGGCTTCATTTCAGTCAGCTGAGGCCGCTATAATCAGATATGTATTGCTCACTGTTCTGGAGGCTGGAAGTCTGAGATCAGGGTGCCAGCATAGTGGGGTTCGGGTGAGAACCCCTTCTGGCTTGCAGATGGACTCCTTCTTATTATGTCCTCACATGGAGGGGACAGGGAGCAGGGAGAGGAAGCAGGCTCCCTCCTGTCTCTTTCTGTAAGGACCCTGATCCCACAGGAGGGCTCCACCCTCATGACCTACTCACCACCCCAAAGTCCCCACCGGCTCATGCCATCCCAGTGGGGATGAGGGCTTCCAGATGGACTCCAGGAAGACAAGAGCATTCAGTCCCTAGCAGGCCCCATCTGCTCATCTGCCCTCTAGCTGTCGTTTAACTTCTGTGTGTCTCAGTTCCAACATCTGCAAAAGAGCTGGGACAGTTGTGCCCCGAACATGCATGCAGGTGACAAAGCGCTGGGTCTGGGCTGAACCATACATGCTGGTCCACCTGTGGGTCCCGTGGTCCTATTCCCTGGCCCTGGAGCAAGGGGGGTGCACTCTGAGGGCCCCTTCTTCCGCCACCACATAAATGTTGGGGCCCTGGGACCATCCTGGACCCTCCTCCCCTGTCCTCCTGTATACCAGCTCCAGGATGAGCCCATCCACTCACAGGCTGCTTAGTCCCTCCCTTGCCCCCTGCTCATGCCCATGGTCCCCAGAGACACTTGTCTGGACACCTGCCCTTGGACATCTCAGAGATACCCTGAGCCAGCCTGTCCCAAGGTGGAGCCCTATTATCCTCACCCCCCCCCCCCCCCCCCCAGCTCCATCCTGTGCTCTCTGTTTGGCCAAGCCCAGATCCCTGCCCCATCCGGGCACCATCATCTCCCACATGACCCGGCACCGAGTTCATGGAGTATAGCTAGCCTGGCATATGTGGGAGACGGGAGATTCAGGGGACGGTTAGGTGTGGCTGAGGCTGGGAGCGCGCTACCCCTGGGGCAGCTGTCTGGCTAGAGTTGGCATCAGTGTAGCTCCAGGGGACAGTCACTCCCCTCCAGACCCCCATCTCTGTATTTCAGTCCCCAAGCCCCCTCAGGGGCCACATCCCTTCCCCATCGTCCCCTCCCAGAGGCAGCCCTCCTGATCTGGGGCCTGGACCCCTTGTGGCAAGTCCCCTTGACCTGGAGAGAAACTTTCAGCCACAGCAGGGAGAAACCACCGGCCTGCCTGGCCTGCCTCTCCGGCTTCTTCCTGAGAGCCCTATCAAACATGCAGGCAGCCTGGGGCACCCCTTAATGGGACTGTGCAATTACGATCCCATCCCTTTGGATTTATTCATTCTAGAAACATCCTCGGGGGCCCCTCTGTCCAGGCCCAGGAAATGATTCAGACCTGGGCGCTGCCCTGAACTCTTGCCCAGCTTAAAACCCTTTTCCTCTCTCGGTTCCCATTTCAGCTCCCGGAGGAGGCTTGCTCCCCCCAGGCTTGACAGTGACGTCACTGCTGGGATCACCCCTAGGTTTCCGTTTTGGCCTGTGTCCCAAATGGCTGTCAAGGCGTCCGTCCTCCCCTCCCCGCTTCTTGGCTCCCTCCTGCTGATGGGAGCTGAGAGCAGGAGCTCTGGGTGAGCCTCCTGGTTTTATTCTCTCTGTGAATGTGGTTCTGTTGAGTATGTCAGTGGGGCAACCAGACGCTCTGTGGGGGCAACATCTGTGGCCTTATACCATAGAAATGGGGGAGGTCTCAGTGGTCCCCAGCCCGGACAGCCCCCATCTGCATCTCCATGCCTTCTGCCTGCACCCCCATTGCCAGGAGTGGCAGCCCCCGCGTTTGCACACTGAGGCCCCTTGAACACACTCGAGAAGGCCCGAGACTGCTCTCTGCTGCCCCCGTCCCAGCACACACAGAGTCCATGGTTGAGAGAGGTGGTTCTCCCCTTTAAACATAAAAGTCTCCCCCCCACCCCCCAGAGAGATTCATGAGCAATCCTTACAGAAGGCTTTTAGGTGGTTGAGGCTTTTATGTTGTAAGCAAATTCAGAGAAGTTTGGTGCCCTGAGAAGTGCTCCTTGTTCTCAAGGACACAGGGCCGCTGGGTGGGGGTGGTGAGGAGCCTGGGGAGCAGGGAGGAGCAGAGAGCCTTGGGACAACCAGGCAGCCAGGGGGCCTTTAGGAACCTGGGACCCTCCGACATTTTAGCCGTGGCTCCTGGGGTGGGCTATGTTGGGGTCTGGTGTCTCTCTGCCACCTGCCTTCTCCTACGTGGCTTCAGTCACCCTCTCAGCCTCCCCCCTGCGTCCCCCCACCCCCAGCACACCCCTATGCCTCGTGGCTTTGAGCCATCACACTTACTTTGAGATATTCTGAATCCTTTACAAAGTTACAGACCCAAGGAAGGCATCTGACTGGTCCAGCCAAGCTCTGTCCCCAGGAGACCTGCCCTGTTCCAGACAGGAGGGAGGCTCCGGACAGGACAGGGACCTCCCCATGGCTGCCCCTTCTGCCTCTCTTGACAGTTCTGCAGGGAGCCTTTCATCTGCGGACTGGCTTTGAACTTCTCCAGGAGAAGTTCACTGTATGGGGAAACTAGATCTTACTTATCCGTTCATCATTGAGGGGGTTTGGGGCGTTTCCGCCTTCTCTAGGAGGGGCGTGCAGGGGTCCACATAAGCCAAACTCTTGATAATTATGCGAGAGCCAGGGTTCTTTGCTCTGTTTTTGGCAGCTATGTGACCACGACAAGTCACCAACCTCTCAGGCTTGGTGTCCTCATCCACAAAATAGGCTCACACCACATGTCTTTCCTTGGGCTCTTTTGAGGACAGACTGAGACCCAGTACATAGAGTGCCGCACACTGAGGCTACGCTTAATAAAGCAGGAGCCCCTCCCTGCTTGGTCACCCCTTTCTGTCTGGAGGTGGCCAGAGCCGAGGTCTGAGCTCTGTACTTCTCCATGGCTGGGGAGTGGACTGCGTGACTTCGGGCCTCTGTAGCCCCCAGCCCCTGGAACTCTCTCCTGGAGAGCTGGTGCTGTCGGGAGGGTACTTGGCAGAGAATCAATCCTGAGCCCAGGAGCTGAGGCCTGCGCTCGTTAAGATGTTTTCCTGCAGCGTCATGCTCCTTAAAAAAAAAAGAAAAAAAAAAATTAAACATTTACTAAGAAAACAGAACCTCTGAAGAGTAAATGCTCTCCTGAGCTGTTTTGTTCGTTTTTCTCCCTATCGTTTCTGATGCTTTGTGCATCTCCAGGAGAATTGATAACAGAATCAGTAGCTGTTTTGCTCTAATTTATTGACCTCGATTGCCTAAACCTAATTAGCATGTTTCAAAGCCGTGAAGAGCTCCTCGGTCCTGGACTTCGATGGGGGTGGGGGGTTGGGGGCGAATCAATCATGCAGCTGCCCTGAGCCGAGCGCATCGGGAGGGACAGATCTTACTGACAGCGTCATTCCGGGTAAAAGAACAGCCAGGGAGACATGGCTCCTGAGGCCAGTTGCTGCCCCAGGCCCCAGCCCCGGCGGTGAGGACCTTTCTCCCCAGAACTCGGCCTCCACCATGGGAGACCACAAGGGTCTATGTTGGAGCCCCCACCCACTGCCCCCCTTCGTAGCGGGATGATTTGACTTTCTCTAAGCCTCCTCCTTTGTGGTAGCACTATAGCAGGGAGGGAAGAAAAGGCCTTTAAGAAGTGACCACCACCGAGGCCATACCTTGGGCTTCTGTGATTGTGAAGCGGAGGCCCTTTGGGTCCAGCAGGAGGGCGGGTGGCTGGAGGAAGGGGAAGCCGGTGTGGCAAAAGGAGAACCTACTGATGGCCGGGCTGGGGGACTTCCAAGGACAGAGATGTTGAATGTCTGATTTATATGTCTCGGTGTGCTGTGCTGGATGTCACCCCCTCGTTGTCCCCAAATCTGTCCTGAAAATCTCCCCCAGCAGCAGAGGTATTTGGGGTGGGTCAAAGAGCGAGCTTGCCAGGAATATGGAGTTGTGTTGGGGTCAAAGTCAGAGTGACCTTAGCAGACTGCTTTTTTAAAAAATTGAGATATAATTAATAGAACATAAAATTCGCCAAGGTAAAAATGTACAATTCAGTGGGGTTTTAGTATATTCACTATGTTGTGCAACCATGACTGCTGATTTCAGATTTCCATCACCCCAAGAGAAACCCCATCCCTATTAGCAGTCACTCCTCTCCCCTCCCCCAGCCCCCGGCACCTGCCAATCTGCCTCCTGTCTCTAGGGATTTGCCTATTCTGGACATATCCTATCAATGGAATCAGACAGTATTGTCCTTTGGTGTCTGGCTTCTTTCACTTAGCATAATGTTTTCAAGGTTCCTCTATGTTGTAGCATGTGTCAGAACTTTATTCCTTTTTATTGCTGAATTACTTTCCACTGTATGGATAAACTAGATCTTACTTATCCGTTCATCACTGAGGGGGTTTGGGGCGTTTCCGCCTTTTGCCTGTTGTGAGCAGGGCTTCTGTGAACACTCATGCACTGCTTATTGTATGAAGAGGGATTTTTAGTTCCCTCGGATCTGTTACGGAGGAGTGGGATTGCTGGTTCAGTTGATAATTCTAGGTTTGACTTTTGGAGGAACTGCCGAACTATTTCCATGGGCTTTTTTTGTAGCCCCGCACGTGAGATACTGGGGGTACAAGGGATTAGAAGAAGTGGTCACTCCCTATTGAATGCAGGTGCAATTAGGAAACACAGAGCCAAGAGAGGCTGCACAGCAGCCGTGGGGACGAGCGCCAAGAGGGACAAGGGCTCTTTCCTTCCTTAACAGACCTGAGCCTGAGGCTCAGCCAGAGCCCTAGCGGGTGAAGGGTGCTGGGGGAGCAGCACCTGCTCCCGTCTGCCCTGCCTTGGGGGACCCTCATCGCTTGCCATCACTGGGTGGGGGAAGAAGACAAAGAGGGGGGATGGCGGCCAGACACGAAGTCTGGACCGAAGGAGGAGAGCCAGTGCATCTGCCTTCTCCAGGCAGCCCCTTCCAGCCTGTGTGGGCCGCTCAGTGCCAGGCCCCTGGCCTCTGCTGGTCTCTCTCCTGCTTCCTTCCAGAGCCTGTGTCTGCCGGGCCAGTTTTGCCTCCAGGTTGATCAGGAGAGAAGAAAACAGTATGGAGCAGACAAATCAGAACCTGCTAGACCCAGGCGGGGGCCTCGGCTCTCCTCTCCTCAACTCTAGCCCACCTCAGGGTCATGAGTGGGGGGCAGACCTTGGGGTGGGTGTCCCCTCCTTCAGCCCCCCGGGGGGGCACTGCAGCTCCCCACTCCGCACTGGGACAGGGTTGGCTGTCAGCCTGCTGGAGCTTTCTGGGGATGACTTGTGATTGCAAAGCCAGCATGTCCCTGGGGGCCCACATGCACCAATGTGAGCTTTTTCTTAAGTCTCTGGCATATTCTCTAAAGGAAGTCTCTCAACAAAATTGTTTATTAAATTATGAGGGTGGAGGAGGTGAGAGATAATTGGAACCAAATATTCGTGAATGGCATCCCTTGCTCCTAGCAAGAGTGATTTTGAAGAGAAACATGATTAAAACAAGGGGATTCCCCTGAGCCAGGCCAGGCTGACTGAATCACGGGGAGGAAATGACAATCTGGGTCAATTTGTTATGCCATTTTTAGGTATTTATGATCACTGGGGGAACTTTGAGCTTCCTCGTGAATGCCTCTGAGAGAGAACCAGACAGTCATGGCGAGGGGCCCTTGGGGTGGGGGCATCCTTGTCTGAAGGTGTCGGCAGGCACAAAGCATTTTTCTCACAGGCTGTCAGATGCTAGGGCCTGGGCAGAGGTGCCTGGCAGAGTTTCTGGAAGGGAGTGATGTCTACCTGGGAGCACATCCTGGCTCCTCTCCAAGCCAGCAGCCCCTTTGTTCCCAGGTGAGGGACCAAGCATCCTGGCTTACCCAGGACAGAAGGAGTTCCTGGGGTGCAACACTTTCAGATTTTTGAACCAGGACAGTCCCAGGCAAACTGGAAGCCCAGGTTCCTTTTAGTGGGGAATGGTATTTAGAAACCAAGATCTGGGCTCTCGGTGGCTCGTTGCTACCAGAAGACCATTGCTTCTAGGCCTTTTCTGTAAATGAAACTAGGAACTCTCTATTTTTTAAACCTATGAGTACACACTGATCTATCTCATTCAAAACAGTAACGTACGATCCCCCCCCCGCCCCATTCTGTGTTTGTATCTTTCTCTCCACAGCAAACCCTGGTCTACAACATCAAATATTTGCTCATTTGTTTTATCCTTCAATATGCAATAAACATACCTTCAGAATTATGCCACGCATACCTCTACCAGCAACAAACCTACTAAATTAAGTTTAAGATGCTTTTGTGGTTCTTTTTACTGTGAGGAAATGTCATATTAAAGATATATGGTCATGGAGCGCCTGGGTAGCTCAGTCAGTTGAGCGGCTGCCTTCTGCTTGGGTCATGATCTCAGGGTCCTGGGATTGAGCCTTGCATTGGGCTCCCTGCTCAGGGGGGTCTGCTTCTCCCTCTCCCTCTGTGTGCTCTCTCTCTCTCTTTCTCTCAAATAAATAAATAAATCTTTTTAAAAAATAAAGATATATGGTCATAATACTGTGCCCAAAATTACTTGAATTAGTGATTTTCTCTGTCAAGTTACATTGTACCTACCACTCATATGATGCAGTGTAAGGTTTATTTGCTTCTCTTCATGTCAAATTTAGGGTTCGCTTTTAAAAAATCCCTTGGACTTAATTTTATTTTTGGATATATGAAGCACTCCAAACTGAAACTATGTACAAAACGGCTATCCCCATGCCCTTCACCATGCCTGCCCATTTTTATTAGCTTCTGATTTATTGCTTCTGTGCCTCCTTTTGCAAAACTAAGCATGCATATATATATATATATATGTATGTATATGTATATTTCCCCTTATCTTACAGAAAAAGTAGAATACAATTTATGGTCTTTTGTAATTTGCTTGTTTTACTTAATAATATATATCCTGGAACTTGCTCCTTATTAATTCATAGGGAGTTTCTTCATTCATTTGTATGACTCCATAGAATTTCATCAAGTGGATATACTATAGTTTATATCCAACTAGTTTATGAATGACCATTCGTGCTGTTTCCAATATTTTGCAGTTACAGATAATCCCACCTTTCGCGTTGTGGTTTCCCATTTGTAGGTAGATTCCTAGATATAAAATTGCTGGGTCCAACTGTAAAGTCCTATATAGTTATGGCTACCACAGGGTGGTACCTGTGGATGGACTTCCCCCAAGTGGGTTATAAAGGAACCCACCACTTGTTTGGCAGCCATCGCAGAGGACCTCTGGTGTGAGACTCAACCTTGGCACTGGGCAAATCCAAACATTAACTCACTCGTATTCTGCAGTCACAGATTTCCTTGTGCAAAGACCCCCCTGGAGGACACAAGGAAGCAAGACAGGCGCATTGCTGGGCCCCTCCCATAACTCAATGGTCCTTTCAGACTCTTCGGCAGTCCTATCAGCGTCGAAATCTTACCCACGCTTTTTCTTTGTCCACAAAAGCCTGTTGTTCCTCCAGCTTCCAACCAATGGCTTTCATAGTTCATGACTATTTTGGACAAAAATAAAGCTTCAGTCTATGCCATCTTTAAATATGACTTTCTTGGGCAACCTCAGATGATCTTTTTCAATGGAATTGAATCTCATAACCCAGAAAAACTCCCAGTCTGGAGCATACTTTGTACATGAGGGAAAGAAAAATGGCCCTTTTGTAGCTGCCTGGAGATGGCCCCAAATTGGGAGTGGGGCCAGCTGTGTCTTTGGCCAGACCAAAGCCTCAAAGAGAGGGTCCCCCGGCCCCACCCTTCTGGGGCCAGTTCCGCCCAGATTCTCGGAAGCTGGGGCCCTGTGGGCATGGAGATACCGGATCATATGACACGCTACAGACAGATGTAACGAATCACAGGGACACAGAGGCCACTGTCAGAATGTCTGCAGTAGTTATCCCTGGGCAGCCTGCCCCCCCCCCCCCCCCCCCCCCCGCCAAAGTTCAATATTCTTCTTTATGTTTATTGTTCTTTTGCTGTTGTTGTTTGGAAACAATCATACTTCACGGGTGTCATTTGAAAATTTTTATTTATTTATTTATTTATTTATTTATTTATTTTAAAAGATTTTATTTATTTATTTGACACAGAGAGAGACACAGCGAGAGAGGGAACACAAGCAGGGGGAGCGGGAGAGGGAGAAGCAGGCTCCTGGCTGAGCACGGAGCCTGATGTGGGGCTCGATCCCAGGGTCCCGGGATCATAACCTGAGCCGAAGGCAGACGCTTAATGACTGAGCCACCCCGGCGCCCCTGAAAATTTTTTATTTTAAGATATTAGCTAAAAAGTCACTGATGTCTCCCGGCCCACATGTGCCAGGAGGTAGAAAACACAGATTCATTCAAAAGCAGCAAGTTTCCACCACGCCTAAGTTCAAGTTGAATTGGCCAGGTTGGTAGTGTGAGCCCCTCCCAAGAGCAGGACGTATTTTTCTGCTCCTTGTCATCTCTGTCCCCATCAGCAAGAAACCTCCTTTGTGCGTCCACCCTGTGCCTGGTGCTGTGCTCGAACTGGCCATGATGCAGTTTTGTCCCCAATGTGGTGGCCGCTGGGAACCAGCAGCCGGTGGACGTAAATCACTGCCGAGCGTAAAGAGAGCAATGTCCTAGGGAGTGAAGGGTTGGCTTTGTGTGAGATGGGCGCAAGGTGAATGATTCCCAGGGAAGAGGAGGGAGGCCCAGCTGAGTGTGAAAGAGGAAAAGTGGGAAGAGTCCACAGTGAGTTTTCCAGGCAGTGTGAAAATGTGGGAATGTGACATGTGGAGGCTGGCGGGGGGTGGGGGGTGGCTCAGGAGTTAGGCCAGACCCAGATCCCAGGGGTCTTTCCTGAGAGCTGGGGCATTACGATTTCATCCTATAAAGGGTGAGGGGGTGGGGGGCGCCTGAATGGCTCAGTGGGTTAAACGTCTGCCTTCGGCTCAGGGTGTGATCCCGGGGTCCTGGGATCGGAGCCCCGCATCGGGCTCCCTGCTCAGTGGCGCGTCTGCTTCTCCCTCTGCGATTTCTCTCGCTCTCGATCTCTCTCAAATAAATAAAAAATCTTAAAAAAAATAAAAAGTATAAAAAAAATAAAGGGTGAGGAGGAAGTCAAGGTTGAAAGGTTTCAAATGGGAGCAAGCCATGATCATGATTCGCATTTTGGAAAAAATCATTTTGGCAGCAGTGTAGAAAGTGGATTGGGTGTGGGGGGTTGGAACTAGGGATAAGGAGACCACTTCACAGAGTAATCTGGAAAGACATGGCCAGAGCCCCATCTGAGGCAGTGCCAGGGGCTGAGGAGTGATTGTGGACGTCCATGGGGTCCAGCGCCCACCAGGATGGGGGCAGACCAAGTGCCTTCTGCACTGTCCGCGAGGGCAAGGGCCAGGTATATTCGGAGCTTAGCGCAATGTCTGGCTCATACGAGGAGCTCAGTGAATATTTCCATGTACCATAAAAAACCGGGCTGCCACAGTGGTCAGAGAAACATCAGTGCAATATCCCCAAATAATTGAGAGCAGATTAAAATTTTCCTGCTGTCTCCTAGGAAATGCAAAGGGAGACATTCGTGACATCCAGCACAACTTTAAAAATCATTTTTTTCTTGTCATTGCCTGCCTCCCCATATTCTCATCTTCCCATATTCATGGCAGCCGCCCCCAACATCTCTCCTCTCTTTCCAGATTTGCAAACTTTCTTCTTCGCGTCTGTTCTTTTTTTCCCTTCCACCTTCAACTTTTAGGTCAAAGCTGTCTTCTTTTTTTCTTCTCTTCTTCTTTTTTAAACTCTGGTGAGAATTATAATTCTCTTTCCCACGTACATCAGCTAGCCTCTGGCTTCTCCACTTGTGTGTGCACATGTGTTTTATCCTTTCTCTCCATTAATATCATAGAAACCCAAGTGCCAAGGATGCACAGAGAAACATCCTTTTATTTTTTTTTTTTAAAAATATTTGATTGATTGATTGGAGAGAGAGAGAGAGAGCTGGAGGGAGAGGGGGAGAGAATCTCAGGCAGACTCTGGGACCCTGGGACCCAGTCCCACCACCTCGAGATCATGACCTGAGCTGAAATCAAGAGTTGGTCACTTAACTGACTGAGCCACCCAGGCACCCCAAGAAGTATCCTTTTAGAAGCAGGGAGAGGGGAGGAAGACTACACACACTTACACTTTCTTATCTTTTTTTTTTTAGTTATTACTTATAAATAAGCAAATCTTTTCAGCAGATATTGGGAATATTGATTCCTTGCATTTGGTGGCATAAACAGAGTAGAAAGTATTTTTACAAATACTATTCTACATTATCATCCAAAAGCCCCTATGCAATACTATTAATATCCTCATTTTACAAATGAGAAAAATGAGGTGCGGAGAGGTCATGTGATTTGAAATTTGGTAATTAACTGAGCAAATAGATGGTGATTTGTGGCTTATTATTGGGATTTCTGATTGCATTATTTCTTCAGTTGGATGGGCTCATTCATGTGTGGGGTGTGTGTGTGTGTGTGTGTGTGTGTGTGTGTGTTTAGTTGTTGCTGTTTTGGTTTTTGTTGTTGTTGTTTGTTTCTTTGCCAATTCTTGCTAGGATCAAAGAGATGTCAGTGTCTGACTGACCAGAGATGTTGAGTGACTTGCACAAAATCACACAGCTAGTCGGAGGATTGCTTAGATTCTCAGATTCTACTCCAGGTTCTGAATTCCAGAGTCGGATCCTGGGCTGCTGCCAGCCCTGAAGAGTGGACCCTGGAGCTCTCAATGCCTTTGAATCTTTTTTTTTTTTTTAAAGATTTTATTTATTTATTTGACAGAGAGAGAGACAGCGAGAGAGGGAACACAAGCAGGGGGAGTGGGAGAGGGAGAAGCAGGCCTCCCGCCGAGCAGGGAGCCCGATGTGGGACTCGATCCCAGGACCCTGAGATCATGACCTGAGCCGAAGGCAGTTGCTTAACCAACTGAGCCACACAGGCGCCCCTCAATGCCTTTTAATCTTAGGGGCTGCAAGCAACAGAGACTGGGTTTGGCTATTGAAGCTATTGAAAAAAAGGAGTAGAAGGATATAGGGCAGCTCATAGAATCAAAGGAGCTGATCAACCAGGACTTGGAAACCATAGGATCTTGAATTGAGGGTGTCAGGGAGGGGTAATTCCTCGGAGCAAAATTAGGTGCTGCCCCAGGAGAAGGGGAGCGGATCCTGGGCAGGCACGAATCAACGGAGTCCACCTTACACAACATCCACTACTCTGCAAACTAAGCACTGGATGCTGTTGAAGCCACTGTTGTTAACTCAAAATCGATTTCCACCTTATCTCTTTTGGGAAGAGCCCTGATTTTGCTCATACTCATGTAAGGGGACTCCGTCCCCAGCTCAGGAGTAAACGCAGCTCCGTTTAAGGCAGCGAAGAGAATCCCGTTGTCCTTAGGCAGGATTGGTTCAGAGTGGTCATGTGGTCTAGTTCTGTCCAATGAGAAGTGAGTAGAGGCTGGATGGGGAAGAAGAAAGACCCGGAAGAAGACTTAACTGTTTTTTCCGTTTGTCCACCCAATGGCTAAGTGGGATGCATGGAAGGCAGCAGCCATCTTGCTGCGCTCCCGAGGTCATCAAGCCACAGCGTGACCCGGCAGGGCCACAGAGATGGAGACAGAGCCCCCTTCTAATTGCTTGCTATTGAGTTAAAGTTTTTTATTATTTGCAGCTGGAGGTGTCCTAATATAGAAACTCTGGGAGAGAAGGGCAGATTTATTCCCCATTACTCCAGAGATTAGAACTAAGACCAAAAAGTGACATAATGAGGAGGACATTTCAGCTATGAGAGGAAGAGCTTTCTGACACCACTCTGAGATGGGGGCGGGGAATGTGGGATATTCAGGTAGTGAGCTCCCGGCCCGGGAGGCATTCAAACAAGATGGCCGTCTGGGGTGCCGCAGATGGGTTTTCTGCGGGGAGAAGATTCAACAGGATCACCTCTAAAGTTCCTCTGACCTTGAACTTCCAGGATTCTGTGGTCAGTAACAAGGACCTAGAATTAGCCCGAGGTCAGATTTTTCTAATTTCTATGCATTTAAATACATTCTCTTAATTTTTTTTTTTTAAGATTTTATTTATTTATTTGACAGAGAGAGACACAGAGAGAGGGAACACAAGCAGGGGGAGCAGGACAGGGAGAAGCAGGCTTCCCGTGGAGCAGAGAGCCCAATGCGGGGCTCGATCCCAGGACCCTGGGACCATGACCTGAGCCGAAGGCAGATGCTTAACAACTGAGCCACCCAGGCCTCCCCCCCCCTTTTTTTTTTACTTTAAATTCAGTTTTTTTGATACTCTGAAAAACCTGAGCAAGCTCCATGTGTTGCTACCTATTCTTACAGTCTTTGAAAAACATTTTATAAATACATTCTCTCTCTTTGTCTCTAACACACACACACACACACACACTCACACATACACACAGATATAATTACGCATGGTTAACACCCACATTATCCACAGGCAAGAATTCTAACCAGAAAATAGAAACCCCCTACCCTGGCCCCTGACCGTATTCCTGTAACCCCTGTTTTCTCTGGGTTACGAGCTGTCTAGTAAGATCAGCTGTGGACTTGAAGTGAGAAAATGTGTGTTTGAATTCCGGCCAGACTGCCTCCTGGCTGGGTGGTCCTGGGCAAGTCACCTGCTCTCTGTAGGCCTGAACTAAGAGACCACCCAGTAAAGTAGCTATCCCAGGGCTGGCACATGGGTGGGCCATAACTAGCAACTGAAGTCATGAGGCGTGGTCTCGAGGAGGCCTGGACCAACGGTGCGGT
Organism: Phoca vitulina; assembly: GCF_004348235.1. Classification (NCBI taxonomy): domain Eukaryota; kingdom Metazoa; phylum Chordata; class Mammalia; order Carnivora; family Phocidae; genus Phoca; species Phoca vitulina. The sequence continues at coordinate 13,622,541 of NW_022589731.1, read as the reverse complement.
GCAGGTGGGCACAGTTAGCAATGTTCTCAGAAGATGGGATCTGGGGTGCTGATTTGGATGAGTCAGAGGTTTCCAAGAAGACCAAAGTCTACAAATCAAGGTACCCCCTTCCTTGAATGGTGTCAGGCACCTGACATTAAGACATGCCTTTCCGGCCTGACCCCGCTGTTTAAACCCCCTGTTTCCGACCTATCCCACTTCTTTTTTTTTTTTTTTTGAAAGATTTTATTTATTTATTTGACAGAGAGAGAGCACAAGTAGGCAGAGTGACAGGCAGATGGAGAGGGAGAAACAGGCTCTCCGCTGAGCAGGGAGCTGGACGTGGGGCTCGATCCCAAGACCCCAGGATCATGACCTGAGCCGAAAGCAGCCGCTTAACAGACTGAGCCACCCAGGCGCCCCTGACCTATCCCACTTCTGTTGATTCAATTTTAAAGATTCATATATTGATTTTATTCTGGTTGTAAAAGAAAAGACATATTATCTGTTGAAAATGTGTGTGGGGGGGTGGTATAATAAAAAAATAAAAGTCACTCATAAGCTTATTATACAAGGATTACCACTATCACTGTGTTAATGTCTTTCCTTCTAGTCTTTTAAATGCATGTATAGCTATTATAGAGGAATAGAGAAGTAGATTGATGCGATTTGCTTTTATCTCGATATGTGGATACATTACTATAAGTACTCAGTCTATAATTAATAGTACCTGACATTTATTGGCGCTTACTACGTGCCAGTCACTCGTTCTACGTGCAAGTATTATCTCATTTAATTTTTGTAACGCTCCTCTAAAGTAGGTGCAGTTATTATCCCCATTTTACCGATGAAAACACCGAGGCAACAAGAAGCGCCCACCGCCATGCAGCAAGAAATCGAACCCAGGCCTGTGCTTTTAACTGTGAGCTCTAGATACTGCCTTTCTTCCTTCCTGGCTTCAGCCTAAAACACACTCTGTCTCTGAATGGGACTTTGTATTTGTCCAGCCCCATCCGGTGTGTGTGGACTGGGTGAGCCTACCTCTGGACAGCCTTCCTGGCGTCCTTGGCTGTTTACGAGGAGGGGTGTTTAGAGGGAGGTCAGGTGGCCGGGGGAGAGCAGCCTGGTTGCCCACGCAGGTGCACTCAGCAGGCCCGAAGTGAGCAGCAATTCCCCGTCTGGGGCCCGATCCTCCACCCTGTCACTCAGAACCTGGAGTGTCAGCCCACACAAGGCCTGCTTTTCCCAGGGAGACCCCTGCAGTTGGCCCGGCTCAGGGAGTGCAGGCATAATTCAGAATACCATGGGGGCCCATTCACAAGGAGAGTCTGAGGAGTGCTGTGGGCCGGTCCCATTTGCTGTTAAGCGCCTTCACAGAGGCTGCCTGGTTACCAGCCTGACTCTGGTGGGGGGTGGGGGTCACAGGTCTCAAACTTCTTTGCTGACCAGCCTTGAAAAAGTTACTGAAATTTTCCCGTGCCTCAGTTTCCCGATCTGTAAGCAGAATAAGGCTAATACCTTCTTCTAGGGTTGTTGGGAGAGTAAGTGAATTAAACATAAGCCACAATAATCCATAATGAACTGGATAGTCCATGGAGAGGGCCTTGAGCTAAGCCTGGCATCTAGTAAGTGCTCAGTACAAAGTAGCTTCTGATATTGGCACAACTGATGCCTGGACCAGCCCAACCACAATTTATTAGAAAGTGTATTTTCTTGTTTTCTGTCTGCCTCTAGACACTATGCTCTCTCTCCTCTAGGGTTAGGAACCATGTTTTCCCACCCTCGTATTTACCCTCCTGGCCTGGTACATAACGGGCTCTTAACACCTGCTTGTCTTCATGCACAAATAAGTAAATAAATGAATAAATTCCCACTATGTAGATCTATGAACCCCTCAAAATGGTGTGCAAAGTCTGAGCACTTATCAGATTCCCAAAGAGACACGTGACCCAGGAGGTGCTGAAGGGCGGCCACAGGCCTTGGGATGGGGTGATGTAAGCCCCACCCTGCATTGGCAGGTGTCCGGGGGTTGCCCTGGCAAGTAGGCTTGGGGAAGGGCAGACATTCTGAGCTCACTCGGGGACCTGAGAAGGACTTTTGTGGGATCTGACATTTCGTGTCCAAATGTGAAATTCCTTGGCCCCCGCACAGAGCTGAATGTGCTTGCTGGAGCTTGTTTGCCTTCTGATCTCACACGCACACCCCTGGTTTGTTTTGAGAGCTGCAGTTTCAAGAAACAGCAACACGATTTAGAAACCAAATCAAATGGCCAGAGTGGGAGTAGAGACAGAGGCAGGATGCAGCTCCCCGCCCTTCCTGGGAAGGGAGGGGCAGTCTCTTGGAAGAGTTGAGAGAAAGAGGGAGAAAGAAAAATATGATAAATCATTAAAGGGAATCTGGAAAGGACCAAAGGCCCCCTCATTGTCCCTCTGTCTTAGCACAACTGTTTGATTTCTCTGCATGCCGGTATCTATCCACATGCAGGCGTAATTTTAGCGGTTATAATCATTAGCCTATAGACTTTTTCTGCCTTTTTTTACTTAATATTATATTTTGACATTTTCCCATGTTGCTATACCACCTTCCCATTTATATTTGTAATTCTATTCAATTGTACGCTTTGCATGATATAACACTGAAACATACATGCATAAGTATAATTGTTTTCTTTTGACCTAGAATAGATTTCTAAGAGAAGGAATAATTGATCAAAGTACTTTTAATGTTACATATGCTTTTCCAAAGTGTGAAACTTAGTTTATGACAGCATTATCTATGTCTGCATGAAAGGATAAACTTTAACACAATCTCGTCCTCATTAGATACTATTGTTTGTTTTATAATTGATGCCATGTTTTCTCAGTGTTTAATTATATACACACACATATAAATTACTGGTGAGAATGATAACTTTTCCTGTGCTTGTTTAATTGTTTTCTTCGTGGAGATATTTCTTTGTGACAGTTGTGTATTTAGCTCTGGGACTTTGAGAAACACCCCTGTGTGCACACACAGGCACACCTGTTAGATCACACGTAATGCAACCTATTACCTCATCTATTTCCCTTTTTTTTTATTAAAGACTTTATTTATTTGTTTAAGAGAGAGAGAGAGAGAGGGACCACAGCAGGGGGGAGGGGCAAAGGGAGAGAGAGAAGCAGACTCCCCACTGAGCAGGGAGCCTGGGATCGTGACCTGAGCTGAAGGCAGATGCTTAACCCACTGAGCCACCCAGGCGCCCCTCCTCTATTTTCCGCCTTATCCTTAATTGCTTTGTTTCTGAAAAAAAACCAGAAACTTAACTTTTTTAAGTTCAATATTTTGATTTATTTTTTTTTTTTATTTCTCCTCTTGCTCCAGCCTTAGAACTTTATTGGGACACTAGAAAAAATAGGAAATCAAGGCAGTCACATCCTTCGGGGAGGGGTAAAATGAATAACACCCTCTTACCTTGACCCACACCTTAGTACCTTCCATCCTCAGAGCAAACCAGAGGTTTCAGGACAACATATTTCTTCCCATTTTCCCGGTGCAGGCTGCCCAGGTGCGGGCTTGTCATGGGAGGAGGCTTCTTCCTTGTCTCCCCTCCCGCCTCCGTGGCAGCAAGGGAAGGCCTCTGGTGGGGCGGTCAGGGCCGTTCCGTGGCTGTGGATGGTGATTACACTGCACGTAGCAGAGCCCTGGGGAGGGAGAGGCTGGTCTGTGGACCTGCCGTGTTCCCGGAGCAGGCTGCCCCTGGCCTGCGCATGGGCTCACTCTCTTGGGAAGGGGAAATGAAGGAGCGCGGTCGGGCGCTTGGTGTATTGTCTGGCATGGAATAAGCAAACGCAGAAGGGGGCTGTTGCTGCTGGTGACTGAAGTCGGTGTCGCCGTCATGTTTAGCTGGGGGGGAGGCACCCATCCTCTGCACCGAGCACTCAGCCGGCACGCAGCTCACACTGCCTCATTTCCTCTTTGCCGTGGCACTGGGAGGCTGGTGCGGGCATAGTCCCATTGGGCAGATGAGGAAAACAAGGCTGAGGGTAATTAACACCGCAGACTCAGAAGTGGCAAAGCTGCGATTCCACTCCGGGTCCGCGACAGGCAGGGTGAGGCAGGAGGAACAAGTGTGAGTTGTATCTGCATTAGAGGAGACTGGGCATCAGAGAGGCTTGGTGACCTGCCTGAGGCCACACAGCGAAAGCCTGGCAGAGCCTGGTCTTGGAGACAGGAGTCCTGAGACCAGGTCTGGTGCTTGTCCCACTACTGATGTGGCCATCACCACTGTTAGCAAAGTGCACACCGCGTGCCGGGTGGCCCGGGGCCTTCTTGGTTCTTAGCCACCCAGGAGGAGGTCCTGGAGGGAGGCCGGATGGGCCCCGCGCCTGGAGCTTTTGTTCTAGCCACCCCAGCCCTGCTGCACGTGGGTTTGCCCTGAAGGATCATGGAATGTGTGCCAGTGTGTCAGCGTGTGCTGGGAGACAACAGGGTGCCTTTGTCCCCGCTCCCCTGACCACCAGATCGTCCTCCTCACATGTGGCCCGCATCCCTCGGCTGGCTGGGTAGGGGAGGCTGATAAGTTTTACTTTTAATTTGTTTATTTTCCAAATTTACAGACTTTCTGAGGAGAGGCTGATTAAGAAAATAGTCTACTGGGAAATGTGTACCCTCTTTTCTAAAGCTCGTGCCTCATTCAAGTAAGCCAGACTCATTACTGAGAACTGGTTATGAGTAATAACCGATTGCACTAACCAACATTGATGGAAAGTTCCTGTTGTTGAAGAAACTGGGTGAAGCATTATCTAATGTAATGCTCCAGTGGCTCTCGGATATGGGGTTTTATCAACCCTCTTTTACAAGTGAATCCGAGAAGGTAGGTTACTTACCCAAGACTAAAGAGCTAGAAGGGATGGAGCTAGGATTCAAACCCAAGGATAACCCAGTTCCCAAACTCATACCCCTTAGCGCTTTTCCTCCTTGCCCCCTGCCCTCCAGGGCCTTGCTTTCTGATGGAGGAGATAGAGGGTAGGTGAGGCCCAAAACATTTTCCTAATAAATTTTCCATGCCCAGGTACTGGTCAAGGTCTGCCTCGAGTTTTAGTTATGTCTGTCTGCTTCTCTCCTTTCCACCGAGGCTGGGAGCTCCTGAAGGCCGGGTCCACGTCTGGCTAGACTTTTTATCTCAGCACACCGGCACAACGAGGGGCTTGGAGGTGTCTGTTGGAACAGGAGAATGAATAAGAAAGAATGATGGAGAGGCTGGGGGGATGACGACCTGTCCTGGCTGATTTGGAGTGGGATGTTTTCGGAAAGGGTGTGATTTTAATGCAAACTTTGGTCGGAAAAGGGAGGAGGGATGGACCCACTTCCTTTAGAGCAGCACTTCACCTCCAGATGGTAAAGCTGCCCAGCTCTGGGTGATTCCTGGCTCTGCTCCTTCCAGCTCCAAGACTTCTGGCAATGACTTGACCTTACTATCTTCAATGTCCACATCTGAAATCTAGGCCAATATTAGTTTGTGCTTCAGAGGGAAGGCTGTGGAAATTAAATGAGCATATTGACACATGAACTATGAATGACAGCTACTGTGAAGGCTTCCTGGGGGAGCCCATGTCCCTTAATGGGTTGGATTTTTAAAATTTGGTAACTTGGATGTTGGGTACCTAGGGATTCATTATGTCATTCTTTTCTACTTTTGTGGATGCTTGAAACTTGCCACAAGAAGATGGATGTTTTAAAAACAAGTACTAGATATCTAAGATGTTAGTTCTGCTTAGAAAACAAACACAAATAGGGATGGGGGTTGGGCAAAATGGGGGAAGGCGGGTGGGAGGTCCAGCTTCCAGTTATGGAATGAATAAGTCATGAGGGTAAAAGGTACAGCATAGGGAACATAGTAAAAAAAACAAAAACAAAATACAAATGCAGATATATCATGGGATAGAATGCAGAATGTACACGAAAATTTTAAATTAAACAGCAGATTTGAAAGAAACGAATGGCTTAAAGGAGCTGCTTAGAATTACGACCTCAGGCCAAGGCCGCTTGTGATCTCACTGGGCCTTCAATATTCTCATCTTAAAAAAGTCAGGAATAGTGGCACTTCCCTCCAAGTACTTTATGAGTCAAGCAAGAGAAGAGATGTGAGGGTGCTTTGTAAACTGTAATTCTGCCTTCCAGTTGGATGATTTGTTCATTCATTTGACACATTTCTTGAGGCCCTGCTACGTGCCGGGTGCCAGGCTGAGCCCCAGGACACAGTCCTGCACAGCTCTCCACGGCATGTAGGATAGACCGGGACATTCTCCTGAGACCACACTGCCCAGGTGCAAATTCTGACCCTACCACTTACTCCTTGGGTAATTATGGCAGGCCTCAATTTTCTTATCTGTAAAATGGGGACAGCGATCCTTCCTCTGCATTGCTGTGAAGATGAAATGGGACAATAGAAGTAAAGTGCCTAGAGCGTTGTCTAACACGCAGCAAGTACTTAATGTGTACTCTTTATTGCTACTGCCCACAGGGAGGGGACAGCCTAGTGGGAAAGGCTCAGAATAAACAAATGAGAGAAGTGGCTTTAAAGTATGTTTGTGTCATGGAGAAATGGGGTGGCATGATGTGACATGGAACAACACGTGGGGCCAGAGAGGGCCTCGCCAGGGCGCTGACCTTTAAGGTGTGTCAGTTGGATGATATTAAGCAGGGGCAGAGGTGTGGACAGAGGTCAGCAGAGGGTGAGGCAGGAAGTACTGGACCTGCTCAAGAATCCGAGAGGACAGAGTAGTGTCAAGTTACTGGGTACAGTTGGTCAGGTTGTGAACTGTTCAGTCCTGGGGGCTATCTTAGACGTTGTGGACCTGAATGTTTTTTTACCTCCATTTTCTGGAAGATAAAATGAGTGTGTTATTTTGACTAAGTTAAGATATTATGCTGGTTTCCCACGGTTGGAAGTAAAGAGTTTTGAGGAAGGGACTCCTTGTTCTAATTGTGAACGTGTCATATGGGTTAGTGGAGGCCCAGGAGTAGGGGGGTGAGAGAGGAGTGTGACCGGGATGAAGCTAGCAGGGTGAATGGGGCTACATCCTGCAGGGCCTCTTAGGCCTGGGAAACAAGTTTGGGTTGATCCTAATTCGAGTGGGATATCTTTGGAGGGGTTATGAACAGAGGAAAAGTGGGTCTTGACCAACTTCCCAGGCATCTCTCAGGCTGAACTGAAGGGGGCGCAAGAGTAGCAGCTCTAGGCCCAGGGAAGCTGATGAGAGACGAAGGGGATGGTCTGTGCTAGTGTGATGGAGGTGGCCCTGGAGAGGAGTGATGCTTATCACGCATTTGTTAATGAGGAAAAAATAAAGTAAAAGCAAAGTAGAAGTCAAAGGGAGATGGGGAGAAGACAGGATTTTGACGATATTTTATAGCCACAGACTGTTTCTTTTTCCTGAATCCCAAAGTCCTTGAAGACCCGCCTTTCCCCACTTCTCACTTTGGTCAATATGCCTGTGCTTTGTTCCCAGGCAGCCTGGAGCACTGTCCAGAATGGCAATCCACTGCAAGCAAATGGATCTGGGATTCTGTGGGAAAGGGAGTGAGGATGGGCAGACCTCTGAGGCTGGGACTAAGGGGGGATACAGGTGGGCCAGCCTGGGTGCAATGGCTGGCTTGTGTCAGCCCCAGCTGCCGCCTGGGTAGCTCTGAGCACTATGGGACTGTCTGAGCACTACGGACTGTCTCCACTGATCATACTACCCTGTGAGGAGGGTGACATCTCTGTGCTCTCTATAGGGAGAGGCAGGGCTTCTGAGGAGGCTGGTTAACTTGCCCAGGGCAGCCTGCCTGGCGCCGGAGCCCTCCCTTGCCCCACCATTCACAGCCTACTTCCTGACATGGCCTGGCTTCCTCTGCCCAGTGCACCTGAGGGAAGCTACCATTTTGTTTAGTTGCTAACCAGTGGAGAGTTTTGAGTTTGAGTCTTAGTCTGAGTTCCAAGGGCCCTTGGCTGGGCTTTAGGGTGCTGAGAGCCTGGAACTATATGGTGGGGGGCACCCTTTTCCCAGAATAAAGGCAGAGTCTTGCTGGCCAAGAACACATATTTTGGCTGTTTGGCTTCCTCCAAGCTTAGAACATAGTGCCTGGTACATAGTAAAACCTCATACATATCTGTGGAAGGAGCGAATGAGTCTCATGATTAAGGTCCTTATCCAATTGTTCTTCCTTAGTTCGCTTCCAGAACTCAAGGCCATCTTTCCATGGGCTCTTAGTGAAGACTTAATGGTCCCTCTCCACTTTATGGGTGAGGCCCAGAGACAAGCTCTCACGAGGCCAGGAACCTGGAGATCTTAAGGCAGATCTCCTTTCCCTCAGCCCGGTGCTCTTCTCCATGCAAATGCTGTGACCATAGACCTGCCACCAGGAAGAAGACACACAACTGTGCAGGCCGGGAGGGCACAGCAGCCTCTCACATCTACGCGGGATGTGCAAATGTTCCCGTGCTGGGGCAGAACTGTCCAGACCCGCAGCTGTAGCTGCCTGATGGGGTAGAAGCATCCAGACAGGCAGGTGACCAGGCAGCACCGAGATAGGGGAGATTTGATCTTTCAAGGGCTTTTCCTGAGGCTGCATGTGGCTGGATCTGCTCAGGTTTATCTTTGCACAGTGCAGAATGCTCTCTTTGCCTGGTATAGAACTCTAGAAAGTTGGAGAGGAGGGATCCTGGAGGTCAGCTCCATGCCACACTCTCTGCAGGGGGCAGACACTGCTACTCATCACCGCGTTCCTGTCCACCGCATTCTTGTCCACAGAGCTGGAAAGGGCCTTAGTGCCTCTGGTGTCCCCAGCAGTCATCAGGAATCAATTACAGTTAGCCTCCTGCTGGGCCTTTTGCAGGGGGGACACTGAAAGCCCGACGGAGCTGAGAAGCAGGGGGCTGTCGCTGATTGTATGACTTTGAACAAGAGATTTAGCTTCTCTGAGCCCCAGTTGCCGCTCCATTATTTATTTACGTGACCACTCATTCATTTCTTCAACAAACATATCTCGAGTACCTACTGTGAGCCAGGCACTGGGCTAGGAGCTGGAGAAGATGCAGCAAGTAATTTTCTTCTGTAACTTGAAATCTTTTGGCTCTAACAATCTAATTTGTTGCAGCCCTTGTGATAGCTGTCCTGTCCACGCGATCATTCCCGTTTTCCTTCTCTGAGCCTCGTCTCTTGTCTCACTTTGCACTATCCTCCTTCTTATGTGGCTTCCAGAACGTCCCATCTTATTATGAACCAGGAGCTTGCAGAGCCAGAGTCTGAGCATTTCTGAGGATACTGCTGAGAGAGTGGCCGCAGACGTTTGCTCTGCTGTTTGAAATACTTACAAAAAAATATTTGGATGACCCTTCATTACCTGAGCAGGCATTTCTCGAGTTTACATTGCAGGCCTGAGTGATTGTGATATTTTGAGAAATAATTTCCTGTGGAACTTGAATGTTTCTCCTGGAAGACTCATGTGGCAACCCATGTTGTGTATGTGAAGTGTGTTTTGGAATGTTAACAGAGAGGCTGATTCATACCAGATGGGGTGGAAATCCAAGGGAAAAGGATGTACAAACTGAACACAACGATTCAGTTTTGAGTTTGGATTTTTAAGATATACTAAAGGTCAGAGGTCAAGGACCTTGACCTATTGTCCAGGCTTTCCCTTAAGTTTTCTTTTTTTTTAAGATTTAGTTATTTGAGAGAAAGAGAGACAGCGCGCACGTGCACGTGAGTGTGCACGCATGAGTGGGGGGGGGGGTGCAGAGAGAGAGGGAGAGAAATCCTCAAGCAGACTACCTATTCAGCGCAGAGCCTGACACAGGGCTCAATCCCAGGATCATGACCTGAGTTGAAACCAAGAGTCAGTCTCCCAACCGACTGAACCACCCAGGTGCCCCTCCCTTAAGTTTTCATGTTGCCTTGGCTCATCTGAATCTTGGTCCTGTTATAAAGGAGTCACTTTTATGATACTCAGTTTATAGACAAAATTCTGGTGGCATATCATAAAGTCCAAAGCAGCTTTTACTGGAAGCTTCCTACATAAAAGCTCAGATTTGGATTAGTATCAGTGTTTCTCAAAATTAAAAATTTTTGGATAAATGTTTTTTAAAAAGCCACTCACCCCCATATCTTCCATGTGTCTTTTACCATCCCAAATTATTTTTTGTCTAGATCCATTCTGTAATTTATAATATACAAGGAATAGGCCTTTTTGTGGTTCCAATTTGCAAATTAAATAATAAGTCCTATTTACTGTGGCATATGTAGCCTGGCCCTACGCTGAGTGTTTTACATATATTATCTCCCACAATTATCCTGCCTACGATTATCAACCCCTTTTACAAATGAAGAAACAGACCCAGAGGGGTGTGTCCTCAGGTCGCTTGATGGGGGCAGGGAATGACTCAGTCCAAATTTGAAACTTGGTCTGGCTGACTCCATGTGACCCCACACTCTTCACTCTACTTGCTCTGTCCCTGTCTCGTTGCACCCCCAGGATCAGCACCCTCAGTGGTAGATCCATCAGGAAGGGAGGGAGGTGTATCTTTGTGTGGGGACTGAAGAACAAGGAAGGGGACTGTTGCAGGGAGGTGTCTGTGGGCTGGAGGGGGAAGAGGACCCCAGAGAGGATGAGTCCGGTGAGGGCCTGAGGCTGAGGGGCTATTTTCCTTTTAGTATTTAACTGTCCTTTAGTATTTAACTTTTAGTATTTAAGTATTTAACTTAACTAAATAAGTGTTTAGTATTTAACTCATTAACTATTTAACTGACCCTGGGAAGCTGGCAGCTGGAGGGGGAGATGGGCCACCTGACACTGGAGAGACCTGGGTTCTAGTCTTCTCAGCTGTACCTTTCTGGGCCTCGATTTTGTCATCTGTATAATGGGTTAATAGTAATAGTGACCCAGAGCTGTGATAGTGCTATGTGTAAGGAGGGCATGGGGAATCAGGCACAGAGGATGGAGTGGGGGCCTCAGGCTGTCTTGGAGGGCCAGGTGGCTTTCTGGAAGAAGTGACATTTAAGCTGAGACCTGGAAGAGGAGAGAGTTTACTCAATTCTTTGGGGACCTGAGGACAGGCCCATGTGGCTGGAGTGACCGGCATGAGGTTACCAGAAGGTGGTGACTTGGCTCTGGGCTGGGCCCCTTTTTGGGACTCAGGTGGCCAGCTGAGACCTGTAATTGGTATGAGTGGAGGTGGGGGCATTCCCACTGCCCACCACCACAGACCACAGCCTGGGCCCCTCTGGCCCAGAAGGTGGAGAGGAGATCATATGGAGGGTGCCGAAGGGAGTCCACAGGGAGCCCTGTGCAGAGGAGTTTGGAGGGAGGCTGGAGGGGGCTTGCTGCAGAGCGACCTCCCACAAGTACAGATGTGTTCTGCAATGGCTGTGAGAGCCTCCAGGAGTCCGTGTGATGTCCCCAGGTGGGCTTGGTCCGCCCAGCTGGACGAACCTGTCAAGTTCCTGTTCCGCTGATGGAGCCAGCCCCCCCACCATCAAGCATTTATTGGGCGCCTGCCACGTACCGGGCGCTGTTCTAGACCTGGGGATACAGAGGTGAGCAGCACAGTCCAAGATCCTACTCTCACGGAGCTCACTTCCCAGTGGGGATGAGACTGCAGCCGTAGAACCATCTGGGAGGGTGGCATTTCCCGAAGTGAGTGAGGTGGCAAGCCGTGTGCGTGTCTTGGGGACTGTGTCCCAAGCAGGGCCACCACCTGGAGCAGAGACCCTGAGGAGATTGGGCACGTTCACATGGATGGCGTGCGCGTTTTGGCGTGAGGGAAGGGAGAGTGGAAGGAGCTAGAGTCAAGAGGCATCAGGAGGCCAATTCACGTGGGACCTGGTAGCAGAGGAGTGACGAGATCTCAGGCTGCTGCTACTGGTGACGAGACTGTAGGCGTCAGGGGAGGACAGGGGGAGCCCTTCCCTCTGTCGAGTGACAGGAGACAGGCCACGCTGTTTGTGGCCTGAGGAGGCCTGCGCAGGTGCCGCCACGTTCGTGTGCTCCCGGCCGCTCTGCTAGAAAACCGCGAGTAGGTGAGGCGCCTGGCGGCCGAGTGTGCGCTCGCCGGGCGGCCTCTAATTACTGTGATGATTAAAGCCCTGAGGATAAACCCCAGGCCGAGCGTGCACTGCCTTTCATTCTCCCTGAAAATCAAGACTGTCTCCTGCTCTCTGCCCACAGCGCGGGGCCCGCATGTCATCCCCCATCGTCCTCACGTGCCCTCGTGTCACTGTGGCTGCATGTCAGGAGAGAGAGCAGGTGGCCCTCAGGCCTTTCCTCCATAGGTGGCAGGAGGGTGGGGACTGTGGGGTTCCTGCTGGTTCTGACAGGCTGCCCACACCAATGTCTTGGTGCTGGGGGTCAGGCGCCTGATGGAGAGGGACAGGGTGCCATAAGGACACTGAGGAGGGGCACCCGGGCCAGAATGGGGGGTGCAGGGAAGGCTCCCTGGAGTTGGGGAGTCCATGCTGAGTTCTCCAGGTTGCTGGTGATGAGGGATGAGGGGCCAAGTGGTCCAAACATCAAATACATTTTAAGGCGTTTGAAATGCCAGTACCCGAGAGGCAGGGGTGGGTGCGAGGGATTGAAAGAAGTCATGAGGGGCGGGGTGGCGGGGGGAGACCGAGCTGAGAGGTGGGTGGGCAGGGCAGACCAGATTCACAAATAATGGCCTGAGGGGTAGGATAGGAGCCCGAGACAGTGAGCTGGCCCTGCAGACACGTAGGCCGTGAGACATGGTGGGGGTATGGACGAGGATGGTGGCAGTGAGGATGGAGTGGAAATGTCCACGGTCAGCTGGGCAACACTTGACTTGGAGATGGACCAAACTCAGACGGACACAGAGAAAGGAGTGAGAGCCGATGCCCAGGTGTGTGGCTGGGTGGCTGTGGGTGGCTGCTGCCTTGACAGAGATCCTGCAGCCAGGAGGGAGGGCGGCAGAGGATGAGCTGGGCTTTGGGAGAGTGGGAAGGGCCTGGGAGGTGCCCTGGGGAGACTTTCAGGAGGTCTGGAGCCTCGAGCCCTGGGTGTTGGAGGTGAGCATCTCTGCAGATAGAGGAAGCTTCTGAGTGCTGAGCTGCCCGGGCAGCTGTGTAGAAGGAGGAGAAAAATAAAATGAAATGTGTGAGTGTGTAGAATACTCTGGGAGCCCGGGGGGTTGGGTGGTGTCCTAGTTTTCCCTGGGCTGGTGGCCTGGGACTGGGGCCCTGAAGGATGCCTGGATGTGGGCGGGTAGAGGAGGGAAGCAATGGGGCTGTCCAACAGGGAGAGAGATGTAGACTGTACCCATATCCGAGGAAGGCTGGTGGAAGGAAGGCTTCTTGGGAGAAAGATGCCAGACGAGGCATGTTGTCAAAGGTGCTGAACATTAAGCTGAAGAGTTAGAGCTTTTTCTTGTAGATGAGGGAGGCCCAGCGTGGTTTTGAACACAAAAGAGACTTAATCAGAACCACGTTTAATATAATAAAAAACTCTTTCTGGCCTCACTGCTTAGGCATGTGTCCGTGTGACACTGGTGCCGTCCCTGCCCTCTGAGTTTCAGTCCATGTGGCCTCAGCCCGGCCGCCTTCATTCAGTAGGGGTACAGGGGCAGAACTGGGAAGGCAGCTTGAGGGCTCATCACCTGCACGACTGCCTTCACCCTTCCCCTGGCCTGCATTTGGGTGCCTGCCTTGGGTGCTCTTGGCCTCCAGGCCATGTCTTGAGTCTGCCTCTGAGATAGTAGGGTATTGTCTCAGCAGGAGTCCTGGGAAGGAGGGGGCACTCTGTAGGAAAACAGTGTTCTCCACTCTGGGAGTGCCCCCCACCATGTGCCCCCCATTCCCCACTGTCCTGCACAACGGGCTATTGCCCACCGTGAAAAGGTATCTGTGACTTAATGACATGTAATACCTTTTGGACTGCTTATCATGCACCAGACCCCAAGCAATGCATGCTACATGCATCAGCTCATCTTCATTCTTAGGAAGTGGGTTCTCTGTACCCATTCCACCGACGAGAATATTGAGGCTCAAAAAGGTTAAATAATTAACTTATGGTCTCATACATAGTCAGAGACTGTAGGCTCGGGATTTTTAATGCAGGCAGACAGAGGGCAAGTTCATCCTTTTAACTCATCACCCTAAAATCACTTTCTGAGCAGAGACTGGTCTCTCTCAGCACCCCTGCGCACCCCCTCCTCCATAACCTGGCCGCACGATGAAGCCTCCATTAGGTGCCTTTTGAGGGCATGAGGGATAGCTGGTGGTTATCCCAGCTTGGTCACTTACTTGATGTGTGTGTTCTAGGGATCATCACTGAAATCCCTCACACCTCAGTTTCCTTCTCTGCAAAATGGAGACCACTAGTCCCCACCTCTTAGAGTTATGCAGAGCAAATGAGATAAGGCTCTTAAGCACTTAGCATAGGGCCAGGCATAAGGGAAGGGCCCAGTAACGGTGGTCATTAGAGTCCTATCACCAACCTCGTTGCCTTCTTGCACAGAGGACCCAGAAGCCACCTGGCCAATCGCGAACAGGTGCCAGGGGCGCGCGCGTGTGTGGCAGAGCCAGAGGACCGGGAGGATGAATCACTGACCGAAGCTCTGCATTATTAATGCCGTTATTCTGAGACTTTGAACGAGGGCCGCCTTGGGAGCCCATATATGGAAGGCGCGTCGCAGCCTCCGCGACAGGCGCCCCCCGGGGTCCCGAGTTGCCATGGAGTCCCGCAGGCAACCTGGAGGCAGCCGCCCGCGGCAGTGCCCGGAACGAGGCCCCCGCGCAGGTCCTCGGTCTGCGGCCTGAGTCCTGGCGGCGCCGGGTTCCTCCCTTGCGTGGCCCTTGCCCGCTCCCCTGGGGCCCTGGGGGAGAGAAGTGGATGGGTGGAGACTGGGGCGGGCCTCCGCGGGAGAGTGCGGTTTCCGTGCGGTGCCTGCTGCAGGGCTTCGGCCCCGGGCTATTCCGCGGAGCGGACGCGCGGCGGGGCCGAGGGGACCTGAAATCCAGTCGTCGCCGCTCGCCGAGCACTGCGCCTTCAGTGCGCCGGCGTCCGGCCGGCTGGCGAGCCGCCGAGCCCCTGCCGCACCCCTTCCTCGGCGGCGGCCGGCTCGGGGGCGAGCCCCGGAGCGACGGGTCCGGGGGTAGGTGGTGGCGGGCCGACGCCGAGCCGGGCCCTGCGCCGGCCTTCCCCGGCCTCCCCCAGCCGGCCGGGCTCCGCGGGGCGGGGCGCGGGGCGGGCCCGGGAGGAGCGCGGGGAGGAGTCCGGGCTGCGGCGGTGGCCGCGTCACAGCAGTGCTCCCGCTGCCCGGCGCCTCAGACCCGGCCCGAGCGCCGCCGAGGACGCGGACGGGGACCCGCACGGGCACAGGGGCTGCGCCGGAGCTTCCTCTCGCGGGCCGGGGCTGCGCGACCATGGCGGACAAGGAGGCCGGCGACGGCGACGCGGGGCCCCGAGGTGAGCGCGGGGCGCGGGTCCTGCGGCTGCGGCGGGGCGGGCCGGGGAGGGATGAGGCGCGCTCGGCCCGGCGCCCCGCAGCTCCCTCTCCGGCCGCGGGAAAGTGGGCGCGCACCCCTCAACATCTTGCCCTAGCCGGGAGGGCCGGGGTCAGCGCCGCGGCGGAGCAGGGGGTCCGGGGGACCCGATTCGGCCCGCCGGTCACGTGCTGCGCTCCCGGCCGGGGTGCGGACACTGCGGCGGGGACCGCAGCCCCCCCCGGGCGCCCTGGCCGTCCGGTCCCGGGGTGGCGCCTCCTGCGGGGCCCCTGGTGAGTACGGGTGAGAACCAACACCCCCGTGTCCATCCCCTGCGCACCGTGCGGGGACGCCCGCGCTGCCCGAGTAAAGGGCCGGCCGCCGGGTGGCCCCTTATCCCCAGCGGCTCATTTCCGTGACTCAGCGAGGCGCGGGTGGGACCCTGGGGGCAAATCGAGGGTTTGGAGCTGTCCCCTCGCCCTGCCGAGGTCGGACGTACGTGCGGGCAGTGGGTGCTGCAGCTCCGGGCGGAACTGCAGCGCGCACTGCCCACCCCGCCCATCCCCAGGGTTCTGCGGGCCGTGGAGGGGCGAAGCGGCGGGGGCTCGGCTGTCCCCTCCTTGCCCGAGCGGGGGAGAGGAAGGTGGCGCCCTGTGCGGAGGACGGACGCTTGCATTCTGCAAATGTGCCATGGCCGCTTTCTTTGGGGAGCGTGGTTGGGGCTCAGATGGGGCGAGGGTGCCGGGTAAGGACCGAGAGGAGGACCCGGGAGTCAGGGGAAGAGGAGGAGCAGCTTTTGGAGCTCAGGGCTATAAATCATGGTTTCGCCAGCGGAGGGGACGGCCTGACCAGGATCGTGGGTCCCAAGTGGGGAAAGTTGGGCGCACGGAGATGCCGCGCGTCCCTGACCTGAGGGGCTTTAGCAGTAGCAGCCGCTGGAGGGGAGCGTAGCCCAGTGGCTTCCGGCGAGCGGCAGGGTAAGCCTGGCGAGGATGAAATTAAAATGTCTGGGACGTAAGGGAAATTCATCCAGGAAAAGCTCTGCGGGCACCTCAAAGCTGGGGAAACTGAGTCAGGTGGTGCGCAGCCACCATGGGTGGGGTGCTTGCAGTCTTGCAGTCTGTGGCCGCGGCCCCCGCCCTCTGCTGCGCTCTGAGCGGCACCTGCCCCCTCCCCAGCCCATTGTTCCTGCAGATCTGGGAGGTGCCTCCCCACGCGGCACTGCAGTAGTGGGGGAGTGCGGGGGGGGGGGGGGCATCCTGACAGGGTTCACTCTTGGGAGGAGCCTTGGAGAGCCCAGGCCAGAGCCCAGGCCGGCCGAAACGCGCATCCAAATCTGCCCCCGCCTCTGCCCTTCCCCGGCTGGCAAACGCGGGCAGTGGGCTGGCGGCATTGTCTGGATATCACTCAGCAACTGGATCGATTCATTGCCCCCCCCCCTTTTTTCTTTAAATTGGAAAAAAAATGTAGGATGATAGGGAGGCACATCAGATTTGCTAAGAATTTCTAAAGCTTAAGTTTCTTGCCTCTCATGCTGGGGTAAACAGCGGATGGCTGTATCAAATGCAAGGTTGGCCATGGGGTGTGTGAAATCAGAAGAGTGAGCAGGAATATGCTTCCCCCCACACCATTTGTCTTGTAAAAGCAAATTCAGCACCCCTACCCTAGACACACACACACACACACACACACACACACACACACAGGCACACACAGGCACTGGGTGGTTGTCTGTCCTCAGGCTGGGAGAGCTCCCCATCCAGGATGGGGAAACACATGCTGGGTGGTGCTGGGCCTCCTGCCACTGTTCGCGTCTATCTATCCTAGAGTGTTTCTTCACTTCCAGTGATCTGCAGTTCAAGGCAGCCTGTGAGAATATCCAACACATGGACTTGGGACACAGAGCAGGCTGTCCCTGGCAACTTCCTGGTTCTCTCTTGGTTCCCATCCCTTCATCTCTAAAATGAGACATATTAATAGCATCTCACGGGAGCAGAGCCTGCTCACCCATCATCTAACACATCTATGTCTAAGATTTCCTCACTGAATATTCTGTGCTGGGCAAGGAGCATACCTTATTTTATTTGTTAAAGCCTCAACAACAGATCTGTTACCAGCATTGCCCTTTCCCCCAGGTAGGAAATCTAAATGTAAGTTGAACGACCTATCCAAGGTCACACATCTAGCAAGTATTGATTTGGACTCAGGCCATCTGATTCCAGGCCTCTGGCCCTTTGCCGCCATCCTGTGTAGCCCCTGTGGGTGTGGCCAGTGATGACCACTCTGTGAGGAACATAAAAATGGTGTTCTTCAGGGGATTATTTCAAGGATGTTTCTGGTGCCAAAGGATGAGTGCGGAGAGATCAAACTGTGTTGGGACTTGTGGGCAGTGAGAGCCCTGGATGGTGGTGTGGGCCAGAAAGGCTGGCCATAGCATGTTTCCCAACAGAGCAAGTGGGGGTGGGGTGTGGGTAGAGTTACTCATGAGATAAGAATGGCAGAAAGTTGGTAGTTGTGGCAGCTGGCTGATGGTACACGGCGCTTCATTACTATTCCTTTTGTGTGTGTGAGTTTCCTTAATAGAACATTTCCGTTAATTTACAAAGGGCCACCTTTTCATCTTTAGAGCTTTGGACAGCAAAAGCTGAGATGACCTTCAGTCCTGCCCCCACCAAGACCTGCCTTGGTTGGCCACAGGGAGCCCTAGAAGGATGAGATGAACGGTGGGGGGGGGACATGGGATGGTTCAGGCCAGGCTAGCTCTTACAGTGACCGAGTCAGGGGTAGGCGTGGGTGGCGGACACCTAGTAATTTGTTCCAGGGCGGGGGTGGCGTTAGGGAGAGGAACAGCAGGCCGGGGGGTTTGCCCGTGTTGGGGGTGCCTCTGGAAGCATTGCGTTGGGCTTTGGAGGTGAGATTCTGAGGACTCCATTTATGCTGAAATCGGAAAATACTGAATTATTTCAGTTGGCCCTGCCCACAATTGTGATTGAATGAATGGCTGACAGAGGGTCCTGTTACCCCGACTCCACCAGGGAGGGACCTGCCAGGCCCACACGGCACAGCCGGAAGTGGGCTTGAGTGAAGGGTGGGTGGGAGGTGGGCAGGCTGTCCCGCCTCTCTGAGCACGTGCCTGGCGAGGGCTCTGGCCATGGACCCACTTTCACGTCCATGCGTGCGTCTGCAGCTGTGTCCCCTGCCGCTCTGTGCGTGCTCCCCACGCAGTGTCCCGTTTCCCAGAGCCCTGTGATCTCCTTTAGCCCTCATGCTGTTCCCCCCCGCCAGGAACATCCTCCCTTTCTCTAGCAAACTCCAACTTATCCTTCAAAACTCAGCGCACGTTATCGCTTCTCAGGAAGCCTTCATAGACTCATCCATCTTGGTGAGATCTGTCTGGCCTTTGTGCCCCAAAGCCTTTGGTACTGATCGTTGGTAATCTCAACTAGTGTTCATTGAGCGCTTACAATGTTCCAACTTTGTATGTGTATATTCCATCGACTCCTCTGACAGCCCTATGAGGTTTGGTTATTATTACCCCATTTTGCCGATGAGGCAACGAGGCTTTTGAGAAATTTGGTAGTT
The DNA here is from genome assembly GCF_004348235.1 of Phoca vitulina. Classification (NCBI taxonomy): domain Eukaryota; kingdom Metazoa; phylum Chordata; class Mammalia; order Carnivora; family Phocidae; genus Phoca; species Phoca vitulina. The sequence continues at coordinate 13,603,525 of NW_022589731.1, read as the reverse complement.
TGCCCAGCCAAGGGATCAAATCACAGAGCCAATGAATGCTTGAGTTGGGATATGAATCAGTCGTTGACCCTAAAAGCTTGGACTTTTCTCTTGCCTTTTCTCCCAACATGGGCAGGGACTGTGTCTTTCATTTCCATACTCTTAGTGAGGGCACATAGTAGGTGCTCAATAAACACCTCCCTGTGTGTCAAATGAATATCAGTCAGTAATCCACAAGGGAACACAGCAGTGGGGAATGGCATCTTCATCCTGCCCACTCTGCAGCGAAGTGGTGCTTCTAGAAACGTGGATGCTCAGGAGTGGGTGGAAGCTGAAGGGGGGTAGGCAGGGCTCAGTCAATCCTTGAAGAGATGCGACCTTGATTCCAACAAGGGTTTGAGTGATGACTCAGTATTGTGGGGGCAGAATGCTCTCTCATTGCATAAGTAGGCCTCTGGTAAGGGAGAAAGCTTCTTTATTATTGTTGCGCATAATTAGAATAGCAGGGAGGAACCAGGCGCTTTAATGAATGAGCGGCATGTGGCTGGGAGCGAGCGCCTTCCACCTGCAGCATGTCTGGGCATCGCCAGGGGAGCGGGGGTGGGGGGTGTCAGAGAGGGGACCAAGAACTGACACTGACCCCACCGCCGTGGATTCTGCAAATCCTTGCTGCCCCCCTTTATTGGAAATGACTCCTAATCCATCCCGAGATGGGCAGTAACAGGTGTGGGGGGTGGGGGTGGTAAAGGGGCAATGTGGCTTTGGAGCCCAAAGTGCATGTCGACTCCAGCTAAGCTTTACCTTCCTGGTCTGGGCAAGGGGCACATGACGCCTGCCTCGGTCTGTTGTGGGAACAGTGCAGATATCAGAGGGGCCGGAATTTATCAAGTTCTTTCCCCATTGGCGGAAGGGAGAGTTGGCCTTCCTGTCTCTACCTCCCAGATGCTCCCTTGTGTGGCATGATGGCGGGTCCAGCTAATCTGCTTTCTTTGTAGGCATTAGAAGGAGGGCAGATTCTGCTTGGGTTTTTCTGACTTGGGTCTATGTGGGGAGTATGTTCAGGCCCTGAAGCAAGACCCTGGAAGTGGTGAACACCTCTTTCCTGGCAAACACGAAGTCAGCCCTTCTTGAGTGCCTTTCCCCCATCTCTGCAGAGCCCACTGGTGGGAAGCAAGAATGAAGGTGGCTGAGGGCTGGTCCTGGAGCATGGAGTGTGAGAAGCTACACTTTTTGGTCACTGGACATCCCCTGGGGTTGGTTCTCAATCCTGGCTGCCTATTAGAATCACCTGGGGAACTTTTTAAATGTCTTGTTGCCTAGGCCTCCTCCCAGAACTATTCTATCAGGACTTCTTTATGTGAACAGCCAAGTTTGGGAATCTGTGAGTTACCTACATATCTGGACTTCAGACTTGGGACCTCAGCATGAGAGGGGTAGAGGGCAGGAGCATCCGACACGGTTCATTCCCTGGTGCTAGACTGAGTCAGCAGAGTTTGTAAGCACCAGTTCTGTTAAATGCTTCGCTTGTATTGTGTCATTTAATCTTCATAAATACTCCACAAAGTAGGAGATTTTACACAAGGGGAAACTGAGGCTCAGAGGAATTGAGTACATGCTCCAGGATGAGATAGCTGGAGGGGGAGGGGGAATGTTAGAAGAGAGCTCAGGGCTATCAGCAGAACCTTCATGGGCATATCTTATCCTTAGGGAACTTTTTCTCAGTCTTCAGCCACTTGAGATTCACCTTCCTGATTCCGCCATACGTACTGACCACCTAAACCGTGATTTAGTGATTACTTTTAAAATTGATATGCTGTTTTTTGAAAAATGCATTTAATTTAAGAGTCTTACTTATGTCAGTTCCATAAATGGGAAACCTGTGTCACTTGCCACAAACAGAAGGGGACCACAGCGAAAATGTATGGCAACTCAAACACAGTCAAAATGCTTTAGGCAAATGCTATTGCCCTTGGAGGGTTTTGTGCTGAGGCTGCACTCCGGGTAAGAGGAAGACCAGAGAGTTTTAGAGGAGGTCAAGGATATAGGAGCACCAGACTAAGACATTCTCTTTTCTGGAAGTCATTCTCCAGAGGGGCTTGAACAGGAAGAGAAATGCTTTAGGAATCACCTGAGGGGAGGTACTTATGATTCTCACTCCCAGACCTTCTGGAATTGGACCACCCTGGAGAAGGGGACCTGGGAGTGGATTTGCAAAGCCTGCCAGTAAGTCGTATAATCAGGCAAGAACTAGTGCCCAGTCCACGGGCCACCACAGACCTCTCTGCCCACCAGGGGAACGGGACCCTCCCTCAGGGACTCTGAACTAGGATGTGCTGCTTTACGTTGGCCATGTGGGGAGGAGAGAACATTTCCATGCGATTTTATAGGGACAGTCAGCCTGGATTCCAGTTCTGGCTTTACCACTTACCAGGCATGGGATTCTGGGCAAGTCACTTAGCCCCTCCCCCCACCCCACCTCAGTTTTCTCATCTGTAAAGTGGGAATAATCAATAGTACCCATTTCCAAGCAGTTAGGGATGTCAACTGGGGCTCCACAGTGTCCCTACCAGGGAACTGTGAACTACAGCATATGGGCCTGGGTTTCAGTCCCCTTATCTCGAGGGTGGCCATGTGTCCAGGTTTGCTGGGACAGTTCTGGTTTATACCTCTTATCCTGGTGAAATTCCTAATAGTGACTCCTTTCACTTTCTGGGTATCCTAGTTTGAAAGATAAATTCTGTGGTCGTGCTACTTATCTCTGTCCTCAGCCACGTGGGCCTCAAGTGGGACAAGAGAGGCAGGAGGATGTGCGGTTAAACCCGGGCTCCGGGCTCAGACACTCCTGGGTTCAGCTGTGTATAATTCCTGGGTGTAACATTGCATGTCTCCATTTCTTCTTCTGTAAACAAGGAGGAGTGGTAATCCTGCCCCAATGGGGTGCTATGAGAATCAAATGAGAGAATATAAGTCAAGTGCTAAGCATGAGCCTGGTCCGTAGAAGGTGCTCGCTCAGTGGCTGGAATTGACTGTTACCACTGCTGGTTTGATTTGGGAGTTGTAGGGGTGAAACGTGGGATCTGGAGCTAGACTGCCTGGGTTCAAGCCTGGGCTGTATCATTGACCTGCTCTGTGGCCCTGGCAAGTTACTAAACCTCCGGAAAGCTCAGTTTTTTTCATTTGTAAAATATGGATTGTAATAGTCTTCTTCATGTGGTTTTTGTGAGGATTAAATGAGTTTATATAGGAAGAGCACTTAGAACAAGCTCAGCCATAAAGTAGACACTAAATTAATGTTAGTAATTATTATTAGCTGTTATTGTGATCATGAGTAGGAATCTTAAGCTACCTTCTTGTAGGCAGGAGGAATTATCTGCTGTATTAGTTTCCTATTGCCATCCTAAAAATTACCACAAACTCAGTGGCACAAAACAACACAAACGTATTATCTTATTGTCTGCAGGTTGGAAGGAAGTCCAGAGTGGGTCTAACTGAGCTGAAATCAAGGTGGTGGCAGGGCCTTCCTTTGGAGGCTCTGGGGGAGACTCTGCTCCCTTTTCCAGCTTCCAGAGGCCGCCTGCATTCCTTGGCTTGTGGCCCCTTTTTCCACCTTCAGAACACATCACGCCAACCTCTGCCTCCACCATCACACCTTCTGTCTGACTCTGCCCCTCCTGCCTCCTCTTATAAGGGCTCTCGTGTAAAGACCTCTATTGAGGCCCGCCTGGATAACCAGAACAGTCTCCCCATCTCAAGATCCTTAGTGTCATCGCATCTGCAAATTCCCTTTGGTCATGTAAGCTGACATATTCGTAGGTTCTGGGGATTGGGCCAGTGGTGTGTTTGGTGGGGTGCTATTATTCAGTGTACTACAGCCAGAAAGATTGGGGTCTTGCCTAGAATCAGGAGCGTTAGTTAGAGAGCCTTTAGCCTCCCTCAGGAGTGGTTTAGAATATTAGGAGCTGTTCCTCCTTGGTGTTTTACATCGGTTGGATTCCTCTGGCCGGCTCCGTGATACCTTCCTGGGACTGGGGCTGTTGGTTAGCCCTTGGCTTTTCATCAATCCTGGTAGGGTCCATGGAGACACAGCCACTTTCGGGATTGGTTTAGCCCCTTCTCAGGGGTCTATGAAATCCCTGAGACCTAAGTAAAAGGTTGATTGGCTCCCAAGTGGGGAAAACTATTAAAATATGAAAGAATTGGCGAAATGTCAACAAAATGTCACATTATGTTTGTGTTTGCTATGTAACGAACCATCCCAGAAGTTTAAGGGTTAACACGGTAACCATTTTATTTGCTCCTGATTCTGTGCTGATTCTGTGCCTCTTGCTTCTCCTGCTGGTCTTGCCTCTGCTGGCTCCCCTGGGCTGGCGAGTCCAAGATGGGCTCGGTGCCGGCTGTCAGCTGGGCTGCTTTCCATGGTGGTCTCGGGGCGGCAAGAGGAGGAGCAGAGCAGGAGGTCGCAAGGAAGGCCCCTTGAGAAGTTGCATGCTGTCGCTTCTGCATTCTGGAGATCAAAGCCAAGTCACGGGCCCACCAGGTTCAAGGCGTAGAGAGGCAGATCCCCCTCTTCATGGGAGGTGCTGCAGAGAATTTGTGGCGGCTTTGAATCTGAGTCAGTTTGACGAAAGTGATAAAAGTACAAACTTTAAAAAATTGCCTTACGTTTAAACACAGCCTGTGGGTCAGAGTCACTCACTTACAACTTTCTGTGACTGTGATGTCAGGAAGGCCACCCGTTGTCAATCAGATGTTCCTCATAGTCAAATTCTCTGAAAAGCAACTTCCGGTATCTTACACTTGAAATTACTTCGTTGTTGGTCAAATAAAATCTTTAAAAAAAAAAGGGTGGGGAGCGTCTGCGTGCCTCAGTCGGTTCAGTGTCCGACTCTTGGTTTTGGCTCAGGTCATGATCTCAGGGTTGTGAAATCGAGCCCCAAGTCGGGCTCCATGCTCAGTGTGGAGTCTGCTGGAGATTCTCTCCCTCTGCCCCTCCCCCTGCTCCCATGCACGTGTGCTCTCTCTAAGTAAATAAATAAAATCTTAAAAAAAAAAAAGGCAAGAGACTAGTTGGTTGTCGGTCAACAGCATGTGTTTCCATGATTGATAAATGGGGGCATGATGTCGGTATATGTGTAGACGTGTTGGCTCATAATTCTTCCCAGTGTGTTTGTGGTTTGATAGATCAGATTAAAGAGCAACAGAAGAACTAAAAAAAAATTGCTGAAAGTCTACAGGTGCACTTTCTCGTGCAAGCTGTGGCCGTTTTAGTGTCTTTCCGCCCCCCTCACGCTGAATGGGGGAGCCGAGGGGGCCGATGATCGGCGTTACCCCGTAAGAACACAGCGAGTGCAGGTGACACCCGGGGTAGGGTTTTTTGACTTTGGTGAGCGTGGTCTCTGTAAGAAGTGAGGCCCCCCGAGGCCTGTCAGCCCAAAGGAGGAGCACCAGCCAACGATTGCCTCCCTGCGGCTTGGGGTCCAGGGGCCAGTGCGGCTCACTGCGAACGGATGTTACTAGAGCCGTGACTGTTTTGGGAAGGGCTCAAGTGACAAGGACCTACAAGTGTTGAGTGATAGGCACCAACCCTGTCTTTCCCATGAATCCTTTTATTTTTAGTGTGCGGTGTTGCAGAATGTGAGGACTTGCAGGAAAACACACCGCGTTATGGCTAAAGGGCTGGTATTTCTGCTTGGCGGCGCATGAGTGGCTGGCACTCGGGCCTGCTGCCTCAGAGGCCACAAGCTGGCCTCGTTGGCCTCAGGTTTCTGTGGACTAAAGGCTAAATTCCTCTGGTCACTTCCTTCCTTTCTTTTCCTTTCCTCATTGTCCTTGAGGGGCCGTCTCTGCCGGTTGGGATAAGAAGGCGTTTACAGCACCCGTGTCAGGAGTCCTGTTCCCAAAGCGGACACAGAAGCTGTTGAGGAAACAGAGCTGTGGGTGGTGTCGCCCCAGGAGCAGCCTCTTGTCTTTCCTTGCATTGTCCCTCCGTTCTTGACATGGGTGGTGGCCCATCTTCTGTGACAGCATTAAGGAGGGCTTTTAGTGGCGGGTAACTAAATGTTTTCTAGCTAGAAGGAGTCAAGAAGGAGAATTTAGAGAGAGGATCCCAGGATGGCTTCTAGAACTCCCTCTGTGCCGGGTGTAGGCGGGAACGCGCTGGGAGCCTAGAGTCCTCCCCAGCCCAGTCTCTGACTTCTGCTTTACCTTCCTTGTAGCCTCTCCTTCCCTCCCTGCACACCCACCTTATGGGCTCCCCAATCTGTCTTTTTTACTCCGATCCAGATTGCCAGGGGAGGCCCCTGGGTCTAGGCATGATGACTACCTGCCCCTGGAACTGTTAGCCCTGGCCCGGGGCTGGGGTCACTTGCTGGGTAGGGGGGAGCCGGCAGGGGGGAGCCCTAGCCGCTGGTCAGGGAGCGGCTGCTTCTTGCAGTTATAGTGCGAGTCATGGAGTAAGTCATTCACAGCAGATGGTTCCTAGGTGAGGGCTGTGTAGACAGAGAATAGACGTAAGCCTGTGAGAAATGTTGCTCTTGTTTCTAATAGCAACGGATATCTGATGCAGTCCCATTTTCCTTTCTTCTACAAATCAAATATAATAGCAGATGATAGGCTTAATAAATAAATAAAAAGTTTCAGTGTGTGTCTGTCCTTGGCAAAATAAAAACCTCCTAATACCCCGTCAGCAATTTGGGGCGGAGGTTTACTGCTTGGTAAGCTGAGGAACTTGGAACGTGGAATTGGTGGAGATGTGAGGGAAGGGCTCATAGCTTTGGGTCTTCATCAGCCGTTAGTGTGGCTTGGGGATCAGAGAGAAGGGGTATGGCTGGAGGCTGCCGATGGGGGCCTTCAGCATTCTGCCAGCCAGATGAAGAAACAGAAGCCTAGCAAGTGACAGTGACCTTGAGAGCCCACAGTGACCTAGTGACAGGATACGGTCATGCTGTCCCTCAGAGCAGACTCACACTCTGCCTGTCTGGGTTGGGGCGCTGGGGATGGGGGTGGGCTGAGGATAGGGACATTGGGGTGGCAGTACCCCGCTGGTGCCTAGTGGTGTCCGGGGCACCCTGGAAGGATTTGGGGAGCAGGGGATTGTCTGACCGAGGGCACCAAGCTCCTGGGGGCCAGTCAGAAGGAGAGTGGTGAGCAGAGGTACCAGAGACCCAGCAAAGACCTGATGCTGCCGGGTCCCATCAGAACTGTCCCAGGAGAGGCTGGGGTGTGTGTGTGTGTGTGTGTGTGTGTACACATGTGTTCACATGTATGTATTCGTGGGGAGAAAGGCAGTAGCAGAGATGGAGAGGGAGGGAGAGAGACAGAGACAGACAAAAGAAGGGAAAGACTAAGAGATGTTAGAAGCTTCTGATAGGTCTTCCCTTGGGGTTCGTATGGTTCATTCAGAAATGAAGCCCAAAGAACTCAGCAGGTCACAGACATTGAATCTGCCCTAACACTGCACTCCTTGGGTCTTCCCAAACATTCGGTAGTGGAATCCCAAAGTGTCACATTCTGGGGGACAGAGCCTGAGGTCCTCCGGAAGGAAGACGACGAACCAGCAGGATGGAATTTATCGAGGAGCAGTAGGAATGTTCTTTGTCCTGCTTATTATTTGTATCTATACCTTGTGTATTGAATGCATATTCATATGGGAAAACAGCCCTCCTCACCCAGTTATGTTATGGAAGGGGCATGTCTTCCTGTAGAGTAAGGCCCGAAGAGAATACAAAGATGCTGCAGAAGGCAGCGGGCGTTCTGTTAGGATTGCCCCTAAAAAATCTTAGTGTGGGGGAGGGTGGCAGGGCCCCTTTCTAATGAAGTATTAGCAGTGAGATTGAAATAAGCCCCAGAACGAACACAGAAGCCCAAAATACAGTGATCATGGCAGAAGGATGGCCCTGATCATCCAGTGACTCACTGAAGAGCAGTCAGGATTTCCCCTCCCAGGACGCAGCCCCTCACCTGCTTCTGCCCTCGGAGCTCCTCTCTCGTGCCATTCCCCACCCCCAGCTCACAGCCAGTGCCACTCTCACAGAGAATTTGCAAATTGGTTTCCATCTGTGAATATGCTTGCAACTCAAGGTGACCCTCCCTGCCCGCTTCCCCCAAGCCTCAGGGCCCAGGACCCATAGGGGGCCATATGGTCATCTCCTGGACATGGCCAGCTCCAGGCTCGTGCTCAGATTTGGCAACTGAACACCCGGGCTCTGACCAGATGTGAATGATTAAAGCCTCGGACACAGTGTTGGTTGGAAAGGTTGGAGCCCAGCGGGTAGAGCCAGGTCCTAGGAGCCCAGGGTGAGGCCTGGAACCCACGCAGAGCACCTCCCCCTTCCCTCCCGACCCTGCAGGGTGGCAAATTTTCTGTCTCAGCACCAGGATGGCCCACTTCAGGCAGAGAACATTTGGGGACATTGTGGGGGGGGGCGGGGAGGGTTGAGAATTGAAGCCAGAAGCAACCCCCATAAAGTGTAGCTCCCCTCCTGGTCTTGGAGGAGGCTGAGGCCAAGGCAGTTGCAGACCCCCTTCCAGGCAGGGTCCCTGAGCTCTGCTCCCTGTTGGGAGGCTGTATGGGACTGCAGGATGAGCTCAGGTCCTGAGTTCCAGTTTCAGCTCTGTGTTGTACTTGCTGTGGGGCTGTGTTTCCTCATCTGTAGGATGGAGCTAAGGAATAAAGCCCACTCCACGGGGCTGCTGGGGAGATTGGCCTGGCAGAGAGCTGGCCCCCAGGAGGTGGGAGCTGGGTGATTACTGGGAGCTGATCACTGGGTGATCACTGGGGTCCTGGTGCAGGAAACAGAGGAGCAGGCAGGGGCCTCGGGCAGGACCAGTGCTGCGGCCGGACAGCAGGACCCCCAGGAAGGCTGCAGGAAGTGATGTGTGGAAGCCAACCTCTGAGCACCCCACCCCACCCAACCACCTCCTCTGCCCCATGCAGTTGTTCTGGGTAGGTACTGGGTGAAAAAAGGATAACTCTGCTTCTCATGACAAAACCATTACATGTCCATCAAGGAAAATAGCATCCAAAAGAAGAAAAGAAGGGACAGCCGGGACCCCAAGCCCAGAGTCAACGTCACCATGCCCGTTAAACCCTTGGTGTTCAGAAATTCCAGACTTGCCAGGCATAGCGAGACAAAGCTAATAGATGGGCTTTCGTGAAACCTAGCACCACGAGGTAGTGGGTGCTATCCTCCTTTTATGATTGAGAACACAGAGGCTCGAAAGTTTATGGTCCTTGCTTAAGGTCCCACAGGGAGAGAGTGGGTGGTGGGCCTGCTGGTTTCTGAGGCCGAAGTGTGGGTTCTTCAAAAATTTTTGTCCTGGATCACTTCTGTCACGCTCCCTCACATCCTTTGTCCCCAGCTGCAAGAAAGCCACCCCCACGTAGCCTTGCTTCCCTTCTACCAAACACCCTGGGAGCAGGATGGGCTGGGCACTCACCAAGGCAGGGCTCTGTGCAGGTGTGTGTTGGGGCTGCTGGAGAGTAGTCCTCACCATCTCTTCCCAGAGCTCCTGAGGTTCTTGGCTGGGGTGCTCCTGGCCATGGCTGGCTCCCCAGAGCTCTGCTAGAACCTGGATAAAGGTGATCCAGGCCCCAGATATTGGGGTGTGGTCAGGGGCCCCCAGGTGGACATCTGGCAAAATGGCAAATAGGCCTGGAAGCCCCACCCCTTCTCCTTGCAGGGGCCCCGGTGGTGGGAGCGGCTCCCTGCTAGAGCAGCGCCTTTGGTCCCATCTGGAAAGGGCACTGGCTGGAGGCAGGAGGCCTCATTATAGCTGCCTCCGTGGTCTTGCCCCAGGAGCTGTCAGGTTCCTTCTCACAGGAGCAGTCTTATTTCTTTCCAGCAGGCTCAGCGCGAGTGCCCCCATGCCCTGCAGGGGCGAGGCTGGTGCTCACTGGTGGGCCTGGAGGGGCAGGGGGGAGGGGCAGTGTGGGCTGTGCCAGGTGGCAAGCGGCGGGGTCGGGCGGGGGGACCTGCGGACAAACGTGTGCTCACGCCTTTCATTGCCTTCCCTATACTTGCAATGCATGGGAGATCTACCAGGAAAGTCTGGGTCTCCGCCCCTCTAGACCAGGCGGGGCTCTCTGGTTTAGTGTCCCTAGCTCCACCGTCCCTACCGCGACTTTTCTTTTCTCATCCCCCTGGTCCCGTTGTTTTTCTTAGAGCAGAGTTAGGGGGAAACTCTTGTACCCACATCGCAGTAAAAGGGGGGCATTAAAGGAAACCCCTTCTCCTTGGTGCCACTGTCCTGACCCCCGTAGGAGGGGTCTTCGGTGACCTTGAGGAGCTGGGCTTGGGAGTCCTCAGACTTGGACTCAGAAGAGCCTTGTGTCCTTCCAGCTGCAGGAGAGGTTTTCACTCACCTACACCTCAGTTTCTGTAGAGCAGGGCGATGGCGCAGGGTGGAGTAGGGATCAAGTGAGGGGGTCCCCGCAAAGCCGTTCTTGGGAAGTGACACCCGCAGCCCGCCCCGTGTGCTCTTTAGAGTTGTGGTGATGAGTGTAACTGACGCACAGTGAAGCTTCGGGCTGTGAAGCCTGCACCTGAAGTGATGAATGTCCACATGCGTGCATACCATGTGTGGGAGGCCGAAGAATGCCCTCCGAAGATGTCCATGTCCTACTCCCCTGGAACATTCACGGTATGTTACCTTGCGTGGCAAAGGGACTTTGCAGATGTGATGAAATCACGGGTCCTGGGAAGAGGAGATTATCCTGAATTATCTGTGTGGGCCCAGTGTCATCCCAAGGGTCCTTCTAAGTGAAGGAGGGTCAGAGACAGAGGGGGATTGGAAGATGCTCTGTTGCTGGCTTTGAAGACAGAGGAAGGGGACCCGAGCCAAGGACTGCAGATGTCCTCGAGAAGCTGGAAAAGGCAAGGAAATGGCTTTTCTTCCGGAGTCTCCAGAAGGAACACGGCCCGGCTAGCCCCTTGAATTTAGCCCAGTGAGACCCATTTCAGACTTGAGACCTCCAGAACCATGAGAACTCCAGAACTCTCTGGTTTTAAGTCACTGTGTTTATAATAAATTATTCTAGCAGCAATAGGAAGCTGATACACTGTGTCACCAATGCACCAAGCAAGATACAGGATATTTGTATCACTCCAGGACATTCCTTTGTGCCTTGTCCCAGGCTCTATCTACCCACCCTGGGAGGAACCACTGTTCTGACATCTTTCACTTCAGATGTACCTACCTGTTCTTGAACTTCACGTGGATGGAATCTTCCTTCAGGTCCGGGGTCTTTTACTCAACGCAGTGCTTCTGAGGTTCATTCATATTGTTGAGTGTATTGATACTTTGTTCCCTTTTTATTGCTGAGTACTGTTTCCTGGTCAGGCTATACCACATTTGGTTCCTCCATTCTATTGATGGATGTTTGGATCATTTCTAGTTTTTGGAGCTGACGAAAAAACTGCTGTAAACATTCTGGAACAGATCTTTTTGTGGATGCATACGTACACTCACTTCTCACGGGTAGAATCCGGGTTGTGGCATTGCGGGGTCTCAGGGCAGGGATGTGTTCGGCTTGGGTGGAAATTGTGGGGCTGTGAAGTAAGGCATGAGTCAGCCTGACCAGCCTCGGGACTGGGGGTTGGTGGTCACCCCGTTGGCCCGCAGTGGTTTCTGGGGGTGCGTACGTGATGGTGCGGGCCTCCTCTGGTCCAGGCAGGGGCTTCGTGGCCCTCTGGTGGAGATTCAGGTAGAAATCCTCAGCCAGCACATGGGTGCTCTGGGTCTTGGAACAGCAGAAGAGCCTGTGCTTCTTGAGCACCTGCTCTGGACCCAGCTCAGAGCTGGAATTTTCTTATAGGTCTTCCCTTGTATCTTCACACAGCTCTGTGAGGGGGAATAGTTGTTACCCACTTTGCAGCTGTGGAAACGAGGCCTGGGACACAGTTAGTTCTGTCTGTGGCAGAGCTGGTGAGGGTGGAACGGGTGTCTTCCCAGGCCCAGCCAACTTCAGGTTCAATCCCATCCCCAATCCTGGAAGAGTAGCCTGGGGCTGTGGCGGGTTGGAGAGCAGCTGTGAGGGTCAGCTCCTCCCATGGGAATGACAGCGGTGGCAGAGTGGGTGGGGGAAGGACAGCGGGGCCTTTTCTCCCTGCGGACGGGTGCTTGAGCCAGGCCTGGGGGTGGCAGATGGCTTCCCAGATGGCAGAGAACAGTCCAGCTGGTGCAGGGGTTTGTGGGGACAGTAATGATGGGGCAGCGGTGAGGGGCTAAGGGAGGCGTCTGATGGGTTAACAAGCTAGATCTGATAGGCAGGGCAATAGAGAGCCACAGTAGGTGCTTGAGGCTTGGAGTAACCTGATGAAATTGGTGGTTGTGACATGATTCCAGGGGAGCAGCCTGGAGGCAGAGTGTGGGGCCCTCCGGGACGCTCTCCACAGCTCTCTGCCTTTGCCCATGCTGTTCCCTTTGCCTGGTGTTCTCTCCCCGTCTTGTTCACTCAGCAAACTTGCCCTTGAAGATGCCAGTCAAGCATCACCACCCTGGGACTGCCTCCCATACCCCAATCCCCCTGTGGCACTTACCCCAGTGTCTAATAAAGAATGCAAATAGAATTTACAGTTTTCTTAATTACAATGTTTGAATTGAAATCATTCACCCTGTTTTGGCCTGATAATTCAGAGTTGGATTCTCATGAATTAAATATGCATGTGAGACATGTCCTCTGGACAAGACTCATGGCAGCCCGATGGGGATGGGGCAAAGGAGAGCACGGACAGACACGCAGGGTTTGAGGGGGACGGGGGGGGGCTGTTTCACGTGCACCCTAGTGGATGAACTTCCCAGGTAATGCTGAAGTGATTGCCCTGCAGAGTCCTGCTTCATCGTACGGCGATACCACACCTGGTTCATCCATTCTTTTATTGATGGATGTTTGGATTGCTTCCAGTTTTTGGTGATTATGAAAAAAAAGCTGCTGTGAATATTCTGGAACAGATCTTTTTTGTGGACGCCTGTGTACGCTCCCTTCTCTTGAGTAGAATCTTAGTCACGGAGTTGCTGGGTCCTAGGACAGGGATGTGTTCAGCTTGGGTAGAAATTCCCCACTGCATATTTGGCTTCTAGAATCTTCTTGTTCACTAACCCAGAATGTCCTCAACGTTGTGTCCACGTCGTCAAGCCTTCTAGACTGGGTCTGTGCGGAGAGAGAGGCAGGGAGGCGACACCTGTGCAGGTGTCCCTGTCACCAGCTCCCACTTTTCCTGTCGGGAGCATTCCTGTGGTCACTTCCTGTGAGTCACCGCCCAGAGGGGGAGGTCACTGCTCTGCGCTCGGACGTTCCGTCTCGGTGGGGGTGTGCCTGCCGCGAGTCAGGCCGGTCACTCTGTGTCTGGAGCATTCTGCTCTGCAGAGGAGATGGCTGTTGATTAATGGAGTTCCAGAAGGAGCTGTTAAAGATAACAATGAAGTCAGAGAAGCTGCCCGTGCACATGGTTGGGCTTAATGAAGCAGGCAGGCCTGCATCCTGGGAGGGACAGGCCTGTGGGACAACGGTAATAAAAAGCCACAGACAGACCACCTGGGCTTACAGATGCCCCAGTGGTCCTTCCTAGTCCCCAGCTTGGGCAGTTGGCCCTCTCCAGATGGTGTGTGCGGGGGTGCGACGTCCCATTCCCGGGGCCTCGGTTCTGACCCACCTGGGCACTGCAGTGGCTGGAACAGGGGTCCTGGAGGCTGTGTGCCCACTTGTGCACATACAACACACACGCTCTGGGGTGTGTGTGCAGCTGGGACCATCTGTGTGGCCTCCCTGTGGCTCCTAAACACAGAGTGTGCAGCATTTCCTGGGGATGCATGGAGTATATTCATATAGTGTATTAAGGCTCTACCCCCCTCATCAAAGCTGCTTGGTCTCAGGTGGGCCTTGAGATGCTTTGGGAGACACTCTGGGTCCTGTGGCTCGGAGTCTGGCCCTTGCTCCGTGGACTAGCCTGAGGAAGTCAGCCTCATTCCCCAGAAAGTACCTTTGCATGGCCTTTCTACTCCCTGGGAAAAGACTTTGAGCAAATTTGGTCCTGGGGGAATTGTTCATTGGTTTTCTTTCTTTGTTTTGATCTCCCTCTCCAGCTCTGGATGTAGATATTCTATTTTAAATCCTTTCAAGAGGGAGTTTCTCTTGAAATTTTGCCATGCCTGCTTAACTTAGCAAAATTTAAAGTTAATATCTTAACCCAGTTTACTAATTCTTTCTTTGTATGAATGCCAATCCCTCATTGAAGGTTTTGTATAAAAAAAGTCAGAATGAGGGATTTTAAACTTAAAAAGTCTTTAAAAGTCTTGGAAAGGACTTTCTGTCCTTCCTGCTAACATGGAAATATTTGGCCACCATGTGAGCAATGTTCTGGGTACAGAGCCGGGCCACTGGTGCCGAGAGGGCACTTGGTTCCTGGGGGTGTCCAGCATCCTGGGGAGCTCCTCCTATGAGTCACCCCCTCGGAAGCCCCCCTGTCCGGGCTGCAGTGGATGGTTCACACACTTGCCTTCTCTTTTTCTCTATCTTCTGCAAGCAGCAATTTCTGAGGCAGGTTCCTGAACACCTACCAGCCCCAGGACCCTGGCTCAGTGGTGACAGCACATATAAGTAGTTACACAGAAGAATGATCCAAGGCTGATGCAGTTTGCCCTCCTGACGAGATGGGGCGGTGACTTCAGCTGAGGGCTAGTTCCGGCCACAGGTTATTGGGCATCTTCTAGCATGGATTCCAGAACACCTCGAGCCTGCCTGTCTGCGGGGGGAGCCCCGACAAGTCATCTGAGAGCGGCTCTCCATCAGGATGGAGCGTGGCCTTCGGTTCGGTCCAGCTCGCAGCTTCGGAGCATCTGGGGGGAAAGGGAAAACACAGCTGGTGGCTGGGGCGCCGGCCCTGGCCTGGGCCCGGGGTTCACATGCTGCCAAAGAGCAGGGTGTCTGGGGAGAGGTTGGCGGCTGCCCAGGGATGGAGGGAGGGCGGGAGGGAGTGGTGGCCAGGGTGTGTGTGTGTGGGGGGGGTGACTAATGTCTACTTTCAGGGAGGAAGGCTGTGCTCCTGAGTGCAGGCGGGACGGGGGACAGTTTTCCTTACAGGGTGGTTTCCAGCAGCTCTTTGATTTTTTTTTTTTAATTGAGATTCACATATCATAAAAAAATTAACTTACCATAAAATCCACCATTTTAAAGTATACAATTTGGTGGCTCTTAGGACATCTGCAAGGTTGTGCAACCATCACCACTGTCAAATTCCAGAATATTTTCATCACTCTGAAAAGAAGCTCGTGCCTGTTTGCAGGCCCTCCCCGATTCCCCCCCAACCCCGCAGCTCTCATTCCTCGCTGTGCAGTGTCACCAGCTGCCCCGGGTGCAGACTCTGGCCAGTCACGGAGTCCTGGAACCTCGCGGCTGGAGTGTGATGGAGCGAAGGAGCTCAGGCATTGGGGCAGGCACTCACTACTGTGTGATTTCAGGAAGATGCTTAACCTCTCTGTGCCACGGTTTCCTTCACTGTCAAATGGGGCTAATAACGACTTACTTTCTACCTCATCGGGTTGTTTGTAAGGATAAAATGAGCCACCGTATAAATAATAATAGCTACACTTGTTAAGACCTCTGCCTGCAGCAGTCTTATTTAATCCTCATTAACCCTGAGAGGTAAGAGTTATTATTATCCTCTTTAATACAGACAGAAAACCGAGCCACAGAGAAGTTTAGTCACTTGTTTAAGGTCGCACAGCTATGAATCAGTTTTTAGCAGCAAAGCATGGAAAACCTGACTTTGTCTTGTTTCCAGAAAAAGGAAATTAATTATAACTCTGAATAGAAAGTCCAGAAGCCCAGCAAGCCCCAAAGCAGGTTGATTTGGCAGCTCACGGACCCCATCAGGAACAGATGGAGGTTCTTTCGGTGGTATCTGCATCTCAGGCTGGTGGCAAGTTGGTGCCCACGGGCTCTTCCTCAGGGCACTGGCTTTAGAGTAAGAACATTTCTTTCCCAGAAGCCCCCAGGTGACTTTCCTTCATGCTCCATGGGCCCACACTGGGTCACACACCCATTCCCACTTCTGTCGTTGGTAAGGGGAGGGGGTTTGCCATGATCGGTTTCAAGCATCCGGGATCAGCCCTGGGTCTGGGGAAAGGTCCCCCTCCGCTGCCTCCATGATAGTCATGTAGAATGGAGGTTTAGTTAAGAAGAACAAAATGGATTGTGGGTAGACACAGCAGGATCCACCAAGGCCAGTAAGTAACTGAGCCGGGATTTGGACCAGCCCTCCCCTGGGCTTCACCACATTGCAACACAGCCTCCACGCAGCTCCTGATGGGTAGTAAGTGCGTAGTGAATCTAGGCAGAATGCATGAATCTAGACAGTCTAGTTCCCACCTACCCCCGGTTTCTCTGACCCTCTGTTACTCTTCTACAATTGAGTGGTTGAACCCCTCTAGTGATGGGGAACTCAGTGCCTTACCAGCCATTTTACTTTTCTCGTTTGACTATTAAGTGCCACGGCTACCTTTTAGAGTGCTCTCAGATGAATTAGAAAAAGATCTGCTCTGGGTGCAAAAATTGGAAAATGGTGGGGCGCCTGGGCGGCTCAGTCGTTAAGCGGCTGCCTTCGGCTCAGGTCGTGATCCCAGGGTCCTGGGATCGAGCCCCGCATCGGGCTCCCTGCTCGGCGGGAAGCCTGCTTCTCCCTCTCCCTCTGTCTGCTGCTCTGCCTACTTGTGCTCTCTCTCTCTGTGTTAAACAAATAAATAAAAATCTTAAAAAAAAAAAAATTGGAAAATGGTGCCTACTCTAGGTGATAGAGCCCTTCATTTCTTGGCTTGGGGTGGTACCTTTGTGGTACGAAAATGGCACCCCTGCCTATGGGTGGATGCAGCCCGGCTTGGGAGACATCCCTTCCCCTAAGGTAGGCGCCTTTGTGCCGTGCACAGTGTCTCTTCTGTTAAGACACTCTCCAGAGGGGTTTGTAATGGGAAGTTCGTGCTCGGGTTCCCCCGCTAGGGGTACACCTGGGCTAAGGGCACCCCTTCCTGCCTGGAGATGGTACGGCTCTCCCTCATCAGGAAGGCTCAGCTGTCTGTCTCCCCCACCCTCACCTCCGGTTCTGCCTCTCCCTCACCTCTCCCCAGGGACAGATGGCGAATGTTCGGGAGGTGAAGGATTCCACTGTGTGTGAGACCAGCGGGCCAGAATGGCTCTGTCTGTAACTTCAGCACAGTAAGCACTGCTGTGGACTGAGCTGCCCCAGGGCTGTTCATGACGGAAACTGGGGAAGGCCAGGGTCTTCCCGGGGCCCAAGCAGGTAGCATCTTTTCCTTGGAGCGGGACAGAGCTTTTTCATTGACTTGTTTAGTTTTGAAGTGTGCTTCACTGTAGAGAACAGGAAAGCCTGCATTTCATTCCCTGGTGGGAGTGGGGCAGGTGGCCTCCCAGATTCTCCTCCGTCCTTCTGAACGTGCCGCTGGGGTGAGCAGATGGGCTGAGCAGTGAAGTCAGGATCAGGCAGTCTCTCTCACCCGTGGCAGCAACAGCCCCGTTCCCATCGCTAAGAGTTTCCCTGAGAGTTCCATGTGCCAAGTTTCTGTCCAGTGGGTCTTTTTATCCTTGATTAACAAGCCTGGAAGCACCATTGAAAGGAAATGTATTAGCTGACTGCGCATCTGTGGGCACTCGGCCTGTCCCCTGGTGTAGACACATGGCCTATTTTGCAACAGCAGTTGGACCTATTTGATGATGATGGTAATGATAATAAATAACATCTATAATTTACTGAGTGCTTGCCATGCACCAGGGTTTATAGGTATCATTTCATTCTGTCCTTAGAGCGACCCTATAAAATATATCACCATCATCATGATCCCCCCGCCCCCCAGTTTCCAGAAGAGAAAATCAAGGCTCTGAGAAATAAAGTAGCTCACCCAAAGTCATGCATCTGGGAAGTGGCCATCCTGGGATTTGAACTCAAGCTTTCCTGACCCTGAACTTGTACCTTTAACTTCCATGTTATCAGCAGCCCCTCCCACGCCCTGATCTTTGGATTTG
Organism: Phoca vitulina; assembly: GCF_004348235.1. Classification (NCBI taxonomy): domain Eukaryota; kingdom Metazoa; phylum Chordata; class Mammalia; order Carnivora; family Phocidae; genus Phoca; species Phoca vitulina. The sequence goes on along the minus strand of NW_022589731.1, from coordinate 13,585,515 downwards.
AAGAATTAAGGCTTTCAAGATGCAGAGCCCTAATGGACTTCAGAACCTAAAGAAGGAGGAGCTCCACAGTCTTCTGAGCCCAGAGGTGGAGCTAGCCAGCTGGGGCATGGGAATGCCCTGTGATTGTGCCCTCCTGATTTTCCTCACGCTGTTTACTCACCTGTGAAATGGGGATTCACAGCTCTCTTGTAGCTTCATCTGTCATGAGCAGTGGCACCTGTTGGAGACATGACATTGGGCACAGCGCAGGCATGCAGGCTCAGAGTTGGAGAACTCTGTGCATCGGTGACATCCTGACAGCATGGGCTTCTTTCTTAACCTTCTAGGCCTTACTTTTCTCATCCATGGAATGGGAAGAATGACCACACCTCACAGCCCCCTCACACAGCAGGATTTCGTGAGTTACACCCGCTAAAGCTCAGAGCTTGGCATGAAATTCACATTCGGGGATTGTTGACTAGGAGAGTTTTCCTGATAGATTTCTGGGTTTGTACATTTCTAATAATTTCAAATTAATAGTGTGAGTCTGAATAAACTTGTACAAGAGCCTGGAGTCAAAACTGTACATAAATAGCTGATCCCAGGAAGGAATGCAGCAGATGGTGGGTGGGGCAGTTATTTATTTCAGAGGGTTTCTCATGAATTATGTCCTTTGTTTATTGAAACATAGTGATAGAGGCCCTCCCACTTCACAGAGGGGGAAGGTGTGTCCAGAGAGAGGTGAGCGTTCACACCTACGCGTTCTCCAGCTACCCGGCCCGCCCAAAGTCTGCATCATCAGCGGGAGCCGTTTGTTTTCCTTACATCCCTCTATGAACAACAGCCAAAGAGCCAACTCTGGCTTTGCCCTTCCTCTTCCTAAGCTGTCCTGGTTCTGAGGAGACCTGCCCCTTGGCTCTGCGGCCCAAGCTGGTGGCCCTGTCTGCCCCCTCTATTTGCTCTTGTTTTGTTCATTTGAATCACAATCCAGTATGGTCCGTGCATTGCAATGACTGGAGTCGCGATGTCTCTTAAGTGTCTTAAGCTGTAGGAGTCAGTCTCTGGGGCTGATCAGGATGACACAGGAACTCACTAGAAATGCAAGTTTTCAGTGGTCCCAGACCTGTCAGAGTAGAAACAGAATCTCTCACAGGAATGACTTGGCTTGAGAATGCGGTAAGACGGAAGGGAGGAGTCTAGGAGCTCTAGCTGGGAGCCATGGTGGTTGCACTGACCAAAGGGGACGTCTAAGGAGAGAGGCAGGTCTGGGTGCTTTGAGAGCTGACCACACACTGTTAGAGGTAGGTAACTTAGTACATGTATTACTAATATTCTGACTCAGAGGGGTCAGTGCCTCTGTTGGGAAAGACCTCTGTAATCCTCCAAATCTGTGGATAGTCACTGAATCCACTTTTGGGTGTACATAGAAACATCCATCTGTTTGTCTACCCATCCATCTACCCATCCATCCACCCATCCATCTATCCACCCAACTATCCATCCTTTTATCCGTCCACTCAACGGTCCGTCCACCTACCTATCCACCCACCCATCTATCCACCCATCTATCCCTTCTTTTATCTATCCATCCATTCTTTTATCTATCCATCCATCTGCCTACTCAACATTTATTGAATGCCTGTGACATGTCAGGAGCTGAGGAATCAGAGAGGAAGTGAAACATAGCCCTGCTCAGATGAGCCCAAGGTCCATGGAACAGAAGCCAGGGGGACAGAAGTATCTTAATACTGTGTGCGGTGATCTGGTGGAGCCCCTCCAAATCCTGGGTTCCAGGGGTCAGGGCTGTGAGGTTGCTGGATGTAATTCATGAAGGTTGTAGGAAGAACTATTGGTCTAGAAACCGTTTCCTCACCTCCCCTAGCAGTGGTCCGGACACACGTGTGCATGTGAGCCCCCCGCCCCAACCATGGTCTGGGGTTGCAGGGACTTGTGGGGCTCACTGTCTCTCAGGAAATCCAGCTGTTCCAGTTCTCCCTCGTTGGGGCACCTCATCTCCTGAACCATCCCGGGGGGTAGATAACTGGAAGATGCTGCCCAGTGTCAGGATGGGCCTGGTGCAGCCCCCCCCTCTCAGCTAGGCTTGGTGCTGTGGCTTCTGCCACTATAAATACTTATTTCCATAATTATTATTTAGCATCTGGAGAGCAGCTATTTTACACTTGGTGTTCTTTGTAGCCAGAAGGGCCTTCCAGTTCATGCCAATAAAATTTCCATTTACTCTGGACATCAACCATGGTGATTAAAAAAAAAAAAAAAACCCATAAATTATTTACTGAAATGGAAGTTCAGCTTACAGTAATAATGCATTAGTTCAGCTAGCCATGAAGCCTGTTATAGGGTAATAAAATTTTTTTATTTTCCTTCTTAAAAGATTTTTGCCCGTAACCTACACATGACCTTGAGCTGATCAATTTTCAAAGATGACAGTGCAGGGAAGGCATATAAGGAGAGAGAGAAAGGGAGAGCTTTTCTCAAATAGCCTGATTTTAGGCAATTGTCAGCAAATACCTGTTATCTCACAGCTAGGAGGGGAAAGAAATGAAAATATATATTGCATTTTTTAAATCATAAGGACCAGACCTTAAAAATCCTTTTGAAATCCAGCATTTATTTGATAGATACATAAATCTGGCAGCTGGAAAGAAGGCCTACTCGGAAAAGCTGGGGAGTCACCATTGTTGAGACCACCTGTCATTTCACATGAGGCTAGAGCCTTGTGGGAGAAAGTCAGCCCAAGGGTTCTGTCTTCATTTTTTTTAAATGTTGTATTTATGGAGCAGGATCAGTTTTATGTATCTCAGAAAGTCTACAATTCTGTGCTCATGGCCATTTGCTGACTAATGTCTCCAGCAGAGAACGACAAGCAAGTTCATGAATTATGGCTGGCTTTGACATTTCTTATCAAGACTGTTTTTTTATTTTAAGAACCTCTGCTTTGATTAAAGCCATTAGAACCAGGAGCAAATAAAAATGTGTCTGATTTTCACATGTCTGGCATTTTGTAACAGGAGCCTGGACGAAACCTGTCTTAATTCTCACAACCCTAAGGCGAGTGATGAGTATTAGCCTAGTAAGTTCAACTAGTTTCTCCTCCATTATCTGGTTTGGGGTTCTAAAAAAAATCCTGTGGCAGGAGACTTGTTGGTTGAGTCGGACTTTTACTTATTTATATCCTCTACTTCGATTCAAAGATATTTTCAATACCCCTCTTTGCTGCAAAAATTATTCTAAAAGTGACTTGGTTGAAGAATGTGTTGGGAGGTGGGTCCTGGGTTGAGTGAACCTAGAAAAATCCTTATCAAATTATTTTTATATTCCCACAAACTAAAAAAGAAACCCAACTGCATAGTAAATACACAAGACAGAAGTGATGTAAAATTATCTGAAACGAATAACAAAGGAGACCGGACAGTTGTTTTCTGTTGGTTTACTAGAACGCTTCAGGGTCTCTTTCTCCTCAGCTTGACCGTGGTTCTGTGGTTGATTGTTTGCATTCTTGAAACGTTTGGTGTTTTTCTGATTCTGTGATGTGAAATCATGAGATCCCTCTGTGTTACCACACTTCAGGGGGACATAGGGCTGGACATGGAAGATGCTGTGAGTGTCTATTTAATGTAGCTGGAACAGTGGAGTAGGTATTTCTTAGGACTCCCAGGTCCCTCAGCTCTGCCCTTGATGACACTTTCTGGTGGAGTATTTTTCTTTAATCTCTGATTTGCCACTCACGGGTCTCAGTTCAATTTCCATCAGCTTCCTTTCTGGCCCCCAAGCCTGCACTCTAAAAATGTCTATCCTTGTTGGGCTTTTCGCTTTGCCTTGTTTGTCCATCCCCCATGTGCTCAGGCCCTCTGTCCTTGAACTGGAATATCATGTAGGTGGGTGTATTCATGGGGCAGATGTTACTGTATTGGCTTTCATTGTCCACAGTTAGTGACAGTTGTTATTTCTTACTGTGGATTATGGCCGATATGGAAGCGGTCGGTAGCCAGGACACGCAGTAGGTACCTTGTGCATATAGAAATTCCATATATCAACTTTTTTCTGTTGTCTATTATCTCAGATCTGTCAAATATCCATAGATCAATAGATAATATTCCATTGACCCCGTTGTGTTTATTCCTAATTAATTACCTATTGAATGAGAGCTCTCTGGCTTGGTTGAGATGATTAGCATGCTAGAAATTGCCCATACCCCTCAGGGCCTGAAATAGCCTTTTCCATATTCTTTCCCCTATGAATTTTTGAGCACCACTTGGACATCCTAAATAGTTAGCTAATAGAACAAAGTTGTCAGTCCTGGCTCTGTGTATTCCTGTGCGGGATTGGTACACCTTAACTGGTGAGTTATCTTTGATTTGGGATATGTAGAGCTCTAGATGTGGGTGTGTATGATATGCATGCATCTATAAAAATGTTACTCCTCCATGCTTCTATGCAAATCAGTTTTAAAGTATCACATGGTACAGCTGCATTTTTACTTCTGATGGAGGAAGTCCATGAGGGTTAATTGCCTCTAGGCCTGGCTAAGTGATCAGCAAGGGATTAGGTGAGGGAGGGACAGAGAGAATCAAGAAAATCCTTGGTTCTTGTCCTCACATATCCTGGAGTCCTCTGGGGGCCCAAGGCATGTGTTCAACGTGTGGCCCAACACATGCTCTTTTGCGAGTCAGTGGGACGTGCTCTGAGAAGAGCTGAGTGATGGGATAATTAGAACCAAGCAGACAGCAGGGTGGATGGTTTGTCTGCAGATAATAGCTTGTTTGCTAATTGCCAACACCAGATTTACTGGGCAATTAGACATTTGGTGTCTTCCAAGACCTTCTGTGCAAATGTGGACACATGGCCGTGGGCCTTGCAGGTAGCAGGTGGAGGGAAGGTGGCTCCCACTGCTGGATGGCATCTCTCTGCAGGCTGCCCAAGGGGCTGTGGGCAGGGCAGACTTCTTGCCAACAGGTGGGAAAGACCATCTGGCTGGGCTCCCTAGCAGAGAGGCTGGACTCCCCCTACTTTATGGAAGGGGGTGCCCTTAGCTGGGAGATTCGCAAAGAGAGTGGACTTCAGCAGGCTGGGCCAGGAGCTGGGCTTACGTCTCTGTTCTCTTTTCAAGAGCACCAAGCCATGGGTGCTCCTAGGAATCAGAAATTGCTCTCCCTCTAAGATGAGCAAGTTGAGTTTTTTTAAGGAAAAATTTCTTATTTTGATAAAGTATATATAACATAAAATTTGCCCTTTTGATCATTTTTAAGTGTACAGATCAGGGGCATTAATTGCATTCACAGTGTTGTGCAACCACCATCACTACTATTTCCAGACCCTTGACCTCACTCAGAATAGAAACTCAGCATTCCCATTCCTTCCTCCTCCCTCCCAGCCCCTGGAAACCTCTAATCTACTTTCTGTCTCTATGAACTTGCCTATTTTAGATATTTCATGTACGTGGGATTATACAATACTTGTCCTTTTGTGTCCAGCTTATTTTACTTGGCATATTGTTCTCTAGGTTCATCCATATGGTAGCGTGTAAAAGAACTTCTTTCCTTTTTACAGCTGAGTAATATTCCATTGTATGGACATGCCACATTTTGTTTACTCATCTGTTGATGGAGACTTGGCTTGTGTCCACTTTTTGGTTATTATGAATAATATCACAGTGAATGTGCACATACAAGTGTCTGAATCCCTCTTCTCAGTTCTTTTGGGTAGACGCCTAGGCATGGAATTGCTGGGTCATATGGTAATTCTATATTTGACTTTTTGAGGAAGCACTAAACTGTTTTCCATAGCAGCTGTACCATTTTGCACTCCCACTGGATATCTACAAGGGTTCCAGTATCTCCATATTCTTGCCAACATCTGTTCTTTCTTTCTTTCTTTCTTTCTTTTTATAGCCACCATCTTAGTGGGTGTGAAGCCGTAACTCATTGTGGTTTTGATTTGCATTTCTCTAATAACTAATGATGTTAAACATCTTTCCACATGCTTATTGGCCATTTGTGTGTCTTCTTTGGAGAAGTGTCTGGTGAGGTCCTTTGCCCAGCAAGTTGGTTTCGGACCTCTGTACGTACTCGCCTCTCCGTGTTTCTCCCAGGGGTTGGAACTAGAGCCTTTCCAGGAGGAGGGAGACCAGATGCCTACAGAGAGTGGGGGTGGCTGTGCAGATTCGAAGGCTCACATTCACCCTTTCGTGATTCATTTCATTCCCTCAGCCCATTTGGCACCCAGGGTAATGATGCTATTTGAGTTCTCACCGAGCAGGAAAACACAAAAACCAGTAAGTGTGTGGGATTAACCAAAGCGATGTGGCAGCAGGGGCAGATGGGGCCACTGCTATACTCCCTTAGAAGCAGACAGGCCTTTCTCAGACCCCTTGCATCCTCTGGGTTTCCTTGACCACCAGTGTGTTTTAGCAAACTACCTGTTCTTTCCTACCAGGTAGTAGGCTGTGTGCTAGATGGAGCTGTATTTGCAGAGCATCCCAGCCAGCGCCTGGGATTTGTGGGTGCCCAGGGTCACTCACCATCGGTGCTCCGCTGCTCGCCGGCCCTGCCAGTCCTGGGCGGTGGGCAGGGAGGCCAGCGTGGAGCTTCCAGCAGGGACAGTGTGACTTCTCCCTGGGTGCTCATTCCTGGGGGAGGGCCACCGGGTCCTGGCAAGGTGTCAGGACAAATGTCAGCGCCTGCGTAACTGTGAGACTAGCAGGGCAATCGACACAATGATGTTCAGGCGGCTTTGCTATTGGCTCTTCTCTGGTTTGACCTCATGTCTGTTGTGGGGCCCGAGGCACGGGGTCCGGGGTTGCTGAGCTACCTGACTTTCTGCCACGGTTTTTCTTACTGGATGTCAAGAGCTGTCAGGATCACTGAAGAGAGAGGAGTTTCCCACGTTGTGATGCAGCCTTCTGCCAGAGGGAGGGAGGAGGTGGTGTGTCCACTAAGCAAGGAAGTTCTTTCTGGAAGCTGTATTCTTGTCCTTTATTCCTATAATAGGTCTTGTTGATCTGTAGGGTAGGGCAAGGAACCTGGAATCTCTTCCAAAAAAATGCACACAAACATTTGCTCAGGTGGCTACAGGTTCCTCTGGTCCATCGTGGTGCCCAGGTGAGGATCCGGCCCTTTAGAGAGCACAAGCCTGGAGGTGAGGCATGTGGGGATCGGGCAGTGTCTCTGCGAAGTGGGAGTTGGGTGGGACATAGTGAGAGGCCTGGTGGTCACAGGGAGAGAAAGAATGTTTCATTTGGTCGTTCTAAATACCAAACACAAGGGAGTGCCAGAACAGACAGACTACGTGTGTGGCGGGGTTCAGGCTTCCAGGCGACAACAGCACCTGCCCATAGCAGGAAGCCCCACGGCTCATTCCTGCCCCCTGGCTCAGCCCACACTGCTTCTAAGGAGGGCCTCTGTCTTTCCTTTCAGAAACAGCCCCCACGTCTGCATATTCCTCTCCAGCCCGGAGTCTGGGGGACACAGGAATCACGCCGCTGTCCCCTTCCCATATCGTGGTAAGAAATGTGTATCTATGTGCTGATGATCTTTGCTTTCTGGATCTGCTCTCACGAGCCAGGCTGCTGGGCAGCCCCTCACCTTCGTGGGTGGGGAGTACATGGTCCCGGGACTAGTCCTGTGAGCCCACCAAGCCCCTTCCCCACCCTCGGCCTGAGAAGGCTTTCTGTGGTGTGGCTGGTGCTTCCGGAGCTGTTGGCCTGGGTGCATTAGCAGGTGCATTTGGAGGCTGAGGGCCCAGAGACGGTGAGGCGTCCCTTTGGAAGGGAGCAGCCACCTCTGGCCGGGGCATCGGTGAAATGCGGCGGCTTTTTGACTGCAGGTAACTGTCCGGTCCGCAAGCCTGTGGCTGGGCTGGCTTCTGCATCAGCCGGCCTGGGAGAGAAGGCCTGGACGGGGAGGGGGCTGCAGCCTGGGCATTTGCTCCCACCCTACCACTCACTGAGAAGCTGGATTTTTTGTGGGGCAGCTGTTCAAGGGATTTACACATAGCCGACCAGAGAAAAGTCCCCGGGGAGGGGTGGCTTTGCAGGAGGGGGCACCAGCTTGTGCTGGTTTTCCTGGAACTGGCTGGGTTTCACCTCACTCAGTGTCCTGGAACTCCGTCAGTCCTGGGAGACTGGGAGGCTGGCCTCCTCTGGCCTGGTCCTCACACTGCGGGTTTCCAGACGGCGCCCTGAGGTGTCCCTGTAGGAGCTTCGGGGTCACCTCGGGGTGTGTGGGGAGCGGGGGGCAGTGTGAGGAGAGGCCAGATGGATGGGGCTCTCACCCCCTGCTCTAAGCAGTACACTTCAAGCCCGACATTGATTGGTTTATAATGTGAAGTTCTGTGGATATAAAAAAAAGTCTACAGTGCTTAACAAACAAACAAACAAAGGTTTGGAAACCTGGAATGGCCTGACTCACTCGCTTGCTGTTGAGGAAAGGCCCTGGCCCCTGAAGGGACAGGACTTGGCAGGATCGCATGGCCAGGGCCCCTGGCATGCTGAGCCCTCCTCCCACTCACAACACGCCTGAGCAGGTGGAGTGGTCACTGGGGCTGTGGCAGGGCCACAGCTGGTAAGGCATTCTGGGCAGTGTCTGCACGGGAGTTCGGGGAGGGCGGTGAGGGAAGGATTGCGTCACTCGAGGAACCACTGGGCCTCCAGACTGGATGGACTTTCCACAATTAGTCGTGTTCATAAGCAGTTGATAAAGGGGGGGGGGAGGCTGTGGGCAGGTGCCTTCTCGCTGGCAGCCTGGCCCTCCATTTCCCCTTGAGCCACCATGTGGGGGCTGAGGCTGGCCTGGCCTCTCCGTAGGGCTCACCGTGCAGCACACTTGAGCCAGAGTCCTGTCTGTAGGGGGTGCACAGCTGGGCAGGCGGAAGGCCAGGCTCGGCCACCCCCACCCACCCCTCATACCTTACTCCGAACATCCGCAGAATGATGCTGACCCGAACGTCTCAGAGCAGCAGATGTTTCTGGTGGTGGTGGCCATTGACTTTGGAACCACGTCCAGCGGCTATGCCTACAGCTTCACCAAGGAGCCAGAATGTATCCACGTGATGAGGTGAGTGCTGTGGGTGCGGAGGGCCGTGTGCGGGCACCAGTCACCGTACCTGTGGAGACCTGGAGGAGGGCCCTGGGGGAGGGGAGGGGGTGCGTTTAAGAAGCGGGTGAATGGCATTTAGTAGGCGGGTCCTAGATTCTGGCCCAGCTCAGCCCAAACCCCCTGTGCCCCTTTTGGGTAAACCGCTCTCATCTCTGGGCTCCAGGTTCCTGGTCTGTAAAAGCATTGCTTTAATTCTGACTCAGTGGGTCTGGGGAAGGGCCTGGACGGTGTGTTTGAAACCTGGCCTGGGTTATTCTAGCATGCATCCCGGGGAAGAGGTACTGACTTGTAGGGTATTTGTGATGGAGGAGGTCCAGGCGTGAGCTCGGCCACGTACTGTGTGACCTTATGCAACTGCTGGACCTTCTAAACCTCAGTTTCCTCATCTGTGAAATGGAGGTAATGGCAATGTCTGTCTCACAGAGTGTGTGTGCATATGAAATGAGATTTCCTGCCAAGCTTAGTACATAGTAGAATGTAAGCAGGGAAGGTGCTAGTCCTTAAATGATAGTAACCAGAAAGCAGAGTGGGGTGAATTTCAGGGTCACCCTGAAGTTGCCTGGGGTCTCTTGGGACACACTCTGTGCTCAGGACACTGCTGCCCTCCTCCACCTCGCCCCGCCATGCACACAGCAGCCTAAAACCGCCCTCTTGTCTTCCCCATCCATGCGTGACGGGCTGTCTGCGAGGACTCTGGTCTACCCTGGCCCCCACGCGGGCTCCAGCTCTGGCGCGGGGCTCTCCTGAAGAGTCTGTGGCCCCTCAAAGCTTTGGGGGCCAGGAGTTTATCACTCTGATTTTCCAAATCCAAGGACAGCTCTGAAGATAGATTGTGATGGGTTTTGCAACTCCTTTAGCTGGCAACTGTGGAATTTAGTTATGGCTCCCAGAGTAAGATCTTATGCATTTTTGCAGTGTGCTGCTTAAAACATAAGTCATAATAAAAGTGACCCCCCCACCCCAATCTTGGCTTCAATGTCCTAAGAGGCTCCAGAGCCCCATGGGTGTCATATCTTCAGGAAATAATGAAAAGCTGGTTCTAGTAGAGAGCCCCGATGACAGCAGAGCCCTCTTGTCTAGTCGCCACCAGGATTCTGCATCTGGGTAGCTAGATACCTGCTGCGAGGTCTGCTCTGCCGTCCCCAGGGATGGAAACCCCGAAGGGAGAAGAGCATGCTGTAAAAAGCTAGACTTCTCCATAGTTGTTTTGAGAAATGTTATTTCGAAGGGATCGTCTTGCAGTGAAATTGAAAAAAAAAAAAAAGAAGAGCAGAAATAACACTGAGATTGCTTGGGAGGGATCCACACAGGATCAGCAGCGCTCAGGCCTCTAGAGAGATCATCTCTGTTCTTGTAGGGAGTTTGGAGGGAGGCCCTACCTGGATTTTAGTTCAGTCAGAACATGTTAACCTTGATACAAACTGACACAATTATGGTTGAGAAAATTCAATTTTTTTGTATGTATTTTAATAGGAATGAAGGAATAAAAATTGGAAGGGAAATAACTCAGGAGGTTCATCGCCTATTGAAAATGTCAGTTGTTAATGGGAACAGAAAGTCCATTTGTGAGCGGTCATGTGGGGAGCGCCCAGGTGCCCGGCGTCTGGGGTGGTGAGCCTCCCTGGGTCTCAGGGCACTCATCATGGGGACTTTGGCTCCCTGGGTAGAAGCCTGCATCTTGATGGAGCTTGACTGGGGAACCTGCCAGGGATGATTCCAGACCCAGCTGCGTGGCAAATCCAGGTTGGCTCTCCACCTGGATTGTGATGGTCCCACCGAAGCTTAATGGTGCTATGTTGGGAGCAGGTGTGAGCTCAGCCACCTTCCCAGCAGGCCAGGGAGAGAGGCGTGCTGCCTCTAGTACACCGTGTCGCCACCAGAGGCTTCTCGTGGTGGTCCCGTGGCTAGTGGCAGCACGGGAGCGTGCTGCAGAGTCAGACCTGGGAGAGAAGAGAGCATCCTGGCCGCCTTGGCAGATGCGGCTTCTCCTCTCTTCCAGAGGAGGGGAGGCACCAAATCACTTGCCTTCTCCACTCTCCTTCCTATTCTCCTTTCTACCTAAGAGAAGGAAGGAAGCTTCCCTGGGGCTCCACCTACTCCCTGCCCCACTCCCTTACCCCCCCATCAGCTCCAGGATGGACTCCCATGGTCTCCGCCAATCTGTCCATACTCACCTCTCTTCTCTTCTGGGGCCTCTTCAGCACCCAGCCTTGCAGGAATCGTCCCTTCCCACCTCCCTGTTCCCATCGGGGCTCTCCTGCCTCCTTGTCACTGCGGCTGTCACCCTAGTATGGAGGCACCCAAGTCTGTCTCTCCTCCTGGATCTCTCCTGTGAACCCCAGGCTTCCATCTCCAGCCCCCTCCTGGGAGTTCAGTGCCAGCAGGTTCACCTGGAGTTCCCTCGTTCCCTGCGGTCTCCTTGGTTAACCAGGGCTCCAGGTTTCTGGGAAGGGGGCTTTCTCCTCTGGGCTCCCAAGTGGGGGCCTCTGGTGCCTTGGCTCCTGCTCACACCATGGCCATTTGGCTTGGTTCTCCCTCGGGACGGCTCATCCTCCTCCATCCCTTTCCTCTGCCCTTGTTTAAGCCCCCTTGCCTCTGCTCCCAGATGAGGCCTGGGGCTCCTCCTCAGCCTCCTGGCTTCCTGTCTAGTTCAACCCCAGCTCTGATTCTGCCATGCCCCTGCCCTCCAGCCTTTAGTGGCTTCCCGTTACTCACTCATTAATTCTCTCCCTTCCCAGGGTTCTCTTCAGCCTGGTTCCATACACCTTCCCAATCTCGTTTCTCACACTTCCCATTTACACACTCCTTCTCCACCCAAGCCAATCACTTAGCATCCCCGCACAAGCCCCATGTTCTCCTACCTCTGAGCAGCCTGCAGTGCCCTTCCATCCTTCAAGATCCTGGCAGCTCTGTGTCAGTCCTTCGAGTCTCTCCTTAGCCCTGCATTCCTCCCCTTGCCCTACCATCCGGCACCTCTGCCTTCTCTGGCCCCTAGGGCATTTCCTGGGTCCCTCGTTCCCATGTGATAAGGCAGGTATTTATGTATTTGTTTATACCCTACCTTGTTTTAGAGAGGACACAAGCCGGCTATACATTTGTTTTGAGGGCTTGCAAATTAAAAAAAAGACGCCACCCCCCACAAAAAGACATAACCTCCTAGGTTGTGAGTTATTTGAAGGCAGAGACATAAAGGTCTCGTGTCTGTGTCGCCAGCACCCACACACAGTAGGTGCTCAGTGAACATGGGGTGGATGGTCGAAGCAGACCTCGTTCCTGAGCAAGACCCTGGTGCCTGCCCCTTTCCTTCTTCTCTCTGACTGAAGTCGGGTCTCTGATCACCACTCAACCAACAGAACCAGAGTGCACCTGTCGCGGCTCCTGTGAGCACCCACGTCCGTAAGAATTGTGCACACAGTAGGTGCTCCAGTCAGTGCCGCCTGAACTAGGATTATGAAGGAAGGTTCTCATAACCTCTGCCTTTCCTTGATGTCAGGCGATGGGAAGGGGGCGACCCTGGGGTGTCCAACCAGAAGACTCCGACCACTATCTTGTTGACTCCGGAGAGGAAATTCCACAGCTTTGGGTATGCCGCCAGGGACTTCTACCATGATCTGGATCCCAACGAGGCCAAGCAGTGGCTGTACCTAGAGAAGTTCAAGATGAAGCTGCATACCACGGGGGTAAGCGAGCCTCTCCCTGGCCCCAAGTCCTCCGCATTGGAGAGCCAAGGTTCCTCCAGCCCCGAGGTCTTCCCAACCCAGGAAACCCTCAGGCTTCTCCTGAGCAGAAAGTAACATCCATTTACTTTGATTTTAGAAGCAACCTGGAGCACACAACACTTTCGCGGAATACACGGCACTTTCTGATACACACACGGGCAGGGACATATTCAGAATATTTAACAACGTGTGTGCCTTGGCAACTGACCGGTCAGAGTGGACCCTGGCTGGAGCCCCGGCCGAGGGGGCTGGGGGTTCCCTGCTATGCCAGGAGATCCCTCTGCAGTTGCTGGGTTGTTGGGAGATCCGGGGATTCTGAAGACAGGCCTTGGGGGCCGGGGGCATTTGGGGGACCCAGGGCAGTGGCGATTAGCTAACAAGTTTAGAAGTAAACCTTCTGTGTGGGGAAGCGGTAGCTCAGGAAATCAGGTGCCCAATTTATTGGAGGCTCAACTCCCAGCATGCCAGTGTTCTGTAAGCTGTCTACATCAGCTAGGCCCCTCTCCCAAGATTCATGGAAAAGTTTGGATCACAGGATAGGATCTTTTTTTTCAGTGTGAGCATTACATCCCACAGATTTTCCTTAATTTTTGGTACTTAGAGATTCAGGACGGCGATGGGTGTTTAAGACCATGGACCCTGGGACCAGACGGCCTAGATTTAAATCCTGCCTCTGAAACTTGCAAGATGCTTAATCCAAGTGACTTAACCTTTCTGGGCCCTGTGTGGAATAGAGACACTACAGGGCCTTCTTTGTGGGGATGGTGTAAGGATTAAAGGAATCAAAATACCTAAAGCTCTTAGAGCTGTGCTGGTACTAAGTTCTAGTCAGTTGCTCGCTCCTATGATTATTGCTTTCATTTGTCTGCTGTTAACGTGCTTGCAGATGACAAAACCCGTGTTAATGGAGACCCTGCAGCCAGCACCCCGCCTCCGAGGCCCTGTGTGCATCGGCGTGGCTCTCTGTGAAGCAGACAGGTTCCTGCTAGAAATGCATCCTCCCCGTTTCACCTGATGGCGGTCACTGCCCAACAGCAGTCTTGTGTGGTGGAACACGGGAATTTCTTCCGTTTTGAGTTTTTTCAGTTCTGACCCTCTGGCTTCCTGGTGGTTGGTCCCCTTTCTGAACCTGGGAGTTGCCCCGCCCCCAAATCTGGGGTGTCTTTGTTGAGCACTGGGGGTGGGGTGGCTGGTTGGGAAGGGGGGGCTTGTGCCGATGGGTCAGGGCAGCCAACAGGCTCCACGAGGCCGCTTTAGTAGCTTTGTGCCCCTTCGAACTCTAACCGCAAGCCTCATTAGCCAGCTGGATCAATCCGGAGGCTGATTTTTTTCCCCCCTGGTAGTAATGAGCCTCTGGGTTTGCGCTGCCTTGGGGGCTTCCTCCTGATGTTCGCTCCCACTCTCTGCCCATCGCTGCCCTGTGAGCACTTTTCTTGTCATTTTTGAATGACCCCAGTCCAGCCAGTGTCTCACAGGCATCCTGCACCCAAGGGACCGGACTGCTTTAGCTACTGGCGGAGGAAGGGAGGTGGTGATGCTGCACTCCCAAGAGGATTAAGCACAGGTCTTAAAATAGGAGCTCTTCTATTTTGGCGACTCGGTTGGCAGCTCATCGGGGAATGAAAGCTTCATGTCTGTTTAGCATCATGCACGTCAGCGAGTTGGCGTGATGCTTTAGGCTTCTGCTGGGGGCTCCCGAGGGTGACCATGTGTGTCTGGGTGTAGAAATAGTATGTCAACTGCATCAGCAGTGGTGCTTGCTTCCTTTCTCTTCTCCTGGGCTCTGTCGCCACCCTGAAACCTCCGCTTCGTGAGGATCCAGGGAAGAGAGAATGAGAGGGAGGGAGGGAGGGAAAAGTGAGAGGTAGGGGCTGAAGGAAACAGCCAGGGCCCCTGACACAATAAGGGGACAATGCTGCCAGGCCCCTTAGTGGGAGATAGTGGAAGACACACTATCCCAGTCTACCAAATATCAGGAAACAGAAATGTGGCTCACTGGCTTCCCCAGATCTCCAAGTAGCTGTTCCCGAAGCCACAAGGCGCGTCTCTCCTCCCTCGTCTTACTGTTCCTTCCTCTCCCCCACCAGGACCTCACCATGGATACAGACCTAACGGCAGCAAACGGCAAGAAAATCAAAGCCCTTGAAATCTTCGCGTACGCCCTGCAATACTTCAAGGAGCAGGCGCTGAAGGTAGGACACGTGCCAGGGCCCTGGGGCAGGGGGAGGCGCACCGGCCAGCCAGGCGAGCAGGCGCGGCCTCCAGGGACGAAGCGTAGGACTTACATTCAGAAAGCAGGATGCACCCTCGTGCCCTGCTGGCAGGAATGGAAAGTGGGGCAGCCGCCGTGGAAAAGTCTGAGAGTTCCTCAAAGGTTAAACACAGGGCTACCACATGACCCAGTGATTCCACTCCTCAGCATATACCCAAGAGAGATGAAAACGCATATTCACACGAAAACCCGTCTATGAGCAGCTACAGCAGCAGTATTTTTAATAACTAAAAAGGGGAAACAACGTGAACGTCCATCAGTGGATGGATGGGTTACTAAGTGGGTCTATCCCTACAAGGAGATATTAGTCAGCCATAGAAAGGAATGACTCACGGACGCCTGCAACCACATGGAGAAACCTTGACAACGTTACTCTGAGTGAAAGAAGCCAGCCAATCCTGTGTGATTCCATTGTAAGAAATGTCCAGAGTAGGTGAATCCCCAGAGAGAGGAGGTGGATTGGCAGGTGTCCAGGGCTGGGGGAGGGCACAGGAGTGACTGCTAATAGGAATGGGGCTTCTCTTTGGGGTGACGGAATTAGAGAGTGTGGTGGTTGCACAACCTTGTGAATATACTAAAACCACTGAATTGTGTGCTTGAAAAAGGAGAATTTTATGAGATGTGAATTACATCTCAGTAAAAAAGATAGGCAGAAGACATGTGCGGCAGCTGCGGGGTCCCAGGCGAGGTGCTTAATTTCTCTGATACCCACATTCCTAACCGGAAGAGTGGGGCAGGTCGTGTACCTTGTGGGTTGTTTTACCAGACATGAGGCACCTCCCTCAGAGCTGGGCACAGTAAACTCCTGGCAAATGGTTGCTGTCATCCCTTCTCCCTGTCCCCCCAGGCCCCAGGGGAGAAGCTGGTACCTGAGTGAGCCGCTTGGATGACTGTTGCAAAGTTTGTGCAGAGATGGCCCTGGATGGGGAAGAATTGGCTAATTTCTAAGTGGAATACAGCTGTCCACTCGGTGTCTCCGTCCATGGGCATGGTGATGAGTGGGTGTGAGTCAGATGCATAAAGAACCTTGTGTACTGAGCTTTATCCAAAAAGAATTGGGAACTTTAGAAGTATTTGCTATTATGTGATCACTACAAGAAATTTAGTGAACTCTAGAAATAGGATAGAGTTCTAGAAATAGGGCCTGAGGGAAACAAAGACATGAGAACGTAATACTGCTTTCATCCATTCAAGCACCTCCTCCTCCTCCTCCTTCTTCTTCTTCTTCTTTTCTTTCTCCTTCTCCTCCTCCTCCTCCTGCTCCTTCTCCTTCTTCTTCTTCTTCTTCTTATTCCCCTTCTTCTCCTCCTCCTCCTCCTTCTCCTCCATCTTCTCCTTCTCCTCCTCCTACTCCCCTTCCTCCTCCTCCCACTCCCCCTCCTCCTCTTCCCATTCCCCCTCCTCCTCCTCCTCCTTCTACTTTTTGGAGTACTTTTTGTGTGCCAGATAGTTCTGGCAGCATTGAAATCAACAGAGTGTGAAGGAGTATGTAGTCAACAGATTGGTGTTGTGAGGGGGTCATTGTGGGTGTTTGGTGTTTGGTGAAGACAGAGGTTCTGCCCAATGGGCTGCAGTAGGGAAGGCTCCCTGGAGGAGGTGCATCAGGGGCCTCTCACTGGCAGCAGCTGGAAGGGTGGGTGTTTTGAGCTGGTAGGATGGCACAAGATGATCGCAGGGGAAAGGAAACACAGCAGACAGCTCTGGAAAGCGGGCAGTTTGGGTTGAGAGAAGGGCAGGGCTGTGGGATTGAGTGGGAACAGCAAGCTTGGGTCGAGATCTTGCAAAGCCTCAAATGCCAAGCTAATGAACTCCTTGGGTCACGGGGAGCCATCCAAGGATTTCTAATAGGGGAATGCCATGGCCACAGAGATAACATTCGAGGGAGGGAGACCACAGCATCCCCAGGGCCTGCAGGGTGGAGGAAAGCCCTACAGAAACAGTGGACTCAGATCCTGAAGCAGGTGTGTCTGAGGGCTCTGAGACTCGGAGAGTGGGGGGTCACTTGGGGAACGTGAAAACCAAGAAGAAAGAGGGGGCCAGGGTGGAGGGAAGAAGTAGATTCTGGGAAATAATTCTTCCACCGGCGGGGGGGGGGACGAAGAGGGGAGAGGACAGAAGGAAGGAGTAGGAGGGAGACAGAGTGTAAAGGAGAGCACATGATTCTAGGCGGCAACAAAGTGGACTAGGAGGCGCAGAGATGTGGACCTCTGTCAGCCCGAAGAGCAGGGATCTCAGAGGCATGGGCTCAGCACCTGGTAGCCCAGACAGCCAATGAAGGACTGTCTGCCTATCGTGTCTGTAGCCATCTGGAGAAAGGTGAAGGAGCAGAGGGAGGCCCATGACTGCAGGGCCTTTAGATTAGGAGGAAGAGGCATGGGGATCTGGGGAAAATTTAGGACCTGAGAAAGTCCATGACATTGGCTTGTGTTTCAGGTTGGTGAAGGGGAAAAGAGTGAACAGCCCATCTCAGAAGGGGAGGGGAGAGATGGAGGGGGCAGAGGGCCAGCAGGGAGTGTAGGAGGGTGTGTGGTTTCGAACATGTCAGTTCAGCCAAAAGCTTCAGGAACCTGGTCGCACATTCTCCCAGCAGGGAGCATGCTATAAAGAAATTCCATGAAGAAAAGCTTTCTGAGGAGATTTATAAGCACCGGGCCCTACACGAGAGGGCTGGCTGGTATTGGAAGGACAGATGGGTTCAGAGGAGGGGACTGTTGCACGTTGGACCAGGATAAGCAAAATAGAGTATCTACTAAAGCATCGTATCTCAGGAATCACAGGCATGAAGCAGGCTCATCGTTCATGAAGGAAAGCAAGTGAAAAGGGCCTGACATAATGAGATGTTTAATTAATGGCAGGGTCCTTTCCCTTCTAAGCTGTACTCCATCCACTGGTGAACAAACAGCTTTAAACAACCTTCCCTACGGCCAGGGAAGCCCATCATTCACCTTTTGAGCCTTTTCCTGTTTAAAGAGTTTAAAATAGCCTGGATGGTGCTCGGCGGCCTGCTTAGAACACTTCCCAACACACATCACTACTCGCCTGCCTTTAAAGCCCAATGCAGACCTGCAAGGAAATAAAACATGATAAAAACAAAACAAAACAAAACAAAACCCGCTGTTTCACGCAGAGGTGTTTTTAAAAACATGTTTAAAAAAAAAGTATACTAGACGTACTTAACACTGCTGAGCTATGTGCTTAAAAAAAGGTTCACGTGGTAGATTTTACATTATGGGTTATTGTCACAATTAAAAATAAAAAAAATTTTTAAAGGGCAAAAAAAAAAGTTTACGGACTGATCACAGAGGAAGTTAATTCCGTGACACGGTAGCTCCGTCCCAAGGTATCTACTGAAACAAGAGAGGAAATGAGATACCTATCAGAAGAAACAAATCGCCAGCCTGTTAATCTTCTGAAACCTGTCCCCAGAACTGACTCCGACGCAGATGCGCGTTGGTGAATGTTTAGGTTTGATTTCAGATTTGTCTGGTGAATGTGGCAACTGGAGGGGAAGGGCAGGAAGGAGCAAGCTTTATCAGAGGTCTTCTCTGGGCGAGCTTCTTCCAGGTGTTCTCAATCTCCCCAGAAACACAGAGCGTTACTTTTATTCTCCCCATTTTACAGATGGGAATACTGAGTCTGAGAACTATTCTAGAGACGTATTTTGTCTGCATGGACTTGGTGTGAACCTCTGATGCTTCTGCCAATCCCTTTTATCTGTGTGGTTCCTGCTGATGTGGTTTTAATCTTAACCAAAAGCTAAGGGCAGCATAGCTCTTGCTTGGGTC
Organism: Phoca vitulina; assembly: GCF_004348235.1. NCBI lineage: Eukaryota > Metazoa > Chordata > Mammalia > Carnivora > Phocidae > Phoca > Phoca vitulina. The sequence continues at coordinate 13,566,647 of NW_022589731.1, read as the reverse complement.
ATGTCGTTCATATCCCTCCCGTCCTGCTAGGAGAACTGCCCTGAGGTGCTGGCCTTGCCATAAGGCAGAGGACAGTGACATCTCTGACAACAACTGCCACCAGGTGTTAAGCAGTGCTATGGGGCAGGCCCTGTTCTAGATATGAACCACATGTAACAACTTAGTTAAGACCTTGGCCTTTAGAGTTAAGATATAACTGGGTCTGGGTCCAAATTTTGGCTCTGTCACTTTCCAGCTGTGCAGTCATCAGAAGGTACTGCACATATCTAGGACTCAGGTTCCCATCTGTAGAAAAGACACATAGTTATCATCCCTTCCTAGTGGGATCCTGGAACTAATGGAGATGAGGTATGCAAAGTGCTTAACACAGAGTAAGCTCCCAGTAAATGTAGCTCTCAGAAAATTATCACTGCTTCCAACAACAGTGTGAGCTAGGTATTATTATCCCCATTGTGCAGATGAGGAAACTGAGGCCTGGGAGGCTGTTACTTGCCCTGTCACATGACTCAGAAGTGGCCAAAGGCCTCTGACCTGCCTGCCTCCTGCTTGCAGTCACGTTCAGTGAGTGAAAGGAGCAGAGCTCCCTGCTTGTGGAATAATCAGGAAACAGACCCTTGCTCCCTGACACTGGTAAGTTCAGGAGGCTGTAGAGTAGATGCCCCAAGAGTTCATGGCCAGGAAGCCTGGAATTCTCCGTGAAGCTGTAGGAGGACCAGCTGTGTCCTCTTGACCTGCTGCATTTCCCTTGGCTTTAGGAGCTGAGTGACCAGGCGGGGTCGGAGTTCGAGAACTCTGATGTCAGATGGGTCATCACAGTGCCTGCCATTTGGAAACAGCCCGCCAAGCAGTTCATGAGACAAGCTGCCTATCAGGTGAGTGTGGGGGTGGGGCGGGTGGCAGCCCAGGATGCCCATGGGGGTGACTGTCACCCCACTCAGGTGTCTCCAGCACTCACAGGCCTCCCTGGGAGGCAGTGAGGGGCCTCCCCCTGCCCAGGGGACATGAAGCCTTCCTCCTGGGGGAGGAATGGGGGTCAGGTCCATAAGGGTTGGGCTGGGCTCAATTTTCTTTCTGGCATTATACCTTCTACACTGTAGGTTCCCCAGGGCTAGGATTTCAAACTGGGGTACAGAGACATTTCTCCATGGGTGAATGGAACCTCAGGAAAAAGCTTAGGCAATAAGAATGTTTGAAGAAGAAAGGAATAAAGAGAAAGCCGATGGCCGTGCACCAAGCACAGCAGCTTGGTATAGAGGTTGAAATCTGCACCTGTACAGCTGGGTCATAAGGGAAATAGAATGATCTTCTGCACGTGTCACCTTGTGAGTAACATGGGAGCACACAGGGTCGGGGTGGTGAGGCCACCAGACCTGTGTGGTGGCAGACACCTGGATGAGGGCAGTGGCATGGCTGAGGAGTGTGCCAGTCAGCATGGCGCCATGGATAGAACATTCTAGTGCCAGTGGCCAGCCCATTCCTCCTGGGCGTTGGGGGCATCCCTGGTACCATGGACCCTCATGGCCGCCAAGCCTCACACTGTCCGCAGGCCACGTGTGCCATGACGGGGCTTCCACGAGGGTCTGACTTCATGGCAAGAATGGCTGGCCGGGCTGACCTGCCATTCTGACCCCAAGGTCAGAGCTGGCTCCCGCTGTACTTAATCCCCTGGGTTAATGAAAGGCCACCCTGGGGCCTGGGCCCACTCTGTGCAATGAGAGTCAGTTTCCAGAGCCTTCAACCTGAGCTGGGCTGGGGAAAGTCACCAACGTAATAGATGTTCCCTTGCCTGAAGCCACACCTCCCAGGGGACAGCCACCGCTCCTGGGGGACATGTCTCTGATGTTGAGTTTGTAGCCATAGGTATGAACTTTCCTTTCAAAATACCTACCGATCAACCCTGAGTACCAAATGCAGCAAAATGGCCATGGTTACCTTGGTGTCATGAATTGTACTCACCACTTGGAGCTTTACCCCAGGTGACAGGTAGAGTTCCAGGGAGAGCAATGTCCCTGCTCCACCCCCACCCCCAATCTCCCCACTTCCCCTTCTTCCCTGTGCTTCAGGCTCTCCTCTGCTCTCCCCTTCAGCGTGAGAATCTGGCTCAGTCTACGTAGCTGCCAAAAATAGATTTGTTTTTATAGGGATGAAGGAAGAGGGTGGAAGTTCCAGAAAGAGGCAACTTCTTTAAAAAGGAAGAAACCCAAATGCAGTTTTGCTGTCCACAGAAGCCCTGGGCATCCTGGAGCTTGTCCTCAGTGCCAGCCTTCAGGCAGCGTCCAAAGACGGGACGCTGGGACACGGCTGTCTGTGAAGACACAGCCAGCGTTCTGACTTTGCACAGGAAGGAGACTCAGGATTCAGGGCTTTGACTCTTCGTTTTCCCACAGGAAAACTGCAGCAACAAACACGTGACCCGGAAAAGGGTCAGTTCTTATTTTTAGCCTGAAACAGAAAGAGGTGCAAGGACTGGGAGATTTGTCAGGGCTCTTGGAGCCTTGGGCTGGCTCTTCCTCAGGACTGCCTCTCTGAGAAGTGGGGCCTGGCGGGGAGGCCCCTCATTCTTGGGTCGAGGAGGAAACCAGGCAGATGGAGGTGTGGTGCCCTCCAGGGTTTGGCAGAATCAAAATGGCACCTCAGAGGGGTGAATATAACCAGCATTTATGGACGTGGGGACTTTTCTTTGTGAAGCCCAGAGATACTCTGCAGACTGCCCCATCCTTTGGTTGTTGGGTAACTTCTGATGGGTGTGGCGTTTGTGCAGCTTAATTTTTGGCTCTTTGTAATTCTGATTTGATCCTTGTGTCGAGTTTAGTCACTGAATGGCTTTCAAGATGGCAGGGGCCATTCAATCGTTCTTGGTTTACTCATTCATTTATTCACTAAACAAACCCATACTGGGGTCTTCTGTGTGCTGGGACATGTAGGTGCTAGATTCATATCCTGTGTACCAAGATGAGGCCCCACTCTCAGGTTGCTCATAGCTGAGTGGTTCATTGCAGCCTTTTGTACTTGAGAGAGAGGGGCAGAGGGAGTTATGGGGCACAACAGCTTTGCCGACTAGTCTATGGTATCTTTTAGCTCGTCTTCTGGAAGAGTCCCCATGACAATATGGACATGAAGCGTGGCCAGAATTAGCATCTCTTCAATTCTCTCTCCTTATCCTCCATTAATTGTACAGAATAAGAAAAATGTGTACCTCTGATAGTTAATTTTATGTGTAAACTTGACTGGGCCAAGGGGTACTGAGATATTTGGTCAAACATCATCCTGAGTGTTTGCTGTGAGGGTATTTTTGAATGAGATTAACATTTAAATTGACTGACTAAATAAAGAGATTGCCCTCCCTAAGGCGGGTGGGCCTCATCCAATCAGTTGAAGGCCAGACTAGAACAAAACTCCCTAGAATAAGAGGGGATTCCTACTGCCCACCTGCCTTCAAACTGGAACATTGTTTTTCTCCTCCCTTTGGACTTAGACTGAAACAGCTCTTCCTGGGTCTTGAGGCTGCCGGCAAGGGAACTATCCCATAAGCTCTCATGGTTACCCAGCTTGCTGACTAGATCTTGGGACTTGTCAGTCTCCATAATGGTGTGAGCCAATCCTTTACAGTAAATCTCTTTCTGTGTTTACATACATCCTACTGGTTCTGTTTCTCTGGAGAATGCTAATACAGAACCTGAGCACAAAACATAGTTCTTGGGTCAGCCAGCTTCTGAGATCTGAGGATGCCCACCATCCCTTACACCCAAAGTGCTGCCCATCAGTCTGGCTTCAGAAGGAAGAGCTGGAAGGATGAGGTAGGATGGTACTCCGTCAGGGCAGCTAGGAAATTGGTCACATCTCCCCTGCTTGCATGCAGGAAATGGAGTCCCTCCTTCAGGCCTGTTGGCGGCCCTGTGAGCCCAAGTTCACGGCACAGTCAGATAGGGGCTGAGCTTCATTCCTCCACTGGCCTGGTGGAGGGGGAAGAGACCTGGATGCAGAGCAAGAGACGAGGCTCTGGGCAGCATCTCTCATGGAAGAGGCAAGCCTGGAGGGGCTGGTTCTGGGGCCTCCACTCAGAAGTCTGGGATTCAGTGCTGAGGTTGGTGGGGGCTGCAGAGCACTTTATGGATACAGTTTTATCTGTGAAACTCCAAAAACTCCTCTTGTGTCAAATGCTTGTTGAAAAAGTAGGTTCAATCTCTATGTTTTATAATTCACGGCCTCAGGGCCCCGTTAGGCCCTCTCAGAGCATTCGCTGAACAGCCCGTAGCAGGAAGAAGAGCTGATCCCTCTTCTGAGGCCTTCAGGAAAGATCTAGAATGGGAGACAGTTCCACTGAGTCTTGAGGGATAGTCATTATGGGTAGGAAATAGTCCAGTTGATTTCTAGAGGCAGTTTGCCGGAAACGTGTAACCCCAGTGGGTTCTGGAAACCTGTCAAATAAAAGATAATCCCTCACGGAGGATGATCTCCCCTGATGTGGAGTTAACACTGGTACTGCAGTGAAAAGTAATCACATCGGGGGGTGGGGGGGACAGAGCAGCTACGGTGGCTGACACCCAGACCCGGCGCAGCTGTAGCCCCAGGCGGCTGGACGTGCGCCCCGCAGAGCGTCCCCCCGTCTGGCCACCTTCACGGCTGTGCACGCGTCCCTGGACGGCTTCCCTGGCTGACAGCAGGGCTGAGGGGCAGACGAGTCGATATCAGGGCCCACGTCCCCAACCTCCTCGAGTGTGGTTTTCTGCTCCTCCCAAGTGGGGCTCAGGACCAGGAAGCAGGGCTCTCAGAGGGGCTATGGCGGTGCTCCCGCTGCCCCAGGTTCCTGGAGGACTCAAATGGGATAGTGCATTCTCGGTGCAGACCCTTTCTGTTGGTAGCCTCCCCAGGTCATGTCAGCAGAAGGCTCTCATTCAGTGTTCTGGAGACAAGGGCCAGGAAATCACAGAATGAAGGCTGGCTGGAGGGATGGCGGGTTCATTCACTCAGCAGCTACCCCCCGAGCACCTGCTATGGGCTGACCTTGGAAAGTAGCATCTTGCAGGAGAGGCTCGGCGCGTCTGCATGATCTGTAGTTGGAGATGGAATAGGCTAAGTGCTCGGCCAGCCGGGGTGCAGGGGCGGGAGAGCTCCCGTGGAACAGCGGCTGCAAGGTACCAGCTTCAGAGGCAGAACTAGCCAAAGCAGCGAGTGCTCCCCTGCTCTGGTGGGCCCAGGCCTGATCCCAGGGCTCCTGACAGTTGCCAGGCTGTGGGCTTCTGCTGAGAAGGACTGCAAGTGTTTATGCAGAAAGCCTACCCTTCCAGGCACTGGGTCCTCCTGGCCAGAGATAAAGACATCTGAGTTTTTGAGCGTCTGGCAGATTCTTTTGCATTTCTTCTTTTTCTTGGAGTCCACAAGCAGCTCTGGGACCCCTCCTGGGGAGAGGGAACCTGGTAGAGCTTGTCCTGGGCCTCTCACTGAGCTTACCTTCCCCACTCCCCGCCCTTGCTGGTTGGAGGTCCTCTGCCCCCCTGCTCCCCATCTGCATCCTCTCCTGGGTACCATGGGGAAGCCTCTGTGGAAATGGGTCAAAGTTTTTGCTGCAGGGCTGAGGCCAACCCAGCTGGGGAGGGACAGATGAAAGGCCTCCCCTGAGGGGTGTAGCCATGCTGTTTGGGGCATTTTGGGGCAGCCTGTGTGTCTTTCATGTCTTCAGGATTCGGGAGCATCCCAGGGGGAAGCTGGATTGTGTAAATCACATACCTCAAGTTGTGTAACTGTACTCAATGCTCTTCGCTTCTCTGGAATTCCTGATTTGGCTTTCTGTTTAAATACTTCACATCTGTTTTTTTTTTTTTTTTTAAGATTTATTTATTTATTTATTTATTTATTTATTTATTTAAGAGAGAGAGAGAGAGAGAGAGAGAGAGAGAGAGAGAGAGAACGGGAACTCAGGGGGAGGACCAGAGGGAAGGGCAGAGAGAGAATCTCCAGCAGACTCCCTGCTGAGCACAGAGCCTGACTCGGGGCTCGATCTCAGGACCTTGAGACCATGACCTGAGCCGAAACCAAGAGTCGGACACAACTGACTGAGCCACCCCGGCCCCCCGATACTTCATGTCTACCTCAGGGGGGCTGCTCACGGTCTCAGGGAAGGTGTGGAGAGGGATGAAGGCATTGAGTTTTTCTTCTCGTTCCCTCCCGTCCCCCACTGCTGGGTCCAGGCCGGCCGGTGCTCTTCCTGGCCACGTGGAGGGAGACTGCCTGGCCGGTGGACATCCTAGTGGGACACAGGGCAGTAGTGAGCCTTTCCTCCTTCCCACTGGCCCCGGCACGGCCCTGGCGCTCTGCTCTCCTCGCCCCTCCTCCCGGGCTATTTTCCCTTCTGAACTTTGGAAAAGCATCTTAAACAGTTTGGCCTGGTTGTTTCTTTGCTGCTAGTTTTTCCTTCTTCCTCACACCGTTTTCTGGAAAGCTGGACCTGCTAGCTTCTATTCTAGGAGGCCCTTGACTTTACAAACCCACGAAGGAGGGAAAGTCAGTCTTCGAGAGCGGTCCTTTAGAAGGGGGCTCCTCTTGGTTTTATGTTGGATTTCTCCTGGGATCCTGGGGCTTAAGGTTCAGAGGTTTCAACTTTCCTGGTGACACTTAGGTCTGTAAACCTTGTTCCCTGTCATTGGGCACTGCAGCGTTAGCTGTCTTGGCGCTAAGGATGTCTAAGTGACCCTGTGGGAGGCTGGGGGAGAGGGACTTTTAGTCCCTTGGGTTGGGAGTAGTGGGAAATCTTGTTATGCATCTGGGTCAGTGGCCTGTTGATGGGCATGCAGGCCTTCTGCACCCAGGGACCAAACTGATGGGCATAGATGCTGCCCATGTAGTTGGTTAACAGCTGAAGGCACAAAGCAGTTAAGGAGGCAGTTTTTCTGTGGATGGTGTAGGTTTTGTAAAGTCGGTCTTCTAGAAGGGGTTCTACCACTTGTGAGGCATCTGGTATCGGCAGGGGGGAGATTTAAGTCACCTGCCTGCCAATGGTTTCTCATTAAGACACAGTTAATTGGTTCATTTGGGGGTACGGTTATTACGGAGAATTGTCTACATGCAATTAGAGGTGGGATACCATCTAGTGCTGTCCTGGATTTACTGGGTAAAGAGATCGTACCTTGAAACCAGCAGAAGGAGGAGCATTAGAGACACCCTGGGAGTTTTGTCCAAGTCGAAAGGCCTGGGTCCCACCCTGGTACCTGAAGTCAACGAGAGCAGGAGAACCAAGAACCAATTAAAGAGCTGGTCTTCGAGGCTTGAGACTGGGTCTGGGCTTGCTCGGCCACGTACAGGATGGATACATTTGAGCCTGAGACGGTCCGGGTTTCTCAGGAGAGGCCATGTCCCAGGAAACCCAGGACCATTGGTCACCCTACCTCTCTGAGCCTTTGTTTCTTTCTGCATAAAGTGAAGGAGTTGTACAAAAGGCCAAGAAGGGCCTTTGCATTTTTAATATTCTAACCGGAACCCCCTCCCTTCCTTGTCCAATAACTGAATCTTCTAAGCCCCTTCCATCTGTGACTCTAGGCTGTGACTCTAGAGAGGTCACTGTACATGTGTGACATTAGGCAGACTGTTCACCCCTGATCTACAGGATGAGTCCACTACACCTTATGGGCTTGGTGTAGAACCAGAGTCTCCTCCGAAGTGGGTGTGGTGCGAGGGCAGCACCCCGAAGTTCCCTAGGGAATAGCAACAGAGCAAACACAGTGGTGAAGGACACAGCGTGTCTCTGTCCCGTCGTGCTGGCGACCAGGAAACCCTCGGGGCTTGAACGGCTTCAGCTAGCAAGCGAGGCCTCACGCTTTAGTTCCTAGGCCACGGGAGGTGGGCAGGGACCTGGAAGAGGCCATGCCAGGCTCAGGTCTCCACGTGCCCTCCGAAGGGTGGTCCCAGAGCCCCCTGGCGGGCTCTTGTAAGGGGCTGTGACTGGAACAAGCCAGATGTCACAGAGCAGAAGCATGTGTGCTATTAAAGGGGTAACGGCTTTGAATAAAGTAACTGTCAGCTGCCTTTTGACCCATATTCTAGAAAGCGTGAGACTGTGTGGGATTCCAGGAGGGCTTTCTCCCAGAGCCCCGGAGCCCTCCTTGGTGTGCTGGAGACATGTCAGATTCCCAGACAGCCAAATCCAATGCTCACGTAGCTGAGGTCCAGGGATGGCCCATTTGTTTCCTGGGCCACCAAAGATTGAGGTCTGCCTTTAGACCATTTGGCCTATCGTAACCAGAAACAGACCACCTGCCTTCCATCTTCTGACAGTTTTCAGAGTTTGGGGGCATTTCCCTCTTCATGCTGCTCAGTTCTGGGCCAAGCAAGTCCCAAATGAAAGAGGCCGCAGGGCCCAGAGAGCCCTGCATTTCCCAAAGGCACCCACACATTTTCTTTGGCTCCTCCGCAGTGTTTGGGGACCCGGCCTGGGGCTCAGCACCCCATCACCACTGAGTGTAATCCCTGCAGGGGTCTGTGGAGGGAATTTCCCAGACAGGCAGAGCACAAGTGTCCCTTCCTGGAGGGCGTCAGCGCAAGGCGTGTGTGTCCTCAGAGTGGTCCTGCCTCTGTCTTCCAGGCAGGCCTGGCCTCCCCCGAGACCGCCGAGCAGCTCATCATCGCCCTGGAGCCCGAGGCGGCCTCCATCTACTGCCGGAAGCTGCGGCTGCACCAGATGATCGAGCTGAGCAGCAAGGCCGCGGTCAACGGGTACAGCTCCGGTGACACAGTGGGAGCTGGGTTTGCACAGGGTACCTCCTGCTCTCTCTCTCCCCTCCCTGCTCGCTCCCCTCCCACCCCTGCATGGTTCTTGGCCCTGATTACTGAAAGGCCCTTAGCACCGTAATGAAGAATCAAGATGCCCCCAGAGAGGTCAGCTGTAAGCACCTCTGTCCTCGGCCCCTCGACCTGGCCTCCCCAGGGCCCCTCGGAGACTCCGCAGTAGTTACCCCGGGGTCATCACCTGCCCACCCGTGTGCCTTGGGCTGGGGGAGGGTGCTTCTCTCTAAGTACCTGACAGTGGCCCTGAGAGCAGCTCTTGGCCTGACGTTTTACTAGGCTCTTAATTTTTCTTGTTCATTAACTGATTCTTAATCTAATCCCACTTGCCTGTTATTAATTCCTCCATTAAGACTGTTGATTTACTGCTGACTCACTCACTGGGGCCGCTTCGTGTGTGGTTAGCTCATTATGTGTCTTAGCTGTGAACCTGGCAGAGTTGAAAATACAGATGAACGGGGCTGAGTCTTCCTGACCCGGCTGATGCACATTTAGCTGTGGGACATAGTACCGCCTAGGGGGAGCCAGGATGGGCGTTAAGGAACTTTTCCGCTTTTTTTTTTTTTTAAGATTTTATTTATTTGACAGAGAGAGACACAGCGAGAGAGGGAACACAAGCAGGGGGAGTGGGAGAGGGAGAAGCAGGCTCCCCGCGGAGCAGGGAGCCTGATGCGGGGCTCGATCCTGGGACCCTGGGATCATGACCTGAGCCGAAGGCAGACGCTTAATGACTGAGCCACCCAGGCGCCCCAGGAACTTTTCCTCTTTAACATTTACCTGTATGCAAGTTGGTCACAGTCTCGGTCCTCAGATCTGTTTTCCCTTCTATCTGGGGCTCTATGAGTGGTGCAGACACCCTAGGTCAGGGTCAGAGCTACCAACGTGAGCGAGCACAGGCACTGATGGGAGTGCTGTGGGTGCTGTTCCCAGAGGAGACCTCGGGGCAGAAAGCCACCCATCCCCGTGCCCACCCCATCCTGGAAGGCCCAGGAGGAGGAGGAGGAGGAGGAGGAGGAGGAGGGAGAACATTAGCGGGAACTACCGCCTCCTGTTCCCCCGACAGCCTGGGTCCAACTTTTCCTTGGTCCCCACACCTGAGGCCTATGTCTGCACTCTCCCACAGCGAGGGGGCCCTGGCTCCGCCTTCGCACGGCCCTGCGTCCTCTCCTCCAGAATTCTCCTCTTCCTCTTCACCCGGTCATGCTGCCCCAGAGGTCGCCACTCTGCATTTTCAACCGGAGACGGAGGAGTCGGTGAACCTCAGCCATAAGACAGTGGCAGAGAGTTCGCTGGTCTGGTCCCCAGGTTGCTGCCCCAGGCTGCCGGGGCTGAGGGCTAGCACCTCACACCTGACTCACCCGGGGCGAATGGAAGCTGTTGCCCTTCAACTTGATTTGCCTTTTTTTGGGCAATGCTTGGCCTCCACCGGAGTATGGCAAGGCTAGCCTTCCTGCTAACTAAATCAAATGTATTAATGTTTTAAATACTCAGAATGACATATTTATTTAAATTATCTTCATCGTTTTCATGGGAAAAGAGACGCACAACCGACTGGGCTTCCTGCCTTACGTGCGCACTCTTACTGGTTCACACACACACACTCAGGTCAGAACTAGCTAATCGTAGCGCAGCTTTTCTTAATACGTCCTAAGTGTAACACTCACATTTGAAGGGGAAACTGTTTTCGAATGCTTGCCTTCCCCGAGAGCTCAGTTTTGGGGTTCCTTTCCTTTAACTTATCCTGTCTGCCTCCACGCTGCTCCTTGTCTGTGTCCCGTGCCTTGTGGAATTTGCTCTCGTCTTGCGCTCCGAAGGTCTTTTTGGTTTTTGACATCCTCCCACTGTTGGCCATGACCCCTCAGAGGGGCAGCGAAGCAGGGGTTCTAGCTCAGCCTTGTTTTACAGTTATGGCCTGTCTCCCAGAAGGAGGGGGCGCTGCCTCGGGAGGCCTGGCAGGGCCCTTAACCAGGAGCTCCCTGGTTGGAATTAGGGCCCTGAGCCCCCCGGGGCTGTTCTCTGCCCTCTGATGCTCCTCCATGACAGATGCCCAGTGGACACTACTGAGGGGAACGGGGCTGGCCTCTGCCTCCAGCATCACAGCGTTGCTGTCCATATTATTTTGCACCAAAAGAATTTCATGAGATCAGTAAAGGATCCCCTTTTTATAATCTTGGGCTTAATTTGCCTAAAAACATGGTAATTTTTTTTTTGAGAGCTCAGAACATGTTTTATTAGTCTGGCTTGATCATTTTTTTATGAATGACATCTAGATTGTTTTAGCAAACCAAATGCCCATTATAAGGTCTGCAATAGAAGTTCATCTGGAGCCAGTGCTGGGAACAGGAGAGAGGCCCTGAGTTTGAGGACCCCTCCCAGGCCTGCAGAAACTCTTTAATCAAGACGGCCTCATCACTGAACGCCAAGGCCCGAAGAATTTAAGAGCTGATGGCTCTTGCTGTTCTAATCCCCAGAGAAGACACTGTTTTGCAAACACGGTGCTCCTTGCTAGAAGAGGGTAGAGGGTCAAGGGTCCTTAAGTGGATGACCAGCAACAGATGGATTTGTAGGGCAATTCAAAGTCAGCAGCACCAGTTTTTAGGAACTAGAAAAATTGGTGGTGGGGGGGGGGAGGCAAGGTTGTGGGATGGGGCAGCAGAGCAGTGGACAGAACCTTTATCTGTAAAATCAGGCGTTGCTCTAAATTGTTCATTGTAGTGATCATTTGTTGGGTACCGAGTCTCATAGTTGGTGCTTTGCCTTCATTATCACCTCCTGTGTGCTGGGCATCACACTGGGTGCTGAGATAAAATCAGAGAACCAGTCCCTGCTCTGCCTGTGAGGAACTTAGGCCAAGTGTTATTATCCCCATTTTATGGATGTGGAAACTGAGGCCCAGAGGGGTTACGTGATTTGCCCCAATGGGCACCTTGGCTGTGCCCTGCTGATCCCCAGATACCCTCTCACAGCACCTTTCTCATCTCTTACGTTCGTGTTCTGCTTTGTCACTGTAAGTTGTTGAATCTCAAAGGCATGAGGGCCCACGGTCCAAGGGTGGATGTGGAGCTGCAAGACAGAGTCGTGGGAACTGCAAGCCCCTTAACCTCGTCCGACCTGGTTTCCTCCCTCCTCTGAACACAAGGACGATGATCTGTGCCCTGTCTGCCTCCCAGGGCTGCGGGCGGCCTGTGAGGGATGCAGTCGCCCCACACAAAGCCTCACAGCCACTAAGTGGCCTGAGCCACAGCCGTGTTACTCCCCAGCGTTAGCAGAAAGGCGGCCAGGGCTTCGCGAGGTTCCGAGGGCCCGCCCTGTGGCTGAAGCGCCGCCTTGTGGCTGAAGAGCATACTGGCTTCCCCTGGGTCGGGAAATGGCTCCAGTCCCTTTCATCCAGGATCCAGATTAGGAAAACATCCCCGACATTCCTGGCATCAGACAGATCTGGTTCCTTGAGGTGAAATTGGTGAAATTTAACCAAATGCACTGCAAGCTTCTTGGCAGACAAGTTCCTCCCCGGGACAGCAAAGCCAGGAATCTGGTCGATTTAGTAACCCCTAAGAAGTGTCACCAGGGGAAGGGCTGCTTCTTCTCCAAGGCGAGTTTCCAGCAGGGCGCAGGCCAGGCTGCCATGCAATGAAGAGATGGAGGCTGGTGGAACCGGTCCGGCTTTGTGTTTCCCAATGTTGTATTTATGTAATCCTTTTGGTCAAGTGTCGCTAAATGTTCTGTCCCTAAACCTCCTCATGCTGTTGCCTCCACGGACTGCAGATGACTGCCCGCTTGTTCATGCTTTCTTACCCATCATTTTCTTTCTGTCGGCCACTAGCTAAGGAGCACATACGGCGTAATCGGCAGAGTCGGACCTTTTTGGTGGAGAATGTCATAGGAGAAATCTGGTCCGAGCTGGAGGAAGGTAGCGTCCTTGAATGTCCTTTGCCCTTGCTGGATTTATTCTATATTGTTGGCAAAAATGCATTCCTGTTGGTTCCTTTGGCACGTGCGGAAAATGTTCAGAATCAGGTGGTTTTTAAAGACCACCCACCCAAGGAGAGCTCTTTCGGAGCTATAACTTTGCATGTTATAAAACCATACAGACTCTTTAGAAGAAAAGTGGGAATTGGAGCTCCCCAGTTCCGGGGTAAGTCTTGTGTTAAATAGCAGGTCATTTTACGGCGCTATAAACCTTGGCAGGAAGTTGTCCCTTGTACGTGCCAGGGACGCAGCCGAGTGTCACAGGACAGCTTCCTTCTTACAGATCCACTCATCCGGGTTCTTTACCATCCATGCTAACTGGCACTCCTGGGCAGACATTACTGCATTCTCTTCAGTCACGAATAACTTGGCTGTGCAGCTAATTTGCAAAACCATCGTGTTAATGAGAAGGGTTGACGGGGGTTGTTGGGTATACCAAGTCGTCACCCCCCAGCTTGTTTCACGATGGGGCTGACAAGCGGTCTGTGTAAAAGATGGCTGTCTTTGTCCCAGGTGACAAGTATGTGGTCGTGGACAGTGGCGGGGGCACCGTAGACCTGACCGTCCATCAGATACGGTTACCGGAGGGACACCTGAAAGAACTGTATAAAGCAACAGGTGAGCCCCTGCATGGCTGATTTTCTCATTCCTGAGCTGTTTCTCTCATGTCAGATTTCTCTTGGTACTTCCTTCTCTCGGTTGCTACCAGCATGTGGGATTCTAGGCCCGAGAGGGTTCCTGTGTGGAACTGAGGAGCAGAATGCATTTAAATGTTCTTTAAAACACAAACGACTGTAACTTGGGATTTGGCATAAAATGAGCCTGTTTTAGATCCTGGACAAGGGAATCTTTTTCTGAAAGTTCTGGAAGGATCTGATTGTCACCTGTGATTTCGTGCTCTGGTTAAGCTTTCTAGGGAGGTTTCAGGACACCTGGTCTTGGATCAAAGTTGCCAAAGCAAGCGACAGGCTCTCTCCCTCGGTGGGGGTGGGATGATGAGTCATTAACAGATCACGGGGTCTAGGTGGGCCTCCTGATTTTCAGACCCTGTCCTTAGATTTCTTGGGTGGGAATACTATGTTGCTCATACTTAGTTATATGTATCCATTTTATTTAAAATGAAAGTGATTTTGTGGGGTGCCTGGCTGGCTCAGTTGGTAGAGCATGTGACTCTCCATCTCGGGGTTGTGAGTTTGAGCCCCATGTTGGGTGTAGTGATGCCTTAAAAATAAAATCTTTTAAAAATAAAATAAAATGTAATTGAATTTAAACAGCTTGTTGACAGGTGATTCTGTAGGAAAAAGTTTCTCCGCCCAGAAGAAGAACCTAAGGGTTTTAAAGCATAAGTAAAAATTTAGAGCTACAATCTGCTAACTGGGTCTAAGTCACTCTACTTGATGTTTCTGAGAAGAACACAGGGTAGGCTGTTTCTCAGAGTTTGGATTCAGTTTCTGGCAGTTTCTGACATGGGGGGGGTCTCTCCTTTTGTTCTTGACCCAGGTGGACCCTATGGATCCTTAGGAGTAGATTATGAATTTGAAAAACTTCTGTGTAAAATATTCGGAGAGGATTTTATCGAACAATTCAAAATCAAGCGTCCCGCGGCCTGGGTTGACTTAATGATTGCATTTGAGTCTCGTAAAAGGGCAGCAGCCCCGGACCGAACAAACCCACTGAACATCACCCTGCCCTTCTCCTTCATTGACTACTACAAGAAGTTCCGCGGGCACAGCGTGGAGCATGCCTTGAGGAAGAGCAAGTGAGTCGGACTCACCAATGGCTTAGGTCATTCTAGAGGGTGGGTCATGTTGATGGGAAGGAAGAAGGGGGTGTGGACTCTGACTTCCAGTCCTACAGAGAAGCTGTGTGACCTGGGGCAAGTGACTCAACTTCCCTGTTCCTCAGTTTTGCATCTGGAAAACGGAGATGATGTTTCCACTTACCTCAAAGGGTTGTCGTGAGGATGACATGAATTCCTATGTTAGGCACTTAGCACAATGCCGGGGACCTGGAAAGTACTATTTTTGTGTTAGCTTTTATTATGTACTAATAATTATAAGCTTTGTGAAAGCAGGGAATTTTGTGTGTTTTGTACCAGTATCTACAACAGATTCTGGTACAGACATAGAAGGTGCTCAGTAAATATTTGTTGAATGAATCCCGTGGGATTCTGGGTTTCCTGCTAGTCTGAGTCTCTTGGCTGCAGGCAAGTGTTTGTAGTTCAGCTTGTTGCAAAATGAACATTTGGAAGCTGTTTTAAAGCTGAATTACAAAATTAATAGACAAAAATCATAGGTTTCTCAAAGTCTTTTTAGAGTGGAAAATTTCAAATATTTTCTGGGCAAAATGAGCCTCATTATTCAGCTTCAACAACTGTCAGTTCCTGGCCAACCTAAATCCTCGCGTAACCTCCCACAAGCATTTTAAAGCAAATCTGATCATCATCTAATCCATAAATATGTCAGTATGTATCTTTAAGGGGGATAAATTTAAAATGATAACCCTGACACTGTTATCACGAGCACACTTAAAATGAGTCATTCTTCAATGTCCTCAAATACCCAGTTAACATTAAAATTTCTCCCATTGTCTTATAATTTTTTTCAGTTTGCATTAATATCCAAAAGGTGGCTACACACAGCAATTCTCTGATCTGCCCCTGCCCCTACATCCCACTTAATATATAGGTCCCCCTCTTGTTTTTTTCCTTATGGTTTATTAGATGATAAAGCTGATTGTCCCATAGCGTTTCCTCCAGTCTGGGGTTTTTGCTCATTGCACGCCCATGTAACATGTTCGGCCCCCTGGTATTTTCTTACAAATTGGCAGATTGAGCTGGACATTTGGTCAGAGTCAAGTTTAAGTTTTTGGCAAGCCTACTACATGGGTGGGGTGGGGGTAATATTTCCCCCTTGCTTCACGTCAGGGAACACGTGCTGTTTGCTGGTTGCTTCTTTTGAGATGCTAGCAGCCTTGGAGGGTTGTTGCCTAGGTCTGTTATGCTAAGGAGTGGCCCCTTAGTCTCTCACTCCATCTGCATTTGTTAGCTACATGCTTCTGGAGAGAGAAACTCTTCTCCTCAGTGGTTTGGTTGCCCTGAAGTACAGTTCATATAGGAAAGACAAGACAAATGCTTGGTTCTTTCCTTTCATTTATAAATTTTTTGTTGAAAATATTGTTGATTTCCTAGCATTCTCCTAAGTGACAAATGCATTTTTTTTCTTTTGTGGGGACTCAAGGGGAGTATCATTAAGATTTCACAGATATAGGCATATTTGATGTATTTTTTAAACCATGGCGGTTGTATCCTGATTGAGAGTCAAAATGCCCCATCTTGGCCAGTAGGAGCCTCTTCAAGTTGGCTCCCGAGTCCCGTTGATTTGACGTTTTGGTCTGACTTCTGGTTAGAGAAGATGCTCCTGGCTCATCTTCTGTATTCCCTATCCCAGACCTGCAATCAGCCATTTCTCTAAAAAGCTTGGGTTCTGTATAAGGGAAACAAAGTAGATACGATTTTAGCTCTTCTTGCCCTTGGAGCAGGGTCCTGGCCAGACTCTTACCAGGCTCCTGTTCTCTCTGTCCACCAGCTCCCCTCCAGAGGTGCTTGCTCTGAGTTGAACCCCAAGTCCTGCTCACACAGTTCTGGGGCTGGTCCACTCTCCTTCTGGAGAGACTGGCCACAGCCAGCCACTGGGTCATTCCACATCATCCCACATTGTCCTTTGGCCAAGGCCACAGAAAGACCGCCTGGTCGGGCAGCCCTGGCAGCATCTAGAATGTGATGCTAGGAAGCGGCTGGTGCATGCTTTGCTTCAGGGACAGAGACACCATTTGCTTGGCCTCTTTGAACTTGAGAATGGGCGGGGTATGTGCTGCAGTAAACAGTCCCTGGCATTCCTTTAGTGCCAGAAAGTTTCCAAAGTGTTTTCACAGACGTGGTATGTAACTTCATCTTCACAACAACCCCTGCGAGGGAGGTAAGACAAGTTGTACTATCCTTGATTTCCAGACAAGAGACTGGGGCTCAGAGAAAACGCAGCCCAGCTTGCCCCAAAGTCCCGCAACCTCTGAGTGGTGGAGGCCATCCTGGAGCCCAGTGATCCTGAATCCCTGTCCAGTGCTCTTTCTGTTCCATGCCATTGCTTTGGACGTTCTATGCCTTTGACAGAGAAAGGGGCATCCTGGTAGGCTTAGGCTCGACACGGTCATGGGACAGGTGCCTGCAGGGCTGAAGGAAATGCACCTGAGCACCCAGGCTTGTAGCCTCATGCAGCAGCACAGTGGACACGTCACATGAGCCTTTAATGGACTCGAATCGGACTATTGTGCCATTAAAAAATGTCATTCAAACGAGAAAGATCCCTTTAATTCTTTCCCTGTATTTTGCACTAGACTTTGGCTTCCACCATCCCAAGGGCCACAGCCCAAAGCAAAGAGAAACAGAAGACGCTGTGTCTTAGCTTTTGAGCACCTAAGGGTCCAGGTTCTGGCAGTTGAGGATATTTCCAAGGCCTTTTGAACCCTTCTACCCCCTCCAGTGTGACAGCTCTTCTGACAGGGCCCATCTCTGTGCACATAGACTGGGTACTGTTCACACGCTCAGTGCTTATTTCTCTCTGTGCCACACCCCCCACAGCGTGGATTTCGTGAAGTGGTCCTCACAAGGGATGCTGAGGATGAGTCCAGATGCCATGAATGCTCTTTTTAAGCCAACCATTGACAGCATCATTGAGCATCTCCGTAAGTATCAGCCAGGGCTCGGCCACTCAGTAGGGCAGAGCCAGGAATGGGGACTGAATTTTCTAGCATCACTAGCTAGTGTGTGTGAAGTCAGGTTGGCAGGGGGTCTGGGGCTGGGAGCCACAGGTCGGGGCCTGGGCAGGAGCAGACGGGGCCTGGGCATGTATGGGGGAGCTTTCTGGGCAAGGGCTCTCCAGATCCTCGCCCTCAGGTACTATAAAGCAGCCCAGAGCCTGTCTTCACCTGGGCCTTGAGTTTGACTTCAAAAGTCAGGATGCTGGGAGCTCTGCAGTAATATTGTCCTGGAGTGACAGGGCCTAGGGAATGTATAGTCTTTGCTTCATCAGGATGCAGTAGGAACCATAATGTCTGCTGTGGAGGAGGGACAGTTATGTGGACCAAAGAAAGGTCTCCTGCGAGGGGGCAAACAGAGTCCGGCCATGCAGTTACTGTGCTACCTCAGTGGCCCTCACTGGGGACACGCGGTAGACTCACTGGGGACCTTTCTCAGTATCCCGGCCCCCCATCCACTTCCCACCCCACACCTACCAAATCAGAACCCCTTTGAAAACCACAGGACAGTTTTTAGAACAGCCTGCCTTGACTGACTTAACAGGACCACAGGCTTGGAGAACGTTAGCAGTCTTCCTTCATGCCTAACAAATTACTACTTAGAACCATCACCATCTAGCCGTAAAAATGAGTGTCTGCTCACCAGCAGCTTTGGTTTTTATTCCTGAGCATACTGGCGTGCAAACCCCTTTCTTTTTTTTTTATTTTTTTTAAAAGATTTTATTTATTTATTCATGAGAGACAGAGAGAGAGAGAGAGAGACAGAGGCAGAGGGAGAAGCAGGCTCCCCGCGGAGCAGGGAGCCCGATGCAGGACTCGATCCCAGGACCCTGGGATCACGACCTGAGCCGAAGGCAGACGCTTAACCGACTGAGCCACCCAGGTGTCCCAAACCCCTATCTTGTAAAGACCAGCTCTACAAAAATTCTGCCCAACCAGCTCAGCCACGTCTGTTCCCCACGTTCTCAAGGCCACCAGTGCCCCTTGGCGGCTGGCTTTGGTGACAGAACGCTGTCCCTCCCTCTTTGTTTCCAGGGGACCTGTTTCAGAAGCCTGAGGTGTCCACGGTCAAGTTCCTCTTCCTGGTGGGAGGCTTTGCGGAGGCAGCCCTCTTGCAGCAAGCGGTACAGGCTGCCTTCGGCGACAAGTGCCGCATCATCATCCCCCAGGACGTGGGCCTCACCATCCTCAAGGGCGCCGTCCTCTTCGGCCTGGACCCCGCGGTCATCAAGGTGCGCCGGTCGCCGCTCACATATGGGGTGGGCGTGCTGAACCGCTACGTGGAGGGCAAGCACCCCCCCGAGAAGCTGCTGGTGAAGGACGGTACTCGCTGGTGCACCGACGTCTTCGATAAGTTCATCTCCGCCGACCAGTCGGTGGCCCTGGGGGAGCTGGTCAAGCGGAGCTACACCCCGGCCAAGCCTTCCCAGCTGGTCATCGTCATCAACATCTACAGCTGCGAGCACGACGACGTGAGCTTCATCACCGACCCGGGGGTGAAGAAGTGCGGCACGCTCCGCCTGGATCTCACGGGGACCAGCAGCACAGCCGTGCCCGCCCGGAGGGAGATCCAGACCCTCATGCAGTTCGGGGACACAGAGATCAAGGCCACGGCCATCGACATAGCCACCTCGAAGAGCGTCAAGGTTGGGATTGACTTCTTAAATTACTAACAGACCCGCCCCGCCGCCTGCAACCCCCACCCCCACCCCTGGACTCTGTTCCCCTGCATCTGCTGACCTCAACCCTGACTCTTCTTTCTCTGTCCTTGACCTTCAGCATTGCCCACCTGAATTTCAGCAGGGAAGATGGGAACGACTAGGGCTAGAAACAATTAGGGATTTTTGAGGGCACACTGGAATCAGCAAAAACTGTCGGAGGTTTGGGAATAAGAAATCTGAGGATCCTGGAAGAGCAGCTAGTTTTCATAGGTGCCCAGTGGTGAGACAGCCACCCGACAAGGGAGTCAGTCCGTTTCTGCAGCGGCGATTCAGCTTGCTTTGAACGGATCTCTGTTAGGATGCCCTAATCTATTTGAGACTTTTCTTTTTACGTTTTTTTTGGATGGCAGTCAATATAAAATGCTGTCCATCTGCAGTTAATTTCTTTTCATCATCATGTGATTAAAAGCGGTGATTCAGTGGGAGCTGGGAGCATGTGCAGCTGGTGGGAGAGGCCTGCCCACGCTGGGCACTATTTTAGGTTCTCATAATTTCAATTCTGAATAGGTTCAGTGAGGAGTAACGATCGTCTGAGCTAATCTACTAGGATTCGAGTGAGTGGGAGAGCTGATGCCCTCACTTTTCAGCAGGTGAAAGCTGGCTTCGAGCAAAGTGGGTATTTAGGCGCTGCTGACTTATCCCAAATCATATGCTGGGACATCATTCCCCAGATGCCAGATCCTGATTTCTGAATTCATAAAATAACTCAAGTTAACCTTAGTAGGCTTCTGTGTGAGGAAATGGGCTTGCAGTTTGCCTTGTTCACATCACCAAGCCCGGGAGTCTGGAACAGCCCCTCACCTTGACAAGGGTCCATATTATAAATTAACTCCCTTCTCCCCCTCATCTCCCAAAGAGTTTTGGCCCCGCATTCCCACATTTCAAAAAGAATACATTTGTGATACATGGGTAGAGAATCTGTACTATGAAATGTTTCACTAAAATCTTCAGTTTTTTAGGCGTATCTAAAAGGAATTCATAGATTTGTACTTGATGAATTCAGCCAGGTCGGTTCAAAGCTGATCTGTGGATCCCCTTGTGAGAACTGCCTGGGTGCCTCTTAAAAGCAGGTTTCTGGATCCTCTTCCTTTTACAAATTGAATTTGGGTCTTGGTGGGGGAGGAGGGGACCAGCATTTGCATTTTCAGTAGATACCACGGGGGACTCTGGTTCCATGGGAATCTGAGAACTCCTAACTTTAGGTTTTGTTGGAAGCTGAAGCACACACCAGCGCCTGCAGTCTCCCCCTTGGGGAGAGGGATTTTCAAGTGAAGAACCGGGGTCCCACACCCTGCCCTTTGTGAGTGGGGCTGGGGCTCCACCAGGCTTGGGGGTGGTGCTTTTAGCCCTCACAGGAATAGCCTGCAAAGGAGGAAGGTCGGAAGAAAGGGACCCTAAGAACAGATGAGGAACCAACTGGTGTCTCTGCTGGAACTCATTCCTATTTGAAATCCCTGGAGGCATGCATAATAAACGAAGGGAGGATGAGCTAAGGAACTCACTTCGAAGGCAAGCTGGATTCACAAACCCATTACCATAGCCAATATGCAGATTCGAAATAGCATTTCCAGTTTCATTTGAACATGTCTTTCCACACCGCCTGCTGCAGAATTCCCTGCTAGAATGTGAAACACGAACAAACCACTGACCTAGAGAATGCTAGTCACGTAACTTAACTTCTAGCAGGATTGCGCATCCAGGCACAGAGGTGTGTTTGCTGGGGTTCTCTTGCTGCCTGCTCTGCTTCAAAAGCTAAGTGTTCTGGGTCTTTCTTTGGTGTTGCCAGCCATACTCTGCCAATAAGACTTCTCAATTTAGTTATAAGTAATATAATTTTATGTACATACGATACTAGAATATTGTACAGAATCTTTATTTCTACAATGTGCTTTGTTAAAAAAAAAAACCAAAAGGAAAATGCTCTTTGAATTTTGTTGATGACATTGCTGCCTTTAATTTCCCGTGGCTTCATTTTTTAATTGCGCTTACTTATCCATTTGTACCCGATACTAAGCTTATGGACTATGTATGCGAGACTGAGCAAGAGTCAGAGGTGTGGAGGCTCCGAATACTCTGGAAAAAAGAAAAGGGACAACAGCTGGATCAACAGCTTCGTCAGACCTTGCTTCACTCACATCCTTCCCAGAAGCTCACAGTTTATATTGAAAGGAGCATAATCATGTATCGATTCTCCTGTCCAGTCTTTGAGAGCTGAACATTCTGGTTCTGTACGCCACGTGACTGTGCAGGACGACCTACGAAAACTCTCTGCGTCCCTGCAGGGTTGTCAGCCTCTTGTGGGGCAGAGCTGGGTCACTCTGACGGCCAGATGTGGTCCCCATGTGCCGTGTTGTCTGCACAAGAGGGTTCCAGGAAGGAATCAAGTGGGGCACAAATCCAGCTGTTCCACTCGATTAAGTGTAAGTGTGAGTAATTTAGTGAAGTCTTTTTTTTTTTTTTTTTGGCTAATGTAAGACCTTTCCCACCTTGCACTGAGGCTGTCTCCTTGTCTGATTTCTCTTTAGCGAGTTGGTTGAATTCTGCGCTGTTGGCAAGCAGGTGATGGAGAGAGGTGATAACTTTACCGGACTTTCTTCTGGCCCCAGAAATGCAGCCCCAATAGTCGAGCTTCTTAAAAGAAAGCCCCCAATCCATCCCTCCTCTCCCTCCTGCCCCCGGAAATACTGTAGAATGAGAACACTGGATAAATACACGTGGACACATTTTCTAATCTTAGAAAGTTTCTAAAAGGCCTGTTGTCTTGACCATTACTCAGCTGTCCCTGGAGTATTATCTGATGTTCATGTTTTGGAAGCAGACCTGTCAAAGGATCGCCTTTCTAACTGCCCTCTCTCTACACAGCAGGCATTAGTAAATGCTGAATGACAGACAAGTCACAGACAGACAAGATAGGAGAGAGAAGGAGACATACAGGCACTCACGCGGAGTTGAAGATTGAGTCCAGATTGAGTCTGGATTATGATTGAGTCCAGATTGCAGAGCCTGCCCGCCCCCTAGGATGTTATTTAGATCAAGTTTAGCTTTTAGAGTCTAGGTCTGGTTAATTGCCAGGGTGGCAAAGAATCGCATGCGCCAATATAAACAGGAGTCCAAATGCATTATTAGTCGAAGATCAAATTTCACACTGTAGAGTTGAAGTAGCTGTGAGTAAGCTGCGTATTTATGCTGGGAAATGACTAAGTGGATGACTCGTATAAAAGTTGTTGTCCGTTACGTCACACCTCTCATCTGCTTGGAACATGGAACTTTATTCTAAAATATCAGCCACTGGGGTCTTGTTCACTACAAGATAAATTCACACTCCACAGAACTTCACAGCTGTTCACAACTTGACGAGACTGTACCTGCAAACTCTGTCTTCACAGACGTCTAATAAAGCAAAAACTCTGCATCTCGTGTGGCCCCAATTTTTTTTTTTTTGCACTATGATTTTGTGAATGGAATTATAGATGCATCATTGCTGACTTCCTCCTCTGCCCCATCTCACTCAGATGGAGATTGAGTTTCAGGTCTTTTCTCAAATGTTACAAGCTTTTTAAATTTTTTTTTTTTTAATATTTTATTTATTTGC
>NW_022589731.1:13431183-13543678 GCF_004348235.1 Phoca vitulina | reverse complement strand
GAAGGCAGTCGCTTAACCAACTGAGCCACCCAGGCGCCCCCTTATTGACCATTTGTAATATCTGCCTTTTTATTTATTTATTTATTTATTTATTTATTTATTAAAATTTTTAAAGATTTTATTTATTTGACAGGGAGAGACACAGCGAGAGAGGGAACACAAGCAAGGGGAGTGGGAGAGGGAGAAGCAGGCTTCCCGCGGAGCAGGGAGCCTGATGCGGGACTCGATCCCGGGACTCCAGGATCATGTCCTGAGCCGAAGGCAGTCGCTTAACCAACTGAGCCACCCAGGCGCCCAATGTTATAAGCTTTTTAAAATTAACTTTCATTCCAACAAGACTGGCTCCTTTGTTTGCTGGGAACCAAGGCTCCATCCATGTTCCTGAGCCCCTTTTTCCTCCAAGCTACAGAAAGTGGTCTAGGCAGACAGAAGGCAGATGAGCCGGGGTGGGGGCACACAACTGCACCAGACCCAGATGCAGGTGGTTGAAGACAACGCGGAAGGGCCGAGGCCTGGTGCCTAGCCCTCCCATCCTGGCAGGCATGGCCCGCTGGCCGCTTCATCTTTATTCCAGGCTCTATGTCCGGGTCACCCTCCAGAGCTGGCTTTAGGAGCTTCCGGAGAGTCTGTAGTGGAGTCCTAAGGACACTGAAGGGGACTCAAAGGGGTTCTTCCTAAGTGGGCAGCTTCACCAGCCTTCATCTGAATTTCAGCTCCGGGGAAGTAGAGGCAGGTAAGGCTGGGAGAGGCAGCAACACAAACAAATCTGTGGGAAAGTAGTGCCCTGGGGTGATCAGGTTTCAGTTGTTTGGAGTACAGGGCCCCACTGGGACTAGCTGTCTGGAAAGGCCCTCATTCCTGCTGCCCCGGTCACTCAGTGGGCATCCTGGTTTCAATGCAGGGGGAGGAAGCCTCAGGCCCCCTGTAGCTCCCATCAAATGAGGATGATTAGAAAATGGTCTGGCTCCACTTCCCTGGCACCCCCCTCTTCATTTTGGCTCATTGCCCCCTTTCCATCCCCCTCCCTGTCCCCACCATCTGAAGACAGAGGACTGGGGGCCCCAGTCGTGTGGCCCCAATTTTTTTTTTTTTAGGTGTGTGAAGGGAAGTCACCACCCACACGGGCCTCTCCTTCCCTCCCAGGCTGCTTGCCGCTCCCCTGCCAGCCCCTCACACTGCCCTGAATCCAGGAGGAAGGCCGGTTGCCAACCCTCTTACCTCCCCTCCCCCGCCCCAGGCCGCCCCAGGGTCGACAGCAGAAAAGGCGACTTTGACCTAGATCCTCTCGCGTAGGGCTCCCCCCAGTTCCACAACCCAGAGGGGCCAAGTGGGGGGAGACCATGTACGGAGAACAGCTTCAGAGGCCTGGTATTGGTTGGGCAAACCCCTGCATCTCACGCCTGGGGCTGACGCTGAGCGGGCAGCAAGGGGAAGCGCCCCCACATGGATGGACTAGGGTTGCCCCAAGCCCCCTGGGCCGCGGGGCGGGCTCCGGTCCAGTGCGGGAGGGGGGACGAGGGGGAGGGGCAGCGGGGCGGGTCCGGGCCCCCTCCCTTCCCCTCCCCCCGGGGCGGGGTGAGCGCACAAAGGCCAGGAGCGCCGGCAGAGGCTGGGAGACCTGGAGGGCTGGAGGCCGGGCTCGCGGAGACCCCGGCCGGCGGGCCCAGGTGAGGACGCGGGAGTGCGGCTGCCCCGGGACAGGAGGCGGGGGCGGGGGGGAGGGGCTGTGGTGGAGCTTACCGACCCCTCCGGGCCCCCACCGCCAGCACACGTCCTCTCCACGCTCCTCCCTTCGGATTTCACCTTCTCCAGGCCGCTGCCCAGGCTGCCACCCACCCTCACCGGACTGAGCCCCCTCCCCAGGGCCACGCCTTTGGATAACATAATGCTGCCCTCAGAATTAGATGTCGTCCGTCCGTTCATACCTCCTTGGATGGGAGAACCCTTAAACAAGTTAGCCTCTCCGTGCCTTCTTTTTCTCATCTATAAATGGGGGACTCAAAGGGGAACTAACCCTTAGGGCACGGAGGATGGAACAGGAGTGCGGTCCCGCATCAGCTGCGTCGGAGCGAGCGCTCTGTCTGAGCGTGTTTATAGTTCCCAGCACTGCTGACTGAACGTGGACCGTGGCCCTCCCCACCAGCCCTGAGACCACCCGCCGTGGCCCCCAAGGCCTCACTTTTGAGAGATGAACTGGCTTTCAGCAGCATCAACAGATGCCCAGATGCAGGACCTGTTCCTTTGGGGGGGACCAGAAGCCATCCTGGAAGGGGGACGGGGTCTGGCTGGGGATGCAGCAGCCACATAAACCCGATGTCAGGTGATCCACCCCCACCACCACCCTCTGCTCACCCATCTTGGACTCCATGCCGACCTTTGGGGACTTCTGAGCCCTTCCAGCCAGAACTATTCTAATTCTTCTTTGTGGGGCTGCCCTCTGTCTTGTAGGATGTTTAGCAGCATCCTTGGCCTCTAACTCATTAGATAGCACCCCATCCCCTTGTCATGACAACCAAAAATGTCTCCAGACACTGCCCGTTGTCCTGACAGTGGTGGGGGGCGTGGGAGGGGGGCAGCAGACATCCCCAGTGCGACCTTTTCCCCCTGGAGAAAGAAAGGCTCTGGGGGTGGGAGTGCTTCATCTCTTCCTTCTTCTGAGGGTCAGGGGCTTCACAGGGGGGCTTCTGGGTCCCGCTCATCTTTACATTCCTAACCTCATCACAGTTGCTGGCCACAGTGTGTGTACCGTTCACGACGGCGGGCGGGCTGGCTCGCTGGCTGGAAGGCTGGGTGGGTGGAGGAGGTCCCAGGAGGGGAGACGCTCGTGGACGGGCATCTGCACACTTGTATCTAAGTTCATGTAAAAGGTGAACGCCCCTCGTTTTTATAACTGACGCCAACAGTGTCTTCCGGTTCTGCGTGAAGGTGGCGGTGCTCCTCTCTGTCCCAGCCCCCTGCTGGGGTCATTCTACTCCCAAGGGCTCCAGCACACACACAGTGAGTTTTGAGGCAGGGACATTGGATGAGATCGTTTCATTCCCTCTTCCCTTCGTTAACAGCGAGCGAAATCATGGAGTCTTCCGAGACCTTCATGAGACATCTGCCCATCACACCAGGCTACAGTGGTAAGTGGTGGTGTGCCCTGGGGATGTGCCTGGTCCTGGTCACTGTCCCTGTCTTTCTGACTGGCTGGGCAGTACGGGCACTTTAGCTTTTTAATACACTTGTTAAAGCCTCCCTTGCTGAAGATGGCTGATCACTGAGTTCTGACGAGTGGAGAGATATAACTTAGGCCAGATCTTGCAGGACATGGCCTGGTATGCAGGAAGCACTTAATATGTATTCAGGGTTTCGGGGCCAAGATAAGGGATAGACACAATGAATAAGCCGAGGCCCTGTCCTTTTTCCCAAGTTGAGCTTTCTCAAGTCTTGCACGAGGGCTGTTCTTAGGGTCCCATTCCTTCCTGGGTCCCCTAGAGGGAGAGTGATCAAGTGCCCCGGTTTGTCTGGAAAGTCCTCAGTCCCAGGAAACCCCTAAGTCCTTGGCAAACAGTTGGCCATCCTACCTAAAGATTCTCCTCCTCGGGCTTTTGGGCTACTGAGAACTTACTAAGTCACATCTCTGTGACAAACCAGGTGGTCCTCATGGGCCCTCAGCTCTCACATAAGGTGTTCTTAGGAGAGGAGAGGCACGGGGACTATTCCAAGGTCGCCCAGCCTCACCCCTGGTCCTACTGGTTGGTTAAGAGAACAAGCTTTGAGTTGTTACCAAACCGAGGTTTCAGTCCCTGCTCGGCCTCGATGTATGTGATTGTAAGAGCTGCTTACTTTCTGTGGTAAGTAAAAATCTCTATTAAATGGGTGTATTAGTTTCTTAGGGTTGCTCTTTAAAACAACAGATATTTATTCTCTCACAGTTCTGGAGGCAAGCAGTCTGAAACCCAGGTGTTGCTAGGGCCATGCTCTCTCCAAAAGCTCTAGAGGAGGGTCCTTCCTTGCCTCTTCCAGTTTCTCGTGGCCTCAGCTGTTGCGTGGCTTTGTGGCCGCATGGCTCCAATCTCTGCCCCTGTCTTCACATGGCTCTTCATGCGGCCTTCTGCCCTGCACCTCTGTGTCTTTTTCTTAGATCGCCCTCTCCCTTCTCTTATAACGGAGTGCTTTCAACAAGTGTCCTAAAAATCAAAAGTGCCTGTCCTGGCCCAGCCAGCCGGCCAGATGTAGACAGTGGACCAAGGCAGAGACGGTTGGATTTAGGGCCCATCCCCAGTCAAGGATAATCTCATTCCCAGATCCTTAATGATGTGTGCAAAGACCCTATTTCCGGGTAAGGTCACATTCATGGGACCCAGGGGTTTGGACTTGGACATATCTATTCGAGAGACACAACTTCAATCCTCTCCACGGGATAATGATAGATTTCTCCTAAGATCGTCCTGGCCCTTAGTAAGACTCCTCGAAGGTAGCTTGAATTCCTCTGTGTGTGTGCATATATACAATTACATAAAGTTTTTCCAGGACCGTTCGGTTTCTACGATCTCCCCTCGCAACACGAGGGTATCTTTTAATTGCCCCAGGGTTGAGGAGCCTGGCTGGTGGGGGGAGGACTTCGAGAACAGTCGAGTAATTAGATTCTTCGAGAGGTGGCTTCTTGTAGGGTGTGGGAGGCAGGGTCGTTGCTTTTTGACTCTGAAGTCAGGTTTTCTTTAGGGACACAGGCACAATGTTGGGCTTCAGTAATGAGCGAGAGGTATTTATTTATTTAGCCCTTGAAAACCAAGTTCTTAACCAATTTTTCTTCATTTTGTTCTTTCAAAAAATAGTTTTATTGTGACGATAGTGTAGGCCCTGGGATTCAGCCTCCAGTTTAAATAAATACTTGTGTTTTACCCATACTAATTGTAATGATTATATGTTATTTTGTGGGAAATGGTAAAAAATTGTTCTAGGGGGTCGGCCCCAGAGATAATGAATTTACCTTTTTTGTGTAATAGGTCTCAGCTTTTAATAAGCCCGCAATTTCCCGATAGTCCAACAAAAAAAGATCCCAAATTGCATTTGGGAAGTGTCAAGGAAAATAAGCTTTCTCTCTAAAAAGATGAATAATTTCAATTACTCCTCAGACTATCATTTTGGCCCATTAAATGCTTTCCCCATTTGCTGTTCAGACTGACATCAGGGGCTTTGCTATCAAAGAATATTACTGTCATCGTCTTTGTTGAAATGGGCCTTCCCTCCCCAGCTCCAAGGTCATTTTTTTTTGTGGCCTTGGGAGGGCCCAGTGCAGTGCAAACAACAGCCCTGCTTGTATTAATGGCCTTTGGGAAAATGCAGTGTTGTCGGCCAAGGAAGAAATGCCAAGGAGTGGGCTAAGATTCTCGGGAGCTTCTGTAGGTTCCGACGGCCTCGCTGAAGGCTGCAATTTGTTGGCTCTTGCAGGTTTCGTGCCCTACCTTAGCTGCCAGCAAGCCACCAGCAAGGACAACATGGCCCACTGTCTGAAGATCTTCCAGGAGAGCACACAGCACTATAAAAACCAGATGGAGGAATTTCGCTGCTCGGTGGCCACTGCCCGGAGGCTGAAGCCCGTCTGCTCCGAGGAGACCGTCCTGCGGGCGCTGCACCAGTATTATCGGCAATACCACCCTCTGAGTCTGGGTACCGGTCCCCCTGGAAACCAGTCCCCTTCTCCTGGGGCCCAAGTGCAGGGCCCGGCAAGCCCGCTGAGCCGCCCCAGGAGCACGGACTCCAACCCACTTCTGCATCCCCAGGCGGTGTGGTGCAAGGCGGAAAGGCTTGGTTTCATACGATGAGAAAGAAACATCTCCTGGGGGAGAGGGACACGGTCCTGGTCAGGCCAGAGGGGGCTGCAAACGGGGACCCCCTTCCCCCCTGCAGGTGGCCACGAACGTTCAGACTGCACCTGCTGTCTCAGTATGTACGCTTTGGGGTTGCTTTCTCTGTGCTGGGCACCATTATTTCACGACATCGATACTATTATTCCCATTTTAGAGATGGGGGAAGTGAGTCTGCAGAGGCAGTGGTCCTTGTCTGAGGTAGACCTCAGCTGGAACCCAGCTCTGGCAGGCACTGAATAACAACCACAATAACAATGACAAAAACAACTGACGATGTGATTCTATAAGGCTAATCACCACGATGATTTGCCCTGGACCGTTTTTTAAGGTCTAAAGGCTTATCGGAGAAGTAATGGACTCCAGAAC
Organism: Phoca vitulina; assembly: GCF_004348235.1. Taxonomy (NCBI): domain Eukaryota; kingdom Metazoa; phylum Chordata; class Mammalia; order Carnivora; family Phocidae; genus Phoca; species Phoca vitulina. Next base: position 13,537,457 of record NW_022589731.1, on the reverse strand, counting down.
TGTCTTTATTACTATTACTATAGTTGTCTGGGGCAGCTGACTCACATGTTTATTGGGCTTTAAAGTTTTCTGAGCCATAACAAAGAACATCTGCCTAAGAGTTTGAGATTTAGCCCAGCTCTGTGACTATTTGCTGTGTGACCTAGGGCACATCGCTTCCCCTCTCTGGGCTATAGTTCCTTCATCCAGTGCAGGGAAGGTTGGACTAGATGTTCCCCACGGTGCCTTCCAGCTCTGAAATTCTGGGACTCAGTGGCCTGATTCTGTTCTGACAGCCCCTGGAGGAGACAGGCGGGCAGGGTCTTTCATCTCACCAGTGGGAAATTCCGCCAGGTCAATTTCATGACCTGAAGGCAGATGCCTGGGGCTGAGTCTGATGTATTTTCTTCTGACCTGGATGCTTCTCCTGCTTCTTTTCTGTAGACTGTAAAAGAGCAATGTGTGAAGCTTTTTTATTAATCTGAGAGAGGAGCAGGATCTGTTGAAGAGAAAGAACTTGAGACTCAGACGCAGGTTTGAAGCCTGGCCCTACCACTTCCTTGTCATGTGACCTTGGCCAAGACTCTCTTAACCTCTTCTTAAAGACCTTAGTCTCAGTGTCCTGTTCCATAAGGTACAGGCAATAATGGTGTCAGCCCCTCAAAGTGCGTGAGAGCAGGAACTCAGAGGGTGTTCGTAAAGCCCCTACCAAGGTGCCTGGCACACAGAATCAACCATCCAGGGGTAGCTGATCTTAGGGCCTCTAGAAGCCTAGGGGTTCACTGGGGTAACTGTTGGGGTGCCAGCTACCTGGGGACCACCACCCACTGTGTGGCTTCTCAAAGCCCTCAGGAAGCATGGTATCTTTTTACAGAATGCAAAAACATAAAGAAACCTTTCCAGGAGCCCCCGATCCCTGGCTGGGCTGGCTACCTCCCGAGAGCCAGGGTCACCGAATTGGGCTGTGCCACGCGATATGCTGTCATGGCCAGAAACTGCTACAGGGACTTCCTGGGCATCGTGGAGCAGGCCAAGAGGGCACACCTGAAGCCATTTGAGGGGTGAGTCCGGCGTGGGGCACAGCCGCAGGTGACAAGAACCAGGGCCAGAGCAGATGCTGGGCCAGGGGGTTCGCAGATGCCCCATCCCAGCTCTAGGGCTGCTTTTTTGTTTGGTTTGCCTTGTTGGTAATAGCAGGGCCTTCACGGTAAGCAGGCACCCTCCACTCCCCATCCCACCTCACCCAGCATTCTCCAGAAGCCCTGCTTGTGGTCTTTGCTGGTTTGCAGGGAAGAAGCCGGGAGTAAAAACCCACAGGGCCACCTGTCCTGGCGGCAACCTAAGGCCCGAGGGCACTGAGGGAGGGGCATGGTATGGCCCTGCAGAGGGCGGCTCTTTGGCCTCAGTTTTCCCTTCTGCAAAATGGAGATATGATAATCCTTTAAGTTTAGGATAAATCGTCAGGACTAGAAAGTAACCTGCTGTGCTCACACAGGACCTACCTAGATTAAATTTCTTCTCTTTATTATTAAAAAGAGGAGTAAGCCTATGACTTTTGTCCTTTAGAATATATGGAGATGGGTCCACACAACCTCCTCCTGCCCCTTCTCCAGAAGTTTTGCAGCATGGAGGGCTGCTGCCCAAATATCCGGATTTTTCTCTCCCAGGTAAGGGAGTGCTCTTTCTTTCTTTCCCACTACTTTTAAAAAGGGGATGAAATGTTTGCAGTAGCCTCCCTGTTTAGCTGGGCCATCGGCCTGCAACTGGTCAGGATGGTTTCTCTTCCAGGTGGGAGCTGTCTTGGCCACGGAAGACCGCTGACAGAGGACCCCAGACCTCCAGGGACGTGTGGCTGTGCCCAAAGGACAAATATATCGTGCAACGGGAAGATTTATCTCGAGCCACTGTCCTCAGCAAAGCATGCAGAAAGCTGACGCAGACAGCCTCCCAGGGAGAGTGAACTTAAAGGGGGGCTCAGAAGCTCACCATTCTTGCGTGAGAACCAGCCCCTCACCCACACCCAACAGGCACTAGGGAAATTTCAAAACCTAAGAATCCTTTCAATGGCCACCTGCACCCTGTCTGTTTGGCAATAGCATGTCATGAATGATAAAGACCTTTCATTGTGTGGGAATAAAGAGGATACTTCTCAGCATGCTGAAGGTTTTTATGGGGGACGGGTTTCTAGGTTATGCTGACCTTGAGAAGAGCCAGGGTGAGGCCGCTCTCTTCCTTACCCTGAGGTAGCACTGTGCACCTGGGTGAGGCTCTTAGGTAGCCCGAGCGCCGCCCTCTAACCAGCGGTCCCTGTCAGCCATCTTGGGTCCTGACGTGGCAGTTCAGCACTGGCACGATGCCATGCCTACCCCACCCTGGTGTTTCAGAGTCCCCCTCCTCAGGAGACCCCAACTGGCAGACATGAGACGCATTTGTTTCACTATACAAATGCTGTAACAGTACCTCAACCTGGACGCCGTAAGACAACAGAAGCATATTGCTAGAGCACAGAAGTGTTCTGGAAGCTAGAAATCCACATTCAAGGTGTTAGTAGGGTCATGCTTCCTCAGAAACTTAATCCTTCCTTGTCTCTTTCCAGCTCCTGGTGGCTTGCTGGCAATCCTCGGCCTTCCTTGGGGCATAACTACAATCCCTGTCTTTATGGTCACATGACGTCCCCTCTGTGTCTCTGTGTCTTCACATCCTTCTTATAAGGATGCCAGTCACCCTGGATTAGGGTCCACCCTTTTCCAGGATGAGCGTGTCTAAACTTAGCTCATTATACCTGCAATGAGCCCCTTTCCAAAGAAGTCCTAGTCTGAGGTACTGGGGGTTAGGACTTCAACGTGGCGTTTTGTGGGGACACAATTCGGCCCATAGCGCTGGCTGATACTTGTTGCCACTTACAGGCACTCTCTCTGCCCTCGCTCTGCATCCACTGGCCCTCAGAAGACATCAGATGCCGCTCCCGGAGCTGAGAGACCATTGCAGGCATCCAAAGGCTCAATAATGGGCAGAGCTGAAACAATACAGCACCCTCTACTCCTGGGAGTCTTGCGCAGGGCGGGAATTTTCACTGGGGTTCCCTGGGCAGAAAAATCAGGTGTCAAATCTTTAACTCCGATGAGTATAAAGAACTTTGATGAGAAAAGAGTTACCTCTTTGTTTTTACAAACCTCCAAGTGTGATTTAGTATTCCCTTCATTTACGCAACAAACCACAGCCGTGCCTGTCACGTTGGCCTAATAGAAGCCGGGGTCCGTTCGTACCATGACTTTTGTTACATACAGCTTAACATAATGTTAGTGTTGATCACTACTTTATAATTATGTAGTTATTAGAGCGACTATATCTACACCCTAACATACTGCTATTCAATCTATGTATAAAGACATACATGATTAGTTCATAAAATTATCCTATTTAATACTTTGATCATCATTCAATATAATTAGTTTCCCTTGTAATGTCATGTATTTTGCTTTCTGCATTTAAAAACGTTTATTGTGAGAAGAGGCCTGCATATTTCACCAGACAGCCAGAGGGGCCCCGGCCCAGGTAGGTTTCCTCGTCCAGGGGAACAACCAAGGATGTGTGTACAGGGGGATTGTCATACAAAACAAAGCAGCAACCCAAACCCCACAGGACTTGGGATTACAATCTATCCCCATTACCAAACAATAATGTGATAGAAGAATACCTGTTATGGACAAATATTTATAATATAGGACATGAAAAACAGGCCATAAAACTGTGCAATAACAGCAAACCCATGTGTACCCACACACACACACTATGATCCTGTTTTTCATTTTTAAAACAGTGAGGGGAGGGGAGAGGATGCTAGCCCATAATGCTACCTGTGGTTATTTGGATGACGGTATATCATTAGTTATTTTTATTTTCTTGTTTGAGTGCTTTCCAATTTTCCACAGCCCACAGGTATTGTTTTCATAATCACGAAAAAAAAATGTTATCTTAAAAAAAAAATCTTTATTTTAGGTATTTTAATCTTCTTGAGATCATATGTTTACAGGAAAAAAGCCATGTCTTAGTAGAAGGTAGCTGGCATCTTGTTCAAATGGCTGGGACAAACCTCAGTGAATATAGTTAAGACTTTTTCCAACTTTGTTAAGACCCTGGGAGAATGACTCCCCCCCACCCCGCCCCACCCCCACGTCCATCCTTAAGGAAAGCAGGAGATAGATGGGTCCCCCGTCGGGGACAGGTGGTCCAGCCCGCCACGGCTCTGCTGGCCCCTCGTTAGTGAGGGAGGGGGAAGCCGTTTCTGCCTGGCCACCTCTCCCAAACCCACAGAATTTGTAGATGACTGCTCTGGACTCAAGGTTGTTGAGCTCTTTACCTGTGAAATTGAGGGGTGGCCAGGATGGAAATGCTTCCTTGCAAGGAGCTCTCATCTTGATCTTATCCATGGGATCCTATTGCGCATCAGTGTTTAAGTCACGGACTAAATCAGTTGGTACTGCCTTTGAAAATTGGCTTGAACTGTAAAACAAAAGCAAAAAACAGCGACCCAGTGACAGAGGTAACAAAATTGAATAACGCCATTAAAAATGGTTTCGTAGTATCTAATTCTTCCACAACTTTGTGATTAAGATCACCAAATTCAATGTGCAAATCTGCAACTCCTTTTGTGGAAGCGGTCCCCCACTGTAATTCTTTTCCTTAATCTTTACCCTCGCTGTTTCTCCCCAGCCTGTAATTTCTGGAGCGTCGTCTGTCGGGGGAAGCAGAGAGGTGGTTTCACTGCCGACCACATTATCATTATTAGCACAAGCTGCATCCGTAATGAGCTCATTCTTGCCACTAAAAACAATTCCATTACCTGATAAGACAAATGTCCCTGGATCTGGAGACGTGAAGAAACAAACAGGGTGAGGGTTTGTGCATTTGCTTATGACAACGGGGCCTTTTGTCGGGGATACTTTGGCTTCCCTAGCATTGAAGTGCTCTTTTGTGGTCACTTCTTTATCTTCCTGGGTGAGAATGCCCCGGGGGTGGGCTGTTGGGAGGGCATGTCCGGTTGCTTGTGCAGACTCCCCATCCCACGGAGTCGTGACGGGCTGCCTCTAAACAGGATCTCAGTCACGGCTTTAACTTGCTCCAGCGCCGCTGGGAAGCCTGTGGCCAGGGGGCAGACTCCCCGAGTTCGGATCTCAACTCTGTGTTGTTTCTGGCTGTGTGACTCTGGACGCTTTCCTTAACCTCTCTGAGCCTCAAGTTCCTACTTTGTAAAATGAAGATAACAAAACAGCTCACTCAGGAGCCCAGTTGGTTATGAGAATAGAGAGATTAGGCAGGTAAATCTGGCCCCCACGTGCTCAGGAAATATTGTTATTGTCAATTACCAACTGGGGCAAAGGGACCCGGGAATGTTGCCGGCATGGGTTGGGGATGGGGGCGTTATGTCTCTGAGCCCACACGGTGAATCATTAACACAAAACGGTCCCACACCCAGGGCCCCTGGCCACTAATGAAGCGCTCTTTACCGCCGTACGTTTCTTCCAGGGATTCTACCCCAGGAGGGAGGCAGATCAGGCATCACTGACCAATAATAAAACCAGCAGCAGCTGCTAATGTGCTTGCTTATGTCGGGCTCTGGTCTAAGTCCTTTACCTGGAATAGCTTATTTAATTAGTATTCTTTATTACGAACATTTTCGTCTTATGGATGAACCAACTGAGGCACTTTGTTCAGGGTCACACAGCCAGTAAATGGCAGACCCAGACTTGAACCCAGGCAGTCTGAGGTCAGAGATGAGAGGATTAACGAGAAACCCGAAAGTACACTAAATGCAACAGAGTTGGTATGATGGGGTTCAGGATGTTGAGAGCTGGGTGCTGGGGGGGGCTCACACTGGTTTGTGCCTTGGGACTGCTGTGTGATCTGGTGTGAGAATCTCACCCACTCTGAGCCCCAGTTTCCTGTTATACAATGATGATGCCTTGTCGTGAGGTTATTTGAGAAGATTAAATAAATCATGCACACAAAGGGCATGGCCTGGCATTTTTCTGGCCCAAGACTCAGAGGCTACTCTTAACTGAGCTGAAGGCTCTAGAAAGGAACAGCACCACCAAAAGCAGAAGTTGAGAGGTTGGATTAAGGCCAGAGACTGGAGGCCCTCATCTCCCTGCCCTATTCTAGGCCTTGCTTATCAGACTCTCTCCCACCCCAAGAGTTTCAAGAGCTGGGGTCTTGGCTCTTTTCCCAAAGGCCTCTGAGTTCCTCAAGCAAATTACTTCTCCCCTAACAAATACCCAAAGTTTCCCCTGCTGCCCAGCCCAGAATCAACACTCTACAATGTGAGCCAGCATTAGATGGGAAGACCCAGCAAGCAGGCAGAGTCCCCACCTGCCCTCTCCCTGAAAGCCTCTTTCTCTGCTGATGGAGGTGGCCTTAGTGGGGGGGGGGGGGAGAGAATGGGGTACACCAGCCTCCATTAGTCTTCCAACAATAGGCTCCCCCAAAGGAGGCTCATGTGTCCCCCACAAAAGCCTGTGTTCATATCTGGATTCAAACCAGATTTATTTGGATTCTCCAAAGGCTGAGAGGGAGCATATACCCCACCTTCCCCAACCAGCCAGGGGTACCATCAGGAAGGGGCACCAGGCATTCCATGACCTGAACGGGCCGAACACCCAGCCCCAAGTTCCTTTAGGCCTTGTTTCCGGTATGTGTTCTCCTGAAGGTCACACCAAGGGCAACTCTCCCGGGGCCTCTCCATCTGGCTGAGGCACTCCCTGCCTTCCATCATCTCAGACCCCGGCTGCAGGGTCTGGGTGACTGGCAGGTGCTAACAGACCTCTGGCTTAATGCCATTTGACCCAAAGCCACTCCCATTTGCTTAAACTCAACACAATTTTGGTGATTGCTTATTTTTCAATCCATTTGTCTGAGGGCATTTTAGACTTATTTTATAATTTGTGTACACATTGATCACATCTGTGGCTTGGTGAAGGTTGGGGTTGTTTTATTTCCTTGGTTGTCCTTTTTTCCCTCATTTTATCTAACTTCCTTTATCTAACATTTTGAGGACCTTTCAGCCAATGCGTCTATAAAGGTTTCTATGAAATCGATTGTCGCGAACGCAGCGTTTTATTTGAACACTCCCTCAGCCTCCCGCCCTGAAGGTGACAACCCTTTTAATAAAAACATAAATTACTAAGGCCCTTCCTTCTAAAACAAGGTTTGAAGACTTTCTCTCTAAAGGGCCAGATAGTCAATTTTTTAGGCTTCTGGGCCATCTGGTCTCTGTCGCAAATACTCAGTTCTGCCATCTTAGCAGGAAAGAAGCTTCAGACAATATGTAAATGAACAAGTGTGGCTGTGTTCCCATCAAACTTTATTTATAGGCATTAAAATGTTAAGTTCATATAATTTTCATGCGTCACGGAATAGTATTCTCCTTTTGATTTTCGTAAAAAACCATTTTAAAATGTGAAAATTCTTCTTTGCTGGAGGGCCTTAAAAACACAGGTGGCCCACGGGCCCTCATTTGCCAACCCCTGCCCTAAACAACGAGTTAACCCAAGGGGATGATGCTAGCCAGGAGCTAGTCATAAGTGATGCATCTCATAAGTAATTTGGGTCAAGCAGGTGCCCTCTTAAGAGAGACCCCTTTGGGGGCTCTGGGAAATGGAACCGCCGTGCTCCCAGGACACAGACCATCATCCAAACCCACTGCCAAAATGGAGCAGGGCGAGGTGATGTGGAGCTCAGATTAGCTGGGAGGAAGCCTGCAATGGGTCGACAGAAAATGTAGAGACAAAGGCCTGGCCGAGGCTTTTCATACTCTGCATTACAGCTAAAACCTAATTTAGATGAAAATAGATGCACAGAAATTAAATGTGCGCGTGAGGCTTTGGTCGCCAAGTTGTGTACCCTGTAATGATAGCTTCACCAAATTTACTCCTGTGGCTGGAAAACAAAGACGCTTTTTGAAATTTGATTTTGTTGTTTTACAGATTGTTTTAGCTTCGAGAATGGTGCAAACCCCATTTCTGATCTGCCTGAAACAAAAATAGAACATTGAAGTGTTTAAGATTCAATCAAAGGCTTGCTGTGAGCGGCACAATGTTAAAATAACAGACAAATCAATTCAATTTTTATTTTGAACATGATTTGTCACAAATAGCGTTCTAATAGATAACACTGATTATATGGTAGCAAATGTAATTTATATATACCAAGCTCTCTGCCTTTGTCGGAGTCATCATTAAGGAATTTGACACATATGCAGAACAATAAATGTCAACTGAAATATATACCAGTTAGATATAAATGTGTGATGTTGCCATACGCTATACTTAGAAGGAGTAATATGCGGTCTAAAGTAGCTTGCGTTTTCAAACAAGAACTCTTTACGTTGTCATTTAAAATAGCTCATATATCTGAAGGTCAGGAATAAATGGGACTATTGGCATTAAAAGCTAGTAAAAGAAAAAGTAATTTGTTGTTCATTTAACATAACATGTTACGAAATAGCTTTGTAAAGTATTCATTATTTTTCCCCCACGGAAGCTGAGAAGACAAGATGAAGACGCCTGGTTCTTAATGGAGGGCTTTGTATCGCACTTTTCTTACCATTAAATCTTGATTCAGTGAGATCTTTGTAGTAATTACGTGGCTTGTGCCGGGGGCAGGTAAATGCTAAGAAATAAAGCTGTCTTTCCAACTGTGGTCTCTGCTGTCTCTGGCAGGCTATTGCCCAGGTCCTGGGTTTTGTCCTCCTCGGTAGTGCCATTTGGTCCAGGCATGACGGGTGTGACACTGGGGACGAGTAGCAAGACTGTCAGAGGCTGAAGATGGAGAGTTTTGATGTGACAGATGCAGGAGGGAGGGAGGGAGGCTTTTGCTGTGTGTCTCGGGAACAGTGGCTGATAAATCAGGATTTGAATGCAAATACAGACATGGAACCATCTTGGGGTCCCAGAAACCACTCAGTCACCTCTCACCAGCAACCCCTCCAACCAGCCACAGGTTCTGAACTCCAAAATATTGTAAACCTCTAACTCTCTCCTTTTTCTTTTAAAATTGGATACAAAATTAAAACTATAAAAAATAGCATTGACAAACACCTCTGTGACCACCCTGTGGAATTAGCAAAGATGAACTTTTTGTCATATTTGCTTTACATCCTATTGTAACAAAAAATAAATGACATTACTGATAAGGAAGGATTCTGGGGGGCACCTGGGTGGCTCCGTCGGTTAAGCATCTGCCTTCAGTTCAGGTCATGATCCCAGGATCCTGGGATCGAGCCCCTCATTGAGCTCCCTGCTCAGTGGGGAGCCTGCTTCTTCCTCTTCCCCAGCCCTCCACCCTGCCTGTGCTTTCCCTCTCTCTCTCATAAATTAAAAAAAAAAAAAAGGAAGGATTCTGAATGCCCATGTCTTGATATTTTGTAGTGCATATGCAGCGGGTAGCAGTATTTGGGGAATAATAATGTACATAAATGGTAATTTCTGTATCTAAATGGTATCTTCCCAACATTTGCTTTTCTCCCCAACAGGACATTTGGGGGATCTACCCCTATTGCTATATATGGACCCTTCATTTCTTTTTTATTGCTAAAAATGTCTGATGGGTACAAATGTCATGTTGTTAATTTCATTTATATTCTGCTCGTTACTGGCAAAGGTAACTCAAACATTTGTTTTTTTAATTTTTTTAATTTTTTAAAGACTTTATTTTATTTATTCAAGAGAGAGAGCACAGGGGGAGGGAGAGGGACAAGCAGACTCTGCACTGAGCACGGAATGCCATGTGGAGCTCAATCTCAGGAGCCTGAGATCATGACCTGAGCCGAAACTAAGTCCAACGCTCAACCGCTCAACCTACTGAACAACCTAGGCGCCCTGGTAACTCAAATATTTATTATTCGGATCCTCCTTTGTGTGTTGCCTGCTCGCGTCCCTTTGTCCATTTTTCTATTGGGCTGTCCTTTTTACTATGTATGCTGGATACTAATTCTCTGTTGTCTCCACTTCAAATACCTTTTCTGAGGCTGCACTTGTCTTCAATCTTGGTCGTGGTGTCTCTGTGAATAACTTAGGCCCGCCTGCTTGTCCTGCTTCATTTATTGGCTGGCTGTCAAGCGTCACGCACTGCACTGAGGGTTTTGCATGGTTTATCTTGTTTCATCGTCCCAGCCACCCTGTACCGGAGGGCTACTGTTATTCCCGGGGAAGCACTGAGGTTGGAGGTAGGAAGTAACCGGCCCAGGTAGTCCGGGTAGAAAGACAGGACACTAGGATTCGAAGTCACCTCTGCCCTCCTGCACAGCCCAATATCACCGGGTGAGAAGTGGTAAAAGATTAGCAAGTGTCCTTACGCGCCCCTAGGAGGGAACATACAGAGTAGTTCTCAACCCTGACTGTTCATCTCCAGGGGAGCTTTCAGAGTACTGGTGTTGGGCTCCACCCCAGAAATTCTAACTCGTCTAGGGTGTGGCCTGGACATGGGGTTTCTTTTAAAGCTACCTGGTCAATTCTGATATACAGCCAGGGCTGAGAACCTCTGTTCTAGAATTTGTAGCTTTATTAAGATCTAGGGAGCCTCATAGGTCTCAGATATGGACCTATTTCACCACATTAGGGCAAGATTTTAAATGCTGGATAGGGTTTCAAGAAAAAAATGTCGAAAATAGAAAGAGAAAAGGCTAGTAAAGAAACCCCCCCCCCCCCCCCCCCCGGGTGCTGAGCTCGAGCACTGCTGTTCTGCTAGAAATTCGAGGCATCCCTGGAGAGGGGAGGGAGAGCTCCTTCTGCTCTCATTCTTGGAATCTCGGGATGAATCACCTGCAGTGCTCTGTCACGACGCCAGTCCCAGAATTGCTACCTGGAGCCGTTTCTGGATTCTAAGAATTGAACAGTAAATACCCCAACTCCTGCCCAACTCCTGTACCCCATGCCACCAGGCCTCAGGCCCCGAAAGTAACATCTGCTACCTGTCACTAGGGTCCCAGGAACAAGTGGGCAGGCTGGCCAGGGGGCGTGGGAGGCCACGTGTGGGCAGAAGGCCAGGCCGGAAGGGCTGAGTTCCACACAGGCCCCCACTGCTCTGCCTGGGTGGCACCGAGAACCCCAGGACCTGGGCACGGACTCTGCCTGCTCAGTGGCCTCGGAAGAAGACCATACAGGCCCGTATCTGGCTTGGGAGGGAAAGCAGGAGACCTGGGCCTGGTTCAACCACCTGGCCTTAACCTAGTGTGAGTTCAGGTGGCTCGATCCTTCTGGGCAGCCCCTTGGATTACGGCACCCGCAGAACTTTCCAGGTAGGAGCTGGGTCCAGGCCCTTCGACTCACTTACCATTTCCTCCCAGGGAGAAGGATAACTTGGGGAAAATATTTGCATTTGACAGAATATTCCAGTTTTCTTAATTTTAAAGTGCTCTTTAAAGTAAAAATGAGATGAAAAAAATGCCTACACTTGGCAAACAATTTGGACGATTTACAGAGAAAGACAAAGGGCCATTAAACACGGAAAAGATGTTCACCCTCATAGTAAAACAAACACAAATTACAATTTAGGGAACAACACTTTAACCTACCAAATTAAAAAATGATTAGACAATTCACTGTGCTGGAAAAGGTGCGAAGCGCCCTCCTGTTAGAAGGAACCGAATGAAATTACCAGTATTTGGCTTCTTGGCCTATAAGGCTGGCAATTTGGCATGGGCCGGCCATGCCATGAGGTTGGTTGGAGTGTGGGTTGGTATATTGACTACAGAAGGGAATCTGGCAATCCTGACCAAAGGAAATCTATCTGAAACATTTATTGGACAAATTTTTACAATGTAAAACAGTCATAAAGGAGAGTAGTTGCATGAATATTCATAATGGGGAAATTTTGGAAAACACTTCTATGTCCATTGGCAGAGACAACCACACCACAAGCACTCCTCAGTGGAATCTATGAAGCTGTAGGAAGGATGAAGAGGCTCTTTCTGTACCATTAGAGAATAATATCCAATTTATTGATAGTGCAAAAAGCAAAGTGAGAATGGTACCTATTGCTACCATTTGTCTGAAATAAAAACGGTGGGGCTGGGGCTGGCTGTGTGAGATGGCCACACATGAGTGTACAAGTTGAATATTTCTGGGGAAAAAACAAAACAAAACAACTCTGGTTGTCTCTGGGAAGAGGAACCAGAGACTTGGAGGGTGAGGGTGGACAGAGACATACCTTGTGTAAGAATATTCTTCTGGATCGTTTGCATTTTGCACCACGTGCATGTATTAATTTTTTTAAGCCCCTCTTCCTTCATGCCACGGACAGGCTTTAATCTAAATAATGACTGCTCTGAGTCCTGCTAGAGGCTGTTCTTGCATGGGGTCCACTTCTTCCCCTAGCATGTTAAAAGCTGGGTGGGCAACACATGGGAGCAATGATGACTTTATCAAATATGAGAGAAATTCATTGCCTAAGGAAATAAAATACATTCGAACAGGCCCCACAACGTGCCCTGAAAGAGAGAGATGGTGGCGGGGGAGGGCCGGTGGGAGCTTTCAGGCATTACCCCTGATTAAACTTGGCTCCAGTCCCACAAATCATTTCTGAAATGTGACCCCAGAACACAGAGAATGCCAAACTTAACACCTCAACGTCAAACCGAGGGCATTAAAAAATTTATTACGGCAAAGATACAAGAGAGATGACCACGTTTTTAACAAGGGTAAAGAGATTGTAAAACATCTTCTTGGACCGTGTCACTGCTACAAAAATTAGACCTGTGGAAGAAAGCATTTTCAGCATGAGACTCATTTGCTTATGGAAATGGGACCTCAGATGAGCAAACAGCAGTTAGCCAGCCCCCTGGAATTCAGATCTTTGACCGAAAGGCTCTGCTACACCAAGCAGAGTCCAGGTGATTCTTACTGAGCAAAACCACTCAAACAACATCCTCCTCTCCTGTAGCTTCTTAATGAGCTGGGAGTGAATCAGCTGCGTTAGGCCAAGGATTTTTTTTTTTTTTTTTCCCCAAAATAAGAGTCTCTGATGGGCCTGCAGCTGTGGGCCTGGAGATGCGTTCCCAGGGGCACCATAGCCTGCCCAGAGGGGACTTTCCCTATTGAGTCAAGATCATGAATGTTCTTCATACACTACTTCTGGGAACATAAAATGTGGCAGCCACTCTGGAAAAACAGGCTGGCAGTTCTTCTAAAAGTGAAACCTAAAGTTCTCCTACGACCCAGCCATTCTGCTCCTATATACCCAAGAGAAATGAAAACGTATGTCCACATGAAAACTTGGATACAAGCAATAGTATTCATAAAAGCCCCAAAGTGGAAACAACCCAAATGTCTGCCAACTGATGAATGGATAACTAAAATGTGGTCTATCTGTATGATCTTATTTGGCAATAAAAAGGAATGAATAAGAAGGAATGATACAGGCTACCACATGGAGGAGCCTTGCAGACATTGTGCTATGAAAAAAGCCAGGCACAGAGGACCGGATATTATCTGGCTCCATGTGTATGGAATGTCCAGAGCAGGAAAATCTACAGAGACAGAAAATAGACTCGTGGTTGCCTAGGGCTGGGCAAAGGGATAGGGAGATGAGCGGGTGATGGCTAATGGGTGTGGGGTTTCCTTTTGGGGTAAGGAAATGTTCTAAAATTGCAGAGATGATTGTAAACTCAGTGAATATACTAGAAGTCACTGAATTACATACTTTACATGGGTGAATTGTATGGTACGGGAATGATCTCTCAATAAAGATGCTAAACAAAACAAAACAAAAAAAAGACTGGGAAGGGTTGTCACTCCTGAGGGGTGAAGCCTGGTTGGGTGGGGCAGGTACCCAGACATGAGATGCAGGGCACCCCTGGCCTCTTCAGCCCTGATGGTATCTCTGGCTAGGGGAGGATGGTTGACCACCCAGCCCTCCCTCAGGGCTCAGCTTCAGAATGTAGCTCCTTGATGAGGGATCCCTTATATGAGGGGATGACTTTGGTACTTGCAAAATATTGTGTGTGGGCCCTACTGTACTTGAAAACAACGACTCCACCCAACCCCTACCTCATGACTCTGAAATCCAGACAGTTTCACAATGCATCCCACCACCAGGCCTGCCAGATCCTCAGCTCCACGTCTGGCTGTGTGAGCAGGACAGGCCCCATGGCAGGAGGACAAGATTGGCTGTCAGATGACCTGGGCCCAAGTCTGGGCTGCGCTTTATGCTTGTGCTCTGCTCTTGAGTATACAAAGGAAGGGCACAGCCAGAGTAACATCTGATCCTTCCAACAACATGCGGAGGAATTGGGAATAGTATGGTGGGCAGCCAGCCCAGTTAAATGATGCCGCTGAGCAAGGTCTTGATGTGTGTTTTTGAACACATTTTGAGGTTTAGTATTCTCTCTAGCTTCCCTCTGTGATCTTAGACAAGTTGCCCGACTCGCCATATCTCACTTTCCTCATCTTAAAATGAGAGCAGTTGAGGGGGTTATTTATCTAGGTTTCCTTCAGACCCTAACAGCCTGTTATTTATGATGATCTTCTTTGAAGGTGGCCTTCTTCTTTCAGTATTTTAAATACAGTTATATCCTCTCCCAGCCCCAACCAAGTAAGATTCTGTTCCCTTGAATGAGAAGAGAATGCCCCTATGAGCGAGATCCCAACCCAGTTTCTATCCTTTTCATGCCATAGTCTCCAAACAAACCAGTTTACATTAATAACTGCACCCCAACTGGAATTAACTTAGCGATTTCCTACAAGTTCTGCCTAGGTGTTTTCCTTAGTGTTTGAGATAAAACAGTCTCATGTTTGCCTGTTTCTCAAATAACTGATGCCTTGCTCCTGCCAAGTTGAATCTGGCATAAGGAAAATGATATTTGATTTTTCAAAGTAAATCAGATGGACAGATGGGGAGTTGAGATGAATAGTTGAGTAGATAATGGCTGGATGGCCAGAAGACTGGATAGATGGCTGATGGATAAATGGATAGGTGAGTAGGTTAAGTGGATGGACAGAAAGGGATGGATGAATGGACGGGTAAATAGTTACATAGATGGGTAAGTGGATGACTGGATGGATGGATGGATGGATGTATAGATAGCTTGATAGGTAAGTATAGATACTAAGATGTAGGTGGAATAAGAGATACGCACTCAGTCCCATTTTCACCGCTTTGCACTGTGATTTGCGAAGCCCCCAGCTTGGGCCGGAAAAGATTTATCACATGGTTGTTCCAGAGGAACTTAACCTTCTGGATTTTTCCAACATTGAGGTCCACGTCAATGTCACGCATATGACTTGCCTGTGGTTTGAGGGATCCTCTGAAAACACAGACATAGAATGTTATATCAGCTAGATATATGAATACAAAGGATGATAGCAATCGAATGTTTCCCTAAACCATGCCGTTGTAGGTTTTCTGCAAATACCTTGAACGACTTCATGTTCGTCCAGGGGCTGCTAAAACACAAATGTATTTGTCAAGCACACATCTGCCAAAAAATATAGGATTCTAGATTTCTACTGTCTTAATTTGTCCTTAGGGGAAATCAAATATTTGGGGAGGCATATTAACCCTATAATTACACTACAAGACTAACTAATGCAATGTCTTATGTTTATTTTTTTATTTTTTTTAAAGATTTTATTTATTTATTTGATAGAGAGAGACACAGCGAGAGAGGGAACACAAGCAGGGGGAGTGGGAAAGGGAGAAGCAGGCCTCCCGCGGAGCAGGGAGCCCGATGTGGGGCTCGATCCCAGGACCCTGGGATCATGACCTGAGCCGAAGGCAGACGCTTAGCGACTGAGCCACCCAGGCGCCCCGCAATGTCTTATGTTTAAAGATGCCTGTGGCTCAGCAGAGGTCTTCTGTTAGGATTTCATATGGGGCACAGAAAGTTGTCAAAGAGCTTTAACTTAACATGAAAAGCATTATGTAAAAGTACAAAAAACAGAATATAATTTTACAGCACAGTTACAGTTCATCCAACACATATTTACCAAGCACCTCATCTGCCCAGCAAAAGCTAGGTGCTGAGGCTACCACCACGGCAACAAGAAGCTAGGGATACCTGTTTTGGGGGGTGGAGAGGGCACGTGTTGGGGGAATTGCCACATAAACGTGCGTCACTGAAGGAGAATTTGATATCAATAAAACCGAAGTCAGAATTGGACATTCCAAAAGAAGTTAGCATGTATTTGATTTTAAATAGTGAATTCCCCCTCTGGGCCTCACTCTTCTCATCTGTAAAATGGGATGACTGGATCAGATGCTAAGATTTTCCTCCAGCTCCGACATTCTAAGATTCAATGGTTCTCTATAGAGTAGATGGCCAGATTTAGAAATCATTTTATACCCAATCTCTTATGAATACTCTATGATGAAAAGTCTGACCATTTCACTTTACCGTCAAACTTACTTGAAAATTTCATATTGTTTTGAGTTTCCGTTACTTCCATACAAAGCAATCCTGAAGTACCCACTCGTTTTCTTTTTTCCAGCCAGTGTGACCGATACCCTGTATCTCCAACCTGTCCAAAGACATATCATCAGTTCAATGAACTCATCTTGTTGAAAAAAAAAATCACCCCATGGAAGGATTCTTGCTCCTAGCTCAGAATCCCCAGCCTGAAATGTCAATGGTGCCAAGGTAGAGAAACCCTAATCTAGAGCTTTCTCTGAGCATTCACACATACACAGATAAGTTTATAAAAGAATATCCAGGCTTTTTTCCCCTTCCACAAATAGGATGCGCCATTATTCTCTATTGTCTCCACCCATCCTCACCCCAGACTGATTTACCACCCTTCTCTCTCCTACCCCGTGTTCTGGAAGGCCACCCCCACCAGGGATCTTGCCACTGGCGTTCAGTTGAGTTCAGCTGGTAAGAGATGTGCGCAGGAAATCAGAAGACAGGAGGAAAGAGGGGGACCCATCTCTCATGCTCCCCTGCTCTCTCCTGGCTCTAGTACCGGATGTCTGGCAGTAACTCCCCCCTCTATGATAACGTGTCATTCCAGGAGCCCCACAGCCACCAGATTCTGGGTGCCTCAGCGTCCCTTGTTTGTTCCTTTAACCTTGCCCACACCTCTCAAAGTGGACCCTTCAATAAAGTCTCTTCATTTGAGCCACTTCGATGAGTTTTCTCTCCTCTTGGGACCCTGACTGATACATGTTCTGTTGCATTTGTTGTATTGATACATGGTTTTTTGGTCATTTGCCTTTTCACTTACCATAGAGGATTTTTCTCTTCAGTACGTAGAACTATCTCCTTGCTTTTAATGGTTAATACAGTATTGGTTGTTTACCAGTTGGGGCATCTAGGTTTCTCCTCACTAAACTTTTGGTATTAAAAACAGTGCTGCAGTGAACATCCTTGAGCACACCTTCTTATGCAAGCACTGCCCTAAGGTATGTCTGATAGGTGGAATGACTGGGTTGAAGAAATATGCACATGAGACATTATAGATACTGCCAAACTGCTATCTTCCATCCTATTGTAAGGATTACATGAGATACTACATGTGACAAGAGTTTTGTAAAGTGCTATACATATATATTTTTAAATTTATCACTCCCTTGGAAAATAACACTCTTCTATTTAGCCACCATGTATTATTACTTATGACAAATGAATCTTGATGATTTTACTATCTTGTACTTTTTTGGTGAGAAGCTGGGCAAAACAACAACACAAACACTATGTGTGTGTGTGTGTGTGTGTGTGCGTGTGCGTGTGCACGTGCATATATGCGTGATTGTGTAGGGAGACTACATTATCTGTATGACAGATAATCACGGGCGTGACCTCTTGACTTACGGTGGCTTTGTCCCACATGACCCCCTTCTTCTGTTAATGGACTCACCCTTTCTGGTACCGGGGTGGATGAAAATGTGACCAGCTGGTGCCAATCACTGCACTTCATTCCGTTGATCAGGATTATTGGTTAAATAATGACCTTCTATTACAGCTAAGCCCGTTGGAGTTGAGTTTCTGTCAGTTGCTAGCAGGGGTCCTGACTCATTAGGCTGATACACCTTCCAAATTATTTGCAAGAGTTTTTAAATGAGTAAAACGGAAACTTACGAGTAAAGTTACCACTGTCTCCTGTGTTCAGGAAAAAGGTTTGTCCCACAGCCCTGGTTTTCCCCAGAAATTGGTCAGAGTAGTGCCCCATTTGGGGGCATCCTTCAGCTGGACAAGGGAAACAGCTATTCTGGTGAAAAAAACATAATTTGCTTGTTAGTGGTGGGCTTTGACTGACTCACTCAGTCACTCGTGGAATCACTCATCTTCCCATCCATCTTCCTATTTATCTACCCATGCACCCATCTATCCCCCATCCATCCTCTCATCTACCTGCCCATTGAACCGTCCATCCATCCTTCCACCCCTTCACTGGCAATGCATGCATTCATCTACCCATACATCCATGCATTCATCCTCAGAATCATGCACAGAACTGTATGAAGCCCTGCTATGTACCCAAAGAAGTACCCAGAAAACTTGGAGTATAGTTGTGTAGACAAGTCATATCCAGGAAGCAATAATATTAAAATATGGAAGGGAAATGCAAGACATCTTCCAGGAGGAATAAATGGGACAAATAAGTTACTTCAAAAGAGCAGAGGAAGAGAAGGTCTATGACCATCTTCACTTTAATGTGAATTATATAATTGATCCCTGTGTGATGTTTCCCAAATGGTAGCTCATTAGTTGGGGATGGAGGAGGTGGTTTGCTCTGTTCAGATCAGACTAACATTTTATAGTACAGTGTCACTGGTCTTCTGTTCTTTGCTCTCACCAAATCCATCCTCCATGATATGCAGAGCTATTTTGCGATTTGGAAAGCACAAGACACGTGCTGGAGGCTGGGTATATTATTATCCATGCCCCAGCAATAACCAGCATGGCCAAGGCTGCACAACGAATACTCACAGACCCTGGGGATTGAACATGATGCCCTTCTGATCTTAGTTCAACCCGAGAATGTTAAGGTCGAAATCAATTTTGAAAGGAAAACGTGTGAGTATAAATATATTTTTGTTTTTACTTTTGAGAAAAAAATATTTTGAAGCCTTAAACGTTTGCAACTCCAAAGTGCTAATTGATTCAGGTAAGAAGCTCAACCCTTCGCACTGGTTTGTTGTTTCGAACAGTATCACCTCAGAGATCACTTAGGGGAAATGGGACTTCTAGAGTGGAGAAATCTGGCAGATTTTTTTAATCTTAAACAAGTAATCAAACTGCAAGTCATCAAATAATAAGACAAAGTGTCACTAAATGAATGCCAATGTCTCTGGTTGTGATACACTGAGGACTCGATAACACCTGGTGAATCACGAAGAAATAACCAGACAAATTCAGATTGTGGGCTATTCTACAAAACACTTGGTCTGGAATCCTCATAACTGTCAATGTCTTGGGAAGACCAATGAAAGATGGAGAGCTGTTCTGGATTAAAGGAGCCTAAAAAGGGGGGTCCTGGGTGGCTTAGTCAGTTGACTGTCCGACTCTTGGTTTTAGCTCAGGGCATGATCTCAGGGTCGTGAGATTGAGCCCCACGTCGGACTCCATGCTGGGTGTGGAGCCTGCTTAAGATTCTCTCTCCCTCTATCCCCTCCCTGCCTGCGCATGTGCACTCTCTCTCTCTCTCAAAAACAAAAAAAAGAGAGAGAGAAATTAAAGGAGATTAAAAAAAAATGCAACGCAGGAAAAAGAAGGGAAGAAAGGAAGGGAGGGAGAGAGGCAGAGAAGAGAAGAAAGGGAGGGAGGAAGAGAGAGAGGGCGAATGAAAGAAAGAAAAAGAAAGACAGCTCTAGACGACATTGTTTGGATATTTGGAGAAGTTTGAATATGGACTATATATTGGAAAATATTAGTGTATCAATGTTAACTTTCTTGAACATTGTTCTAGAGGAGAATGACCTTGTTCTCAGGAGATGGATGTATTTATGAGTAAAGTCTTGAGTTTGCTTTCACATAATTTAGAAGAAAACTATACATATGCACACATTTACATGTTAACAATCGGTGCGTCCTTCTTTTGGCTCCTGTGTAGATTGGGAATCTTCTAGAACAAAAAGTTGGGATCTAGGGAAAGCCCAGCGGTCAGGTCCCACCCTGCTTCTGGGAGAAGGTCTCCCTGAGGCTCAGCATGTCCGGTCCCTCCTCCCGTTCCTCATGAGGTTACAGCTCTGCTCTGTGCCAAGCCACAGGGACAAAACCCCCACCGCCCACAGGGCCATCAGCATCTTCCCCTAGCCCTGGTGTGACCTACCTCCTGAAACTCCTTGTAGGAGGCACACGGGTAGCCCAGGAAGCCGTCGGGGCTGAGGATGCTACTTGAGTAATACTTGTAGCTCCTTAGGTGATTGCAAGCCACAAAGTCTCGGGTTCCTGAGGAAGCAAAGGCCACGGGAGCTCACAGGACGCATTTCACTTTTGAAGGCTGAACCACTCTGACTGATCGAGGAATCCCCTCCAAGATGAGTGTCAGGGCACAGCCTGAAATATCTGTGACTGACTTGGACATACGTAGGTGCGAGGAGGAAATCTGGGGCCGGGCATGTAATGTGAAGGAATGATGGGGGCTGGGGGCCATGCAGGGGGCAGTGAGAAATGTATATGCAGGGGGGGTGGTGGGGTGGGGATAGCAATAGCCTTTAAGGGGACCCTACACGGCCCAGCCAGTCATTGCATGGTAAAGGCCCAGATTACTTGTTCTGATTTTTCACGAGTAGCTAGCATCTTGACTTTTCCATGAAAATCTTTCCATGCTCACATGAGAGCAGTACGTTCCAACTTTTAAATAGTCACTGTGAAGGCCAATCACATACTGCTGTGGGTTGCGTTCTGCCTGCAGGCTGGGCCTCAGTTTGCGAGCTGGACACGCCGGACAGGCCTTTTGAGTGAAGCAGGCTTACCCGTGCCTTTGGCTCCAGGCTGAGAACTCTTTCTTTCCTACTATTCCAGGCACAAGGTAAAAGCAATGGACAGTGCGATTACTGTGGCCTCTGGCCACTCTGTCACTGCATTTTATTCACCACCTTTTTCTTTAACCCAAAGTCCTCTTGTTTGGAAAATTGTTTTTTCACTTCTCCAGCTACTGGGTACAAAACTTCCTACGAAGTGATCCCCGGCAACAACAGATGTAGCTGGGGGTCCCTTCGGGGGTGGGGGTCTGGTGGCTTCATTCCCTGCCCAGGGAGAAAGGCACACTGGGAAGCAGCAGTGGGATTAGCTCCCCACAGCTCTGGGCTCTACATGCCCCCCAGCCCAGAAACTTCCTGCAGAAGCTGGTTCCATGTGCCCCACACCAACGCTCATCTCCAGACAACAGAACTTGTTTCAAACGGAATTGTTTCTTTCATCCGAAACTGCTGCCCTGGGATCCCATCCTACAGGAGCAAGTAACTTGCACTGTCCTCTGCTCAGCCTGGGTAACTCGGAGCTCCACACAGTCCACACACACTCCAGTGTTCATGGGCTTCTTCACTCTAAACGGCCTTTTTAATTAAACCTGGGCTCCCATTATGTGTGGCCTGCTCGGCACTTCCGGGAGGGGGCAGCCCTCCCTGTGACTCTGGTGGTCTCCCAGGGAGCTGAAAAGCTGCGTCTTCCCCGGAGTAACCTGGCGCGGAGCCCAGAGGAGGTTAAAGCACCATGTACTGTCAGTGGATATCGCCTGTGGCTTCAACAACCCTGTTCTTTAACATCAACATATATAAATGTTGATGTTATATAAACTATAAAAATGCCACCGAAGGTCACTGAGCCCCATGTAACAGACTTGCACGGATGCTTGCTTTGGGCTAGACCCCGGTGCGTCTGGGAGGTCCCCGACACATTCCCTGGCTTCGGGGAACTCCCAGCTCGGACAAATAAATCCTAAAATGAAATGATCACAGACTCAAAGCCTCCACTCTCAGGGAGGACAGTGAAGCCCGGTTTCAGGGCTGGGCGACAAGAATAGCCGAAGGTCAGAACAAGGGCAGTGAGCCCAGATGATGCTTTAGGTCACCTCCTATTCGGGGCACTGAGTCCGCCCTCTCAGATGAACAGAAGTCCACACAAGGCTCATCCCCCAGAGCCCAGGCCTCCTGCTTCCAGCACACTCTCCCCAAACCCGCAGAGCACGTCCCCCTCTTTGTCTTCCTACCAGCTCAGCTCCTTTCTGTGCCTAGAACCTGACCAGAGCAAATGGCAAGAAAGTCTAAGCCGCTCAGATCTTTGTTTATACCCAGCGAGCAGTCCTTCAAAGAACAGGCACGGAGGATGGAGGGCCAAAACCCAAGCTGGGTCTTTGCCAGTGGGCTGGTCCCCTCCTGCCTCAGCATCCTGACAAGTGGACGACGGTGCAGGAAGGGGCACAAGGTCGGGGCTCTGCAGCCAGAAGTTGGGCTTAAATCTAGGGTAGCCTTGGGCAAGTTTTATAACTGTACTGACCCAGTTTCCTCATCTGTAAAATGGGCTGATGAGAATAAAGACCTCACGTCATTGTTGTGGAAATGCCTGGCACAGAGCACGCACCGTTTCTCCCCAAGTGGAACAGCAGCTGTCTTGCTTCTCTAACTTACGTACCTTCCCATAGGCCATTTATGTCAACGATGGTTGAAAGGGCATTTTTCTGACATCCAGGCATTTGCTTTCCTCCGTTTGGATAGAAATCCAGATGGCCCACCTTTTGGCTCATTCCCAAACCTGAAATATTGTAAGCAGAGGGGAGCAGGGAGGTGAGTGGTCCCAATGTTCGGCTGTGGTCACAGACAGCATTCAGCTCCTTCCAGCCACAGCGAGAACCTTCTTGGCAAATTCTCTCCTCGGCCTAGCCACCCTGTCTGTGGCTCTGCAGGAAGTGCTCAGAAATGGGCACTTGGCAAGACAAGAAGGGAAGAGAGCACACAGGAAGAGAGATGAGGGGGAAGGTGGGCTCTGGGCGAGCATGCACACAGGTGTATTGTACGTATATGTGTGTCTGTCTGTCTGTCTGTCTGTCTTGGGGAGACCCTGAGCGGTACCGTCATGCCCTGACACCACTATGTACCAGCAGATACATATCAGGACTGGTGCAGTTTTTATCACCGTATTCATTTAAAAATTTTTACTTCTATGTTATATTGTTATGCTGAGACACATTCCATTATGTCGCTATACTGAGAGCCCAGCACAATGGTAGGAGTTTTGGTTTTTGAAGCATATAGACCTTGATCACAACCTGGTTCTACCTATAGACTCTGTCATGTTGGGCAATTACTTGGCCTTGACCTTGTGGAGCCTCCTTCCCTCTGGCAGTGAAATCGTAATAATAATACCCACTTTTTAGGGTTGTTACGATTAATGAGCTGATGTATACAAAATGTTCAAAGCAGCGCATGGTAAACACTCAATAAATGATATAATTTTCATTAAAAACATGCTTTCACTGGCACGTTTCGTGAGTGGTTGTATAAGAATATAATGAAAAAAGAACATTGACTTTAGAAGAACTAGATAAAAGGATATATTTCATCTCCAACAAAACAAACTGTTAGTAACCATAGCTTTGACAAAAGAAGTAAAAAAACAAAAATTCAAAAATTAACTTTTGCATTTTGCCGGTACAAGTCAAACATCAATAAGAATTTTAACTGTCCCTCTGGATATTGGCAGATTGAAAGGACTAAAGATTTGAAGACTGATGACAGCCTTCCAGGCTGTAGAAGTGTTTTTGGTTCTACCTGGGCCAGCAGGCAGTTCGCTCCCACTGGCACTGTCCTGCCTGTCTGTCTGTGGCTGGTGCCCGAGGTCGTCCTGTGGTTGGCCCTGTGGTGTGCGTGTGGGGTGCACCTGGACCCACTCGCATCAGTCACAGCTGGCCACCAGGGGGTGCAGTGGGGCACCCACCTAGGAAGGGGATGATGGGAGCAGAGTCCGTGTGAATCACATCCACAAACATGGCATCAGATGGGTCCAGCCGAACCTCCTCAGACGTGCCCTGGAAGCATGGCTCTGCGGGGTCCAGTCCTGAAATGGGGGAGGTGGGTAGTTAGGCCACACTCTAAGACGAACCAGGCTCTAAACCCTCTACCCACAAAAGCCATGGGGATTCCTGGGCCAAGAGTCCCAGACCTCAGCAGCCGTGACTTGGGGAATGGGGTCTGTAGCTCCCCGTCTGCTCAGGAGAGAGAAGTTGAGATAGAAAGGCCAGAAGTGGGGTCGCTGACTGTCAACAAACATCCAGAAGTCCCCAGTGCCTGACTCTGAGCAGGATCTAGGGGGCCCCCTTGCCCCCTCATCTCCTTTGTCCTTTTTACCTTCACCTGTTACTATTCGGCCACAGCTCTCCAAGACTGCAAGCTCCCTGGCCTTGCCCAGCTCCACCCAGTCCCCTGTCCCCACACTGTCTGTCCCCTCCGGCTGCTTACGCTACCCCCACCCGCTGCTCACTTCCCCACATCCTCCCCTAATAAATCTCTTCTCTCCAAGACCGGGCTCAAACACCACCTCCTCAGGGAAAACTTAGCCTCTCCTTTCTCAGCGCACACCACCCACATTGTATAGGATTATTTTGTGTTTAATTAATTTGGCTCTGAATTGACTTGCCTACTTAATTGTCTGCCTCCTGGACTAGAGTGTGGATCTCCTGAAATGCGCTGTGGCCATTTCATCTTTGAAGAGAGGCAGAGGGTGGAACCCACCAGGCACCCGGGACTCAGGCACCTATATTTAGCCCTGGTTTTCTGCTCAAGGTCAAACACCTGTCGGCTCTGAGCTTCAGTTTCCTTGTCCGGATGGTGGGAATAACAACCACTCTCTTACAGGGTTATTGTGAAACCCCCATGAAAAGGTGGAAGAGAAAGGACTTTGCAAACTGAAAACCTCTACAGAAACATGAACTATGATCCCCTTATCCCTCCCCCGACACCAGCACAGCGCCCCGAGCAAAGGAGACATTCATTACATTGTGAATTGAACTGTTTGCCAAAGCCACATGCTGATTTGCCGGCACAAAATAAGTAGTTGTCCGTGTCTGTCTTGTATGCGTTCATTTTTGCCAAGTGACTCATTCATTTATTCAGTATTTACTGAGCACCTCCGATGTGGCAGGTTTCAGGTGGCCACTTCTCATTCTCTGCCTGTGCACGGCACAGCACACGTATTTGTGGAACGGATGAATTAATTTTAAAAAATCAGTTTTATTATTATTATTATATTACTCCTGCAATAATAACCCTGAAGTCAGGCGCTTAATATTCTAGTTATAGTTTTCTTTTTAAAAAATAAATGTATTTTTATTTACAATCAGGTATTTTCTAATACACATGAAAACACGGACAGTTACTTTCTGATTCCAGTGGGGGCACCACCTACCCCCCCCTCCCGCTGGCGGGGGAGCGGTGCGCGCGGCCGGGGCCCCTGCGTGGGCCGCGCTCCCGTCTCGCCCCGGCCGCCCGCACCCGCTCGGGGCCGCGCGCTGCGCACCTGTGATCCTGCCCACGTGGCCGCCCAGCCTCCTGCCCGCCTCGGCCGCCGCGTGCGCGCCCAGGCTGTGGCCGATGAGGTGCACGTCCTCCGGGCTGTAGTCCAGCTCGGTCTGCGGACGGATGGCGCGTCAGGTCCCGCCGGCGGGGGTGTGGGGGGCAGGGGATGCGCACGGGCGCGGGGCTCGGGGATGGGGACGGGACTCGGGCTGGAAACTCGCGAGGAGCCCCGCCCCCCCCCCCCCCCCCCCCCCCCCCCCCCCCCCCGGATCCAGGACGCCGCCTGCGACCGCGCGACCCGGCCCGGCACTCTGCGTGGCCCGCGGGCCGGCTCGTGCGCGGGGCAACAGTGCTGACCAGCGGCCACCGAGTCAACTGCAGGCTTCCCGGGCGGGGACCGACGTGCGCTGCCTGCTGCCACCCGCACCCCGCCGCGGGGCCACCTCCCCGATCCCTGGGAGAGCGTGGGTAGTGGGCCTGGCTCTGGGATTCTCCAGAATAGACCTTCCAGAAGGCTGTAAGGGGCCTTCCGTCCTGCGCTGTCTGAGAATGAAGACTCATCTGGCCTGAGAGTAGCTGGCCGCCCAGCGTGCTCTGGAATCCCCAGAAGAGCATACAGGGAAGGCTTTCTTTCAGAAGGGGAAACTGAGCCTCAGAGAGGTTAATTTGCCTCGGGTCCCATAAGTAGGAGTCTTCGGGACAATTCAGGAGGGAGGAAAGGTGCAACTTCACCTTAGAAAAGGCCCTCCTTGGGCTTCCAGGCCCGGCCTCAGCCCGGGGGGGGGGGGGCCTTAGGGTGCGTCTTAGGTACGACGAAGGTGGTGCTTGCGTGCCCCCCTCTCTCCTCCCTGCCCGCCACCCACAGAATGTGGCCCAGCAGGGTTTTACCGACAGATTTTGTATGAAGAAAGCTATCTGTGCTCCCACAACGCGGATGTTGTGGACGGCTTGGGTATATCGTGTCTTGGCCCCGCGTTTCCAGTCCACACAGATGCAGTTCACCTTCTCCACTTTAAACATTTTCTGGGGAAGACAAGCAAGAGGGAGAAACCAATTTATCAACAGCCACAGGTTGTACACTCCGGAGATAGGCATTCACACCCGCCAAGCTCCTAGTTGTGCCAGGCCTGATTCCTTGCACTTGTCCACACTTCTGCCACGTCACTATTGACTGGGTATGCTTATCCTCACTTAACAGATGCGGAAACTGAGGCCCGGAATGGATTAAATGATTTGTCTAAGGTCTCACGGATACTTAGTGACACACCCAGATCACAAACATCACTTACTAGATCAGGGATTAGCAGACTTATCAAGGTAGGGCCAAATCCACCTGCTTTTATAGATAAAGTTTTCTTGGAAAAAGCCACAGCCATTTGTTTACTTACTGTTATCTCTGCTTCTGAGCTAAAACAGAGTTGAGTTGAAACCATATGACCCATATGACCCAAATTGAACACAGATGCTAAAGTATCTGCTACCTGGTTCCCTACAGGAAAAGTTTGTGGACCTCTACACTAGATAGTTGAAGCCCGGGGTAGTGCTGCTTTTATGTTCCCAACAATACTCTAGGTGTTCTAGCCTGACCCTAGTTCCTGATTTGGATAGTGCAGATACAGAACATTCCCATCAGCACAGAATGGTCTATTAGATAGCAAAGCTCTAGAAGGTAAACTTAAGTGCTTTCCTGTCACCCAAGGGTTTTACATAAAGCATCAAAGAAAAATGTCAGGAAATTTGCTGTAGTCTCCACCTCTGGAATTTTCTGATTGCACTCTGGTTCTTTTCGGCCTCAAGAGGAGCTGGTTGGCCAGAAGTTGTTGGGTTGGGAGAACTTGACAATGGATGCCCTGGGAACCCAGGCTTTCCTTGGTGGTTTTGCAAAGGACAGTTCTTTCCCTGAGTATTTCCTTTCCCAGCCTCAGAGACACTGGGGCTGCGGGGTTTGAATCTGGGTGCTGGGTGCTGATCTCCATCTGGAGTGGCTAGGTGCGGGGTGGGGGGGACCCCTACCTTGCACATGTCCGTCAGCCAGTTCTCTTCCCCCTTGCCTATGAAGCCGTGGATGATGAAGCGCGTCTTGCGGTCTAGTTGGAAGTTGGAAGCCTCGACCGTGGCTAGATCAGTGGCAGTGATCAGCTGGTTTAATTACAAAAAAGTGCTAGGCAAAATGCCTGAAGAAGGATCACAAAGTAAAAACAGCACCATAGCCGCGTCCAAGCAGACTCCCAGTTGGGAGCTGGGAGCAGGGCGTTGGTCCCCTAGAACCCCACAGTGGGTGACCTCAGGGACCTATAGATAGACACCAGCTCTCTGAAACCTCTCAGGGACTGGAGCTGGGAGCTGCTTGGATTCTGAGCATGTCCTTCTTGGTCACTTCTGACCACCAGCAGGAAGCCTGCCCTGCTTCCATCTGGTAGGCTTTCTGGGAACTGAAGGGTGCCCTGAGGGTCCCCACCTTTTGTCCCTTGTGGCTAAGTTTCCCCTCTTCCTATCTGTCTTCTGGCTCCTCAGGAAGGATTCATAGTTCCCCATTTCCATCCCGTTGAGGGGCTTCTCTCCCACCCCTGCCTGGTGCAGGAAGAAGACAGACCCTCCCAGGGAATGCCAGGCCTGGGCTTCTCCATAAATGCTGCTCATACTTTCCCAGGAACAGGCTAAACTGCAGCTGGGAATCTTTTGAAGGTCTGTGCACGGGTGTGCGTGGATGTGTTAGTTCTGGGTTGGGCGTCCAGAGATTTCATCAAGCTATGCATAGTGGTCTGTGATCCTGAGAGCTAAGTTGGCTCTAGGTCTAACACTGGCGAGGAAGCATCATCTGCAAAGTTCCAAGGCAGTGCATTTTTTTCTTTAGACAACCATGTGAGAGCTCCAGTGTGGGCACCCAAATCCACCCACTGCGCAGTGTTTCCACACCCACTCTTACTTGGAAGTTGTTTGGATTTTCATTTGTGTACAGGAGAAAGCGGGTGTCAATGTCCTTGGGATCCCAGGGAAATAACTTGAAAGGCCGCTGAAGGGTCCCGCACCATGGCTTTTCATCGGAAAAGCAGCCAAGATGTCCATAACAGATCTCCTTTCCTGGGGCAGGAAGAGCAACGAACAGGGCACTTGTGAGGTTCTAGAAAGGAGCATTGTATTCTCAGCTACACAAGAGGATTCTTCAGGGTGAGCCCGGGCCTGGCTATGGCCAACACTGGTCTTCACCTTTGCCAGCTGTTGTTCCCCAAACTTCCGTGGTGATAGGAATCATCTGGGGGCTGGGAGTGGCTATGTGTGTCTACACAATCCCAGGCCCCTCCCTCAGAGATTCTGATTCACCTCACTCCCTAGGATGGGGTGCTGGGAATCGCACATTTAATGCTGTTTAACCCTTATCATCTGGCCAGTCGGGGAATCACTGAGAATTCCTGGGACCCTTCTGCCTTAAAACTACTTCTCCCGGGAAACTCCCAGACGGCCTTGGACGTATATTCATCAAGCATCAGGTAATTATCCAAATGTGAAAATCTGGGGCATGGTGCCTCTTGACCTCTCCCTTACATCCACCACCGGCCGTGCACGCAGTAGGCATTTGTGGGTATTTGTCCAATGCACATAACTTCATGTCATCCTTTTACACACACTTTTGCGCCAAATTATTCTCTGCTATTTCAGATTTTCCCTGTTGTTCCTAAAAGGTGAATTTTTTAAAGAACAGGGATGATTTATTGTTGCATCATACTATATGTAGTAGGGGCTCAACCCATGCCCCTGATAAGGCACATAACCATAAATGTCACTCCTTTCTCTGTCTACAACATGCACATTTCCGCAAGAAATTGTCACTGAGGGTGACATAATCAAATCCGGAGGATTGCAGTGGGTCTCTGTCTTAGGCTTCCTCAGCTCCTAAAGTGCTGGTGCTAAATGTTGGCCGTTCATTCAAAAACTGGTGATAGTTAATACTTGTTTACTGTGCACTAGATACCATGCTAGCACTTTACCAGTATTGTCCCACTGAAGACTCAGAACAGCCCCGTGAGGAAGGAGGTTGTATTATTACACCCATTTTACAGATGAGGAAACCGAGGCACAGAGAGACAGAGTAAGCTGCCCCAGGGGACGGCCAGCGGAGGAGCCAGGATTTGAACCTGTGAAGTTTAATTGGGATTACAGCTAGGTGCTGAGGAGAGGCTGGGACAGATCGGGGTCAAACCCCATCTTGAGAGAGAGAGGAAATGTAACAGGGAAGGAGTAACGAAGGAGGGGAATTCACTCTGGGAAGCGGGGGAACTAAAGTAATGCTTGCCTCGGTGGCAAATGCAGGGACTTGGGGGCCAGGTTAAGACACCTGGGCTGTTGGGGGAGAGTGGGGAAGTGCTGGAGGGCGTCGAGCCGGTGAGTGGTGTGGGGGCCCTGCTTCATGAAGGTGTTCTGCAGAGCCTAGTGTAGGTGACTCAGAGGAGGGAAGCCTAGGAGAGGTGGGGGTGTGGGGTGGGGCAGTGCAGGGGCAGGGAGCCTGGGGAGGTCACAGGTGTCCTAACCCCCGATGACAGTGGAAATTAAGGCAGAGGTGGGGAGATGGGGGTAAGAGGTGACGTCTAAGCCTGGTTTGGGACAAGTGAGTTTGAGGCATGGTGGGAGGTCCTGGAATTCAGGAGGGTGGGGGGGCCAGAGGCTAGGCAAGGAGGAAGCCCCAAAGCAGAGAAAGAAAGGTGGGGTTGCCTGGGAGTGACTTCTGGGGGCTGCCCGAGTCTGGGGCAGGAGGAGGCGGCAGACCAGCAAAGGAGACCAGAGGGCCCAGAGAGGCCTGAGATGCAGCCCCATCCACCCCAGACTGCTGTTGGGAGCCAGGTCTCGCTCCATGGCTGGGATGGGAGGCCCAGAGGGGGCCTGGGGACAAGCCAAGGAGACGAGGCGGGGGAGTCTGGGTGCGGAAGAAAGCCTCAGTAAGGACCCGAGGAGACCATGTCTGTTGTTGCGGGAAGCATGCTCCAGCAGGGTTTGGGGGGCCGAGCCAGGCAGTGAGGGGTTCTGCCTGATGGGACGAAGTGAGGCAGCAAGGGTGTGAGGCCGGCCTCTGCGGGGGTGGGGGTGATGGGAAGTAAGCAGGCGGGAGGCTCCAGGGACTGTGGGGTAAGGGAGGTTATTTCTGTTTGAGGATGAGTAGACCTTGGTATCTGTATCTGAATCTGAACAGAGGCCAGAGGAGAGGGACTGATCGGAGCTGGGGAGACAGAGACCATGTGAGGAGAGACACTGGGGGACGTGGGCGGGAGGGTGGGTTCATTTGGCCGGCCTGTCACACAGTGTCATCTCTGTGACATTAGTCTGCGGGCATGCGCTTGGCCACTCAAGGGACCGAGGGTGTGGGGGGCCTGCCGAAGCCGCCTCCCCCTCCCCCTGCCCCAGCTGCTGTCACCGCTGCCACCCGCCCCACCGTCCCTAGAGCCTTTGCAGGAAGAACAGGACAGAGCAGGATTACCCGGGATCATCCGTGTCAACCCCATTGCCACAGAGTCACCCCTCCCTGAAGGATGGCAGCTGCTTTTCTTGAAATAATGATAATGCTGTTACTCGTGGCGGCGGAAGGCCCACCCAGGCAGCGTCACTCTCTCCCCAGCGGGAGGGGAACAGCATCCTCACCTCTGACGGTGGCCAGCAGGAGAAGGCCGATGGTCCAGGAAGGCAGCATCTACGCGGATGAAAACACAGACACACAGACACCCCTGGGCACAGGTTCGAGGCTGGCAGTAGCCGAGCCCAGACAGGACACACAGTGTGTGGAACCCAAAGCCCAGCACCTGGGACCCCTGGGGCCTCCCCCCGCTCCCACACACACTGCTCGGAGACCCCCAGTGTCTGGGTCTCCCCGCTGCAGGGCCCTCACCCCCCGCCCCCAGGGCCGCATCCCTCTGGCAGCCCCAGCCCCACCAAGCTGCCCCACGGGGGCTGAGACTTACTGTGCAGCACCAGAAGGGTTGGCTGGGGCTGTGCACCTGCGTGCTTCGAACTTCGGTTCTCACAAACACGTATCACATAAACGCATCCGCACGTTCCACCAGCTTGGCCGTACGACCGAGATGCTCAAAAGAAGAAAACGAACACGGCTCAGCTCTGGCTTTATTTAGAAACATAGTCTTTATATTAAGACCGTTTCTGAGCTGTATCAGCTGTACTTTGACCTGGAGATAAGAAGATCCTTCCTTCACTGCTGAGAGGACAGCCAGATGCCGCCCTGCCAATTTTTTTTTTTTTAATTGGTGCATAATTTAGATATACCACAGTGCAGAAATCTTAAGTTTAAAGTACAGCATAACGAGCTTTGACAGATGTGTCCTCCTATGTTAGTGGTCCAGATCAACATATAAGACGTTTCCAGCAGGCAGAAGTTTCTCTCATGATCTTTTAGCATCACGCCCACACCAGTGCTTTGATTTCTATCACTGTGGATTCGTTTCATCTGTTCTAGAATTGCTTATAAATGGAATGATACAGTGTGTGCACTTTAAGGTCTTGCTTCTTTCCCACAACCCATTTTTGAGATTCATCCATGTTGTTACATGTTTAAGTAATTGGTTACTTACTTTAATTGGTTACCTTATTATTTTTAATTACTTTTTATTAGCTTTTTATTACTGTGTTATATTGATTTATTTCTGTGTGAATATCTCACAGTGGGGTTATCCATTCTTTCATTGGTGGACATGTGGGTTCTTTCTAGTTTGGGACTATGATGAACGATGCTGCTAGAAACCTTCTAGTCTGGATCCAGTTTTTAGGTAGACACACACAGTCATTTCTCTCAGGCTTAT
Organism: Phoca vitulina; assembly: GCF_004348235.1. Classification (NCBI taxonomy): domain Eukaryota; kingdom Metazoa; phylum Chordata; class Mammalia; order Carnivora; family Phocidae; genus Phoca; species Phoca vitulina. The sequence goes on along the minus strand of NW_022589731.1, from coordinate 13,505,238 downwards.
ACCCGGGGGTAGAACTGCCCGGTCCTACGGTGTGTGTATACTTAGCTCTAGGAGATGCTGCCAAACACTCTCCCAAAGAGTCCCACTGGCAGTTGGGTGAGAGTTCTAATTATTCCACGTTCCACTCCTACCCTTGGACCAACCCCAGAACCACTGAGGTTGCTAGCAATTTCCTGAAGGTTTAGAAAGAGTGTAGAAAAATGGCTCCTTTTTTTTTTTTTTTGTGACACTGCCTTCTGAGACCTCTGAGGTGAGCAGTGCAGAGCTGAGGGAATCTAAGGACTGAACTTCCGTATCTCGAGCCGGCTTCAGAGAAGTTTTTGGAACAGGTAAGGTGATGATGAAGCCTCACAGGGATGCCCGTGCCTCAGTGACCCCCACAGCTTAATGTTGCCTCTGGAGGTCTCCAGCAGCTTAGAGAGGAGGTCAGATCCAAGACTCATAAAGGACCCCACTGAGGAGCCTGGAATGACATTAGACTGAATGGAAGCCCGAGACCCATGATATGGCACCAGTGTGGCTGCCCATTACTCTTGAGAAAACCCAGACTCCTTACCATGGCCCTTACGGCACCTGGACCTTGCTCTCCTCCCCTTCCTCACCTTGAGTCTTGCTCACTGAACTCCATGCACGCCGGTCATGTGCTGTCTCTCTTGAAAGTGTCCATCTTGGGGTCTTTGCATATTCTGTTTCTTCCTGAAACACATGACCCTCACTCTTTCCCTGCTTAAAATCAGTTGTCCCTCAGGGCTCCCCTTCAATGTCACATCCTCAAAGATGCCTTCTTCAATGTCCAAAGCAGAACCAGACCCTTCTTTACATCTATCACTGTCCTTTTTTTTTTTTTCATAGAACATATCCTAGTTGGTAATTATATTTCCATGATTATTTGTTTGGATCTTGCCTTGATGGCAGGGTCAAGTTCTGTATAGGCATTTCTGTCTCTAGAGCCTTGCACGGTATCCGGTAGTTATGGGATAATCAATAAACATTTGCTGGGTGAAAGAATGGGACGTTGGAAGCTAATGACTCGCTGGGTTGTTGGGCTGGATAACTTCTAGATCTCTCCTGCTATCTCTTCCCTGCTCTGTGCCCTGCTCTATGGATTGCCTCCCTAGGCTACATGCCTTTGGCCTTCTGGTTGGGTTGAGCCAACCGGAGGCACCATAGGGAGATCAGAGGGTAGGAGGAGAGAGAGGTTGGAATATTTCTTCCCAGGCTCCCTCTCTTCTGTGCCATGGTTGGGCAATATCTGCACTTATTTCTCAGTTTAGGGACATTGTCCCTGCACCAAGTTGCCCCCCCAGGGGGCTGGGCACCCCTTCCACAGTCACCAGTGGCCGAGGGCCGACCCTACTGGGTGCTCCCAAGCATCCCAGAGCCTGATCGGTCTCTTTGGGTGGGTGGCCCAAGACAGGTCAATGCAGCCCCCCTCTCCTCTCTGGAGGCCTGAGGTTCTGAGGTTCTAACATTCTGCCAGCTGTCTGGCCTGGGAAGGAAGGGAAGGCCAGCACCTGTGGGAAAAGACATTTCTTGTCCACGTGTTGGCAAGCACCAGGGTCAGGGCCTGGGGGAACCATCCAGCTGGTAGAGCAGCTGCCCAGGGAAGGGGAAGGGGACGGCTTGGGTCCTCCTTCTCCTACAGCCTGAGGTCTGTTGAAACTGGTCTCCTCCTCTCCTTCAGCACCACCTTTATCTGTCCCCTCCCCTGCATTCCCGCTGCCCTGCAGCAGCTGGTCTCCCTTCTCTCTAGGCGGATGCAGCTCCCCTCCCTGGTGCCTCCCCCAGCTTCCTCCAGGCTTTGATCCCGTGGGTGGCTCCTTGCTGCCTTCAGCGGCATGTTTGATCTGTTCTCTCGCTCACTCATGCTCATTTGTGTGTGGCTACACATGCTGGATGCCCTTCCAGCCTTGAGGGTACAACAGTGAACAGAGCATGCTCCTTCCTTGCCCTCATGGGACTGGGACTGACGGCCCCATGGGGCACAGGCACTGATCGCCTACAAGTAAATACATAATTACAAATGATCGAAGGCACTAGGAAGAAGAAAAAGCACACCGAGGAACTTGTATGCTGGTCATGTAATTTGGGCTGTATGTAAAGAGAATAACTTGGGGGTATCTGGTGGACAGGGGTCAGAATTTAGCAGAGTCCAAACTCCGAAGCTGGGTATACGAGGTTGTGGGTTGAACTATGTCCCTCACCACAAGATTTGTTGGAGTCCTAACCCCCAGGACCTCAGAATATGACCTTATTTGGAAATAGGATCTTGACAGAGATAAATGAGGGAATTAGGGTGAGTCCTAATCCAATAGGGCTGCTGTCCTTGCCAAAAGGGGAAATTTGGACAGAAAGACGCGGACACACAGGAAGAACGCTGCGTGAACATGCGGAGATTGGGGTGCAGTTTCTGCAAGCCAAGAAACACGAAGAGTGCCGGCAACCGCCCGAAGGAAGGAGGCATGAACAGACTCCCCTCACGGCTCCTGGGAGGAAGCAGCCCTGCAACACCTTGGCTGCACCTGTAGCCTCCAGAACTGGGAGAGAAGTTTCTGTGGCTGAAGGGCGCGGTCTGTGGTACTTTGTGAGGGCAGCCGGAGCCGACTAGTATGGCCACCAAGGGGCCTCTGCCCAGCGCCGTTCCCGCTGCTCCCCAGACTGCCTTCCCACCCTGCACTTGCTTGGGTGGAAGGGCTCACGGTTCTGGAACGGACCTGCTTGTGTCCTCTTCTGAGCTCCTGCACCCATGGCTCCCCTGTCAGGGATGGCTCTGCATCCCCCGCTCCCAGAGACCCCCAGGCCCCCCCAGGCCGTCCTCCTCCACCGCTCTCAGGGCGCAGATGCTCCTCCCCTCCAGGTCTGGGGACAAACTCTGCTCTCAAAGCCGGGAAGCTGGATGTCTCTCCCACGTTTTCAGACCCAAATCATACTCAGACCTGAGTAAATAAATGCATGGATGTCACCCTCGCTAAAGGTTCTCACAAATCCCTGGAACATTCCCTCAACCTCATTTCATTGCACATCAACTCAGGCAACCAAGGTCTTGCTGCAAATGACTACAACAAAGAAAACTTGGTCTCTATAACTGGTTAAAAAGCTAGACTCTCATCAAAATAAAAACACAAGGGGCGCCTGGGTGGCTCAGTCGGTTAAGCAGCTGCTTTCGGCTCAGGTCATGTTCTCAGGGTCCTGGGATCGAGCCCCACATTGGGCTCCTTGCTCAGCGGGGAGCTTGCTTCTCCCTCTCCCTCTGCCCCTCCCTCTCTCTCTGCCCCTCCCCCCTGCTCATGCGCTCTCTCTCAGATAAATAAATAAATAAATAAACTTTAAAAAATAAAAACACAAAATTAATAAATTCTCAGAGAAGAGTATATGCCCGGAACCCTGGGAGCCGACCAGAGACTCATGTTTATCATGAAACTACTGTGTCAGGGTGGAGTTTTACAGGCTGCACGTGAGAATCACCTGAGAGCTTTAAAAAAAAAAACCAGGGGCGCCGGGGTGGCTCAGTCAGTTGAGTGGCTGCCTTCGGCTCAGGTCATGATCCCGGGGTCCTGGGATCGAGCCCCGCATCAGGCTCCCTGGTCGGCGGGAAGCCTGCTTCTCTCTCTCTCTCTCCCTCTGCCTGCCTCTTTGCCTACTTGTGCTCTCTATCAAAGAAATAAATAAAATCTTTAAAAAAAAAAAAAAAGAAACAAACCAAACGCTTGGGCCTGAGATTATTCCCGGCTAGGGTGGGGCCTGGGATGACCCCCCACCTCCCTTTTCCCAGGTCCCAAGTGAGTGCAGGTGAGTCTGGTTTGCAGCCAGGATGGCCGGGCCTTGGCCCCCGCTGGAGTCCTCGGAGGCTCCAGGGACAGAGCGTGTGCATGTAGGGCCTGGGGGCGGGCTTGCAGCCTTCTGGTAGCTCTGAGTCCGTCCCGGACCACGGCCACATTCCTAACGTTGCCTCGCTCACTTCGCAGCGCCCTGACTTCAAGATAGAGCCTGCATTCCTGTGGTGCTGTTGCTTCTCTGGTTAGATCCCTAAGACAACAGTACCAGGAAGGCAGGGCTCTGGGCTGTGGCCTCCATCTGACAGGTGGAAACGGTGGGCTCTCCGATCGGATGGGGGGACCTCCAAATGTGGGGCGTCCCCGTTGGGTGGGAGCGAGTGGTGCGGGCATTGAAAAAATTCATGCAAGGCAGGACAAAAAGTTTACTGAATACACTGCAAGGGAATGAAGGACAGGACAGCAAAGGAGAGACCGACTACCACGAGGCGGTGGTGAGGGGCCGCGGTTATAGGGCAGAGCGAGAGGGGATGGGGAGCAATGGAATGGTCCCTTTTTTTGGTAATCTTAGGAACTGTGCCTGGTTGTAATTGGTCAGTTAGGGCCTATAGCTATTATGAGGTGGGTCGCTTAATGAGCCTGTGTGCATTCAGCTCAGTGGTCGCTGTGAGCCCTTGTGTCTTTTTTTTTTTTTTAAAGATTTTATTTATTTATTTGACAGAGAGAGACACAGCGAGAGAGGGAACACAAGCAGGGGGAGTGGGAGAGGGAGAAGCAGGCTTCCCGCAGAGCAGGGAGCCCGATGCGGGGCTCGATCCCAGGACCCTGGGACCATGACCTGAGCCGAAGGCAGACGCTTAACGACTGAGCCACCCAGGTGCCCCGAACCCTTGTGTCTTGATCAAGTTTCCATTGCTGAAGCCTGTGGTCCTAAAAGCAGCCTCTACAGAAACCCCCCGTTCAAGGTCACCTTGACTGGAAGGTGGCTTGACTAGACTCCTGACTGTTAGCTCAGTGCCTTTTCCCTTGCTCCCAACCAGACTGAGTGTCCTCTGAGCTTTATGCTAATAAACTGAATGTGAATATGGCATGTTTTCATCACCCCACTGCACCACTTTTGTTATATAAACAATAAAACAAACAAAAAAGAAGCCCAATCAAACTGGCCCCAAGTAGTCCCTGAAATCTGGAAAGTGGGCCAGATTTGGCCTGGGCCACACGGACACTGCAGATGGACCCCCAGGTAACTACAGAGAGCCCCAAACTCCCTTTCTTCCCGGGATGGTATGTTTGGGTTGCAGATCTATGGGGCTGAGCTTGGTCTCCCCCATGGTGTCAGGAAGTAGATGCCCCATAACCGCGCTGATAAGTAGCCAAAATTCACAGCAAGAATCTTGGAACCTGCTGTTCTCTGCCTTCCTGGGAGTTTTTTTCCAGCTGTGTATCTGATAATAGGACACGCATTTGAGGAAAAGGACGTGGGAGGAGAGAGCTGGGGCCTTGCCCCACTCCAGCTGGGTTCTCCATCAGCTGCTCCCCTGCCCCTGGAGCATATGGCCACCACTGTGGTGGGACCCAGGTCACCCCAGGTCTCCTGTGGCTCAAGGCAGTGCCTGGGCTGAGTGCTCATGATGCGGTCCACAGCCTTGAGGATTCTCCCCAACTGGCTTCCTGCCTCTGTACCGCATACCTTTTCTCAGTTTCCTCTTTGTTTTAAGATAATTTTCCCCCAAGTCTTTGGCCATTTCTGTCAGTCTGGGGAGCAGGAGAAGCAGGCTGTCCTTGACCAAAGAGAAGGGCTCTCATGGCCAACCAAAAGGCCCACCCACTCCGTTGTAACTCAGTTCCACTTGCCACCCTCATATGATCCTCATCAGCTCTTCTCTGCATAGCTGCAAGGCCTCCTCCTCCTAGCTGACCTCCCAGCCTGCAGTCTCAGTAGGCCATCTTCCTGCAAACCTGGGCCTAGAACCAACAGCTCCCCGGAGCCTTCCTCATCTTGCTCCTCCAGCTCCTGGACCACCCTGTCCTGGGACATGCTTGCTTTTTTGCACTATCAGGTGGCATGGTGGTGTTTATCTAGGTGCTGGGCTCCCTACTACTGTGCACGCCTCCAGGACTGAATCCAAGTCTGCTTCCTCAGGTTCTAGAAGCTGGTGCAGAGTTGGCTTTTGGTGGTGTTTGCAGAGTCTACATTCCACTAACTGAGCTCTCTGCCAACATGGTGCTGCCTTGTTCAGGGTGTGGGTTCAAGGCCAGCGCTGGGCAAAATTGTGACAAAGGGGCCTCAGCCCCAGGCTTCGTGTTCTCCTGCTTGGTGCCCCTACGCAAGATCCTGCACGTCCCCCTACCACCGCTGTCATCTTCAAAACCCTCATTACCACTGTGATTGAGCACTTACCTTGTGCCCTTCACCGTGAGACCCTGACTGCAGTTGCTCCTTTTATCCTTACCCCAACATCTGCTTTCAAGGAACAATCTCGAGTCCAGTCACATTCAAGTTTGAAGCTTAGTCAGAGCTTGATGTACCACGAATGGTGAGGAACGGAGGCCAAGGCACCGAAACTGTCGTGATGGGTTGTGAGGTCTGGTGACCAAAAAGGGAGTCACTCAGGGGAGGTGGTGACCTTCCTGGTCCTGCAAAAGCTCCAGGGAATGATTATGTGATAGGCTGGGCCACTTTGAAAGATACCTTCTCCTATGTGGGTGGGGCTCATGGCAAGGTCTGATTGGCTGAGAGCTCCCCAGTGGCCCAGCTGATTGGATGACTGAGAAGTCCCTCCTCAGCAGGGGCATGCCCCAGGCACTCCTCTCAGAAGCCCTCCCTCCTCCGCGCTGAGCCCTGCCCTGAGATGGCCCCTGCTGGGGCCCAGGAAGAGTGAGGGCTGGAAGCCTGTCGGTGCTCAGCAAATATGCCATCTCTGGATGCTGGGGCATCTTAGACCTCACCAGGAGGCGGGGCTGCCGAGCAGCTCCATCACCACAAGGAGGCCACGTCGCAGCATGGCCTTTCCATAATCCCTCAAGGTGACTGATCAGAGTCAGGGGCATGGACCTGCAGCCCCCAAGGGACCCTGATTCACTCTGTGCTTGAACAGCTACCTCCCCCTCTCTGGGCCTCCGTGTCCTCCTCACTTATAAGATGAGGGACAAGGCCAAAGGCTCTGCTGAGGCCCCCAACGCCCATCCTCCAGTTGTTCTATGCCACACCCCTGAGGTGAGGAGCAGACAGTGAACGCGAGGCCCACGGAAGTTGGGAAGAAGGGGGTGCGTGGTCAGAAGTCAGTGGTAAGAAACCCAAATGTCTGGAAACACTCAGGACTTATTTAAATGAGCTACTCCCAATGTCCCCACAGGGGCAGCTGACATCAGTGACAGACGTTGTGAGTGGGTCGATGCATCAGTGGTTTTTATTGCTGTTAACACAGTGGCCGGATGGCGCCTGGACATTAACAGGGCATGAGGGTGAGCAGAACGTCCTCCTTCACGGAGCTTTCGCTGCAAAAGCTGTACCTGCAGACAGCAGTGAGAGCTTTGTAAGTGTTGGGCAGCTTTACGTGGGGTTTTGGGCTGTTAAGAAATGGTCATGGCTAATTTCCAATTCACAAGGAATGAGGGGAACACTAGGGTTGTAGCTTCAACCAGTCACTGGAAAACCGATTGGAGCTTGGAGCTTCCATGAGACAGGCGGCTGGTGTCTGCGACAAGGTGCCCTGTGGGTGTTGCTCACAGTGGCCCTGGTCTCTGCGACCTCAGTCTGACAGGACCGTCAGGCCTTGAGGCAGCGGCTGGACCTCTCACTGGCCTCCTTCTCCACAAGTACCCGTGTGCCCTCCTTGAACACAGCAGACTGGTTTGCAGATGGGCTCTCTCTGGACCGAGCCCCTCTGGAGACGGGATTCAACCTTCTAAAAGCGACAGTAAATTGAGCTCCTACTCACTATGGGCGATGGCGCTGACTCATCCGGGCAGACTTCATCCTCACAAGCCATGTGTGAGGAGGTGTTACTATGAGTCGCACATAACAGGAGAGGAAGCTGAGGTGCGGAGGGCTCTCAGTGAGTGGAGGAACCAAGGTGCAAAGGCAGGTCTGATGGTTCAAGCCTCCCTTGACCTTGCCTTCCACACCTGGAGTCGGTGGTTCTTTCCCTTTGGGCTCCCCACTCCCTGCCTCCCAGGGGTGACACGGGGCTGGTTACTCTGAACATCAGTGTCTCCATTTGTAGAAGAAGGCACTGTTCCCTCCCATGATTGCCGAGAATCCCATGTTAATAATGCAAAATGTCATGACAGTCAATGTAAAAATGTATAAAAGATTAAAAAAAAAAAAAACCCAATGCGGATATAAGTGGCTATCATGCCTGTTATTCCAAGAACCATGAGCTTCTTGGGCCTCCCCGCCTTTGATCTCTGAGGCTTTGCTGGGTTTTCTCTCTCATCTTCACCACGGTCCCTTTGTATTTCACTTGTCTTTCCTTACTGCTCTGACTATCTCTGATCCTACTTCCGGTTCTCCTAGCACCTTGAGCCCTGCCGCCTGTGTTCGGGGCTCCCTGCCCCTCATACCCCAAGCCCATCGCCCCCACTCACGTCCTTCCCAGTGGAAATCCCTCAGCCCGGGAGATCCTCGTGGCCCCCTTTCCCCTCCATCATGGCCTGCCCTGGCCCCCTGGCTCTCTGCCCTCCTCTCTAGCCACACTCTTTGGGCCCCTCTGGTGAGTTCTTTCTTCTGTCATTTGACCTTTCATGTGAACCTTAGGTCCAATGGTGCTCAACAGCTAACACGCAAACTCTTCAAGAGCAGGCTCTGCCTTTGTATCCCCTACCATTTGCCAGGCATACAGTAGGTACTTAATAAAGTCAGAGGAAGGTGGGAAGAAGATGCTGGGGGTGGGGGAGAAACCAAGAGAGGGAGAACCGCATTTTTCCTTTGAAGCCACGTCATTGGGGAGGAATTCTAGTCAGCAGGCTCCTTAGCAGGACTTGCAATCCTAATGGGGCAATGAGAAGAATTTGAAGGATGTCCAAGAAGCGCTTGGACTAAAATCTTGATTTCTCCATAGCCTCCCCATGATGATGTTGATTGTTTTAAAATGTTACTTACTGGCTGTTTTCCTAACATCAAAAAATTTGAGTAATTTGACGAATTCAGCTTTTTTTACCCCCCAAACTAGTTTGTGATGTTTGATGCTGTTTTGATCTAACTACATTTTAAAAATCTGATGTCCAACATTAGCTTCCCTTAAGGTAGATTTCCTCTGCGGTTGATAGGCAGGGGAAGACGGGACTCAGGGATTCAGGCCACGGGAGGGTTCAGGTGGGAACTGATGGACTCAGGGCCTCAGGGCTGGCCTTGAGTACATTCTATTCCATTTCTAGAAAGTGCAGGAAGTCACGGCCTTTCCTCAGAAAACCTGGAAGGTACAATACCCTGACTGATTTGGTCTTGTATCTGTTTCCTTCTTCAGATCTGCCTGTGAGCAAGTCATCTCCTGGAAACACTCTGCATTTTTAAGGTTCTAATGATACCATCTTCTTCTGACACCTTTTTAACTACACAGTCCCAGGATCCAGGCTACGGTCCATTTCCTAATGGGGCTCTGGGAACTCACTTTAGAGGCTCATTGTCGTCCGATGGGGGTGGGCAGGGAGGTCCTGGGCGCACCTGGAGCCTTCAGAGGGCTCTCCACCAGCTTCCTTAGTGCTCTGCTCTAGCTGAGAGATCCTTTTGCCGCTGACCACCTGGCTGGACCAGTCCCTCTGTCCTCCCTGACTCACAGGGATAGGGAGGACCCCACAGGGGTCATTCAGCCTGAGGTGTGACTGTGAAGTCTGCCAACCCACCCTCCCTGCCTGGGGGAGTCACATTCTCTGAGGTCCGAGTCGAGCAACCTCACCTAACTTCCCAAACCTCAAGACCATCAGTGACCATGTTCCCAGGATCCCCTTCCACAAAGCCACCCCAGGAGGGTTCTACTGACCACAGTTGTGGTCCCAGCCTTGGGGGACAATCGTTTTGCCCCCCTCAGGTCACTATGCCCACATCCCTCCAGCTGCTCTACAGTAAAGGACACTGAAAGTCAGGATAAAGATTCTGCAAGGATTGTTACCTCAGCTCTCCCTTGTCCTATCTCAGATTTTATATCTTTTGCTAAAATTGCTTTTTTAAATTATCCTGAAATTTCATGATCTTCCCCTCTTTAAAAGGTAGCTACTCTCTAGCTCATATTTATAAGCTTATACCATCAGAAATTATTTCTTTCTTCTCTTTCTCATTTTTCCTCCTTATCTTTCCTTGAAGGCACGGTGATAGCATCTGTATCCTTCTCAGATAGGGCTGAGAACACCCGATAGAAAGGCTTTATGCCGTCTGTCAATTGCTTGCCCGCAAAGAAAGGGCGCCAGATGGGTAGATTGTCTGGGCTTTGCTGGCTGAACCATGACTAACTCTCCGGGGGGAGTTTGCATTACAAGCACCAATCTCTACCAACATCCTTAGGCACAAGCCAGCGAAGATATACATACACTGTTCTCTCATCTCCCTTTTGCACGGTGATCTTGGCTGCGCCCACTTTGGGGAAGGTTGGGTTTACCACATTGTTATTCCAGAGGAACTTGACTTTTTCAATTGTTCCAACATCAAGCTTTGCATCAAATTCTTTGGAATGGGTAGAGCCTGGTTTGAGAATCCCCCTTGAAATAAAGAGATAGAAACAAGCTCTAATGACAGATAAGGCCAAAACACTTTTTTCTACTCGAGATTGATGAGATCAGTTCTTAAAAATTAATTCTCAAATAATGGATGAAGAAATGGAGAAACCCCTTATACACCAGCAGCCTCACACTATTATTTGAATATTGTTTTCTCAAACTCAAGTTAATTTCTACTCAAAATGTTCTTATAGAAAACTATATAATTCCTTCCTATTATTTTTTTTTTTCTGGAAGAACTATTTGTATAGTAATAAGTTATCCACTTCGTTTAACCCAACAAGCATGTGTTTCTATGCTAATCAGGAAACATGACATCTGGGGGCGGGTAATATTAGATACATTCTTTTAAAAATGGATCTACTGAAAGAGAAAAAACTAAATGCCTGGATTTATAATTGAGAAAAGAAAATTGTCAGCAGAAGTCTGAAATTGACTTTACCACATAAAGTAAATAATTTAAAATCAATTGATAAAAAGATGATAAGCATTTCGGTACATGGATTTGAAGGCCCTGTATGTCAGCCAGTGAGATATGATGCTCAAAAAGGAAACTCACCTGAAGACATCAAATTGGTGAGTATTTCCCTTACTTCCAAACAAAGCAACTTTGACCTGACCAGTGGCTGTTCTTCCAGACAGTGTTAGGGAAACCCCGTATCTCCAGCCTGCACAGGGGATAGAAAAGAGTTCAATTTATTCATGCACAAAACAGTTGACCCAAATTTCAGAATCCTGTCCCCCACCCCCTTACACTAAGACATCAAAATATAAGAAATCGTACCTGTTAAGGTACAACTCAAACCAGGCTATAAGGAGAAGGACATCTCTAGCAGCACCCCCTCTAGACCCACACTGCCCAAGAAAGGGGCCACTACCCACATGTGGCTGCTTAAATTTAAATGCAAATTAAATAAGATCAAAAATTAATTCCTCAGTCTTACTAGCCACATGGCAAGTGCTAAATTACCACATGCGGCTACCCCCTACTGTATTGGACAACAGAGAACATTTCCATCATGGCAGAAAGTTCTGTTGGACAGCTCTGCTCTAGAGGGACCGCACTAGGAGATGAGATGAAAAGAGAAGGGACATGGGCTTGTTCCCATGTTTGGAAAGGTGGCTCAAGAGTGCCGTCCTGTGACAACTGGTCTGTGTCACATCTATGCAGCCCCAGTGGCCCAAGTGGTGTCCAGCAGAGAGCAGGGCTTAGTTACCCAGATCTATACCTGCAGAGCTGTCTCAGTGCCCATGCGCACGCATGCACACAACCTACACACATATAACTACACTGAGCACACACACACACTCACGCACGCATAAACACGTGCACACACCCACACACGTACACACATATGTACATAAACAGCACACATCGCTCGCCTCACTCCTACTCGGCTTTCACATCCTCAGAGAGATTGTCCCCGTCCCTTTCAGGGTCAAGTCCTCGGTTCCACGGTGCCACAGCAGCGACCCGCCGCACCCAGGCTGAGCGTAGCTGCGTGCTCAGTCCTGCCTTCTCTGCCGGGGTGTACATTTCACGCATAGACTGTCTCTCTCATCCCTGCATCCCCAGTGTCTAGCATAATCTGTGGCTCATAAATAAGTGTTGGTTGATGAATGAATATGTGGTTTTTGCATGTTTAATTTGTTGTTTTGAAATATGGGCCAGCATTTCATGCATCCCTACAACAGTAGAAGGATTGATTAACCAGTGTCCTTTTTAAAAATATGTAGAGTGATGGAAGTGTTCTACATCTTGATTGCAGAGATGGTTACATGGCTCTTCATCTATCAAAACTCAAAGAACTCTATACCACAGAGGGTAGTGAATTTTGTTGTAGATATAAATTGTACCTCAATAAACCTGACTTCAAAACCTAGATAAGACAGATGTTATATTTATGTCTTTATATAAACACAGTGTCTTTTTTACAGGGCAACTTCTTAGGGAACTGTCACAAGACAGGTTGGCACAAAGTGGCCCAATAATGTCCTGTCTCTACCCTATGTCCTAGACGATTCAGCAGATTTTTGGGAGAAATCACCCCTTCCTGATTCCCACCCACCCTTCACCAGAGAGGGACCCCTGCCAGGGGCATCGGGGACAGAGGGACAGAGAGGGGAAAATGGGGCAGTAGGAACTGGGCCTCTTAAGGGGCTCAGCCCAGCAAAGAGCTGGTCCCGAATAAATGTTTGATGAATGAATAGAAGAACGGGTGTGCATGACACAGTCTTCAAAATGAAAAGAACAATGGACTGTGGAATGGTAAAAATTCAGGGGTATAAAAATTGCCACAGAGATGTGCAAGTGGCTATTATCCCATCATTGATGCTTCTGTTCATTTCATGTTATTGTCACAAAATGGAAGAAAAGCAGACTCTTTCCAAATCCTTAGGCTGAGTCTTAAATGGGATCGTTTGGGCAGATGTGTCCTTTCACTGTGATAGAAGGTGCTCCCAAGTAGTTCAGGTTAGAGCCAAGCCCCTCTTGTCTAACAGAAGCTCAACTTCCTTGACGTGGGTGAGCAGGGGCAAAATATAACTTACGAGCAAAATTGCTGGAGTCTCCTGTGTTCAGGAAGAATTTCTGCTCCTCGCCACTTGTCTTGCTGGCAAATTTATCAGCGTAGTGGCCCATCTGGGGGCACCCTTGATCTGGGCAGGGGAAGCACTTGTTCTAAGGAGAAGAGAGAGATCTAGCTGTAAGGTGTGAACCGGTCTTTTTCTGACCCACACATCTCGGGGAGCAATTCTCCTACAGCCTGACTTCCCTCACCTGTAACAGGAGGGAGATTGATTTCTAACTGACTTTCCCCCAGGACAGGACCTCCCAAGACTGATGTACATCCCATCAGGATATACTGATGCCTGGGCCCCAGGTTAGATCAATGACACATCCCATCACGTGATGTGCTGGTGAATGATCAACAGCCAACTCTGGGACAAAAAGCCCCGGGAGTGAGAGCGTAGCATTTGCCAATTTCCGTGGTGTAAATATGCTGTAGTCAATATCAGAGGCCCAACCCCCGTCCTGGTATCTAGAACCCGAGCATCCACCTTTCCTTCTCTCTGGCGTATGAATTCTTCTCTCATACGTTCTTCTGTCCTTGCTCTGTCCCTGCTCTGCCCTTGGCAGAAATGTGCACCCCTTATCTTCCTCCTAAAATCTATGATTTTCCAAGCCAGATTCAAACACTGCCTTTTGCAGGAAACCTTTCTAGATCATTGAAATGATGGGTCTTCTGATTTCCCAGCATCTTCCTCACCCACATGACTTATCTAGAATTTTAGCCACCGCCTGCCTAAAATTTTTTTCCCCTCTGCTTCCCAGGATCATAAACTCTGAGGGGCAATCCAAAACAAGCAAGGGATGGTCAGAAACTGCAAATTTCCAACACAGCAGGACAACCACCATCAAGGAGGGATGATCGCTTACAGACTCAAAGGCCCTGTAGTTAGCGCAGGGGTATGAAGCAAACCCAGCAGGGTTGAGGATGCTCTCTGAGTAATACTTGTAACTTCTCAGGTGATTGCAAGCCACAAAATCCCGAGTTCCTGGGGAAAGAAAGGAGGAAGTCTGCATAGGTGGTCGGGTCGGGGGCCAACAACGTCTCTCTCTCCAAGTGGACATGTTCCAAAGTGGGACCACATTTTCAGAAATTTAAGGTAAGGTAAATTTAAGGTAAGTCCAAAAGAAATGACAGTTAACATAAAGAGGCAGATTTCCGTGTGCCATGCAATGTTCTGAGTACTCCACATGCATTGTTCCTATAATCCTCGCCTTTCTAGGGCGTGGGTACCATACCATTCCTAAGTACAGACTGATACACAAATTACAGCCTCAGATGTACAGATTACAGCGAGGAAGGGGCAGAACTGGGGATTAAACCCAAGCCCATCTGGTGCTTGAACCCTTGCCTCTAACTACTGTGCCATCCTGTGTCCCAGGCACCAGGCTAGAGGTCCTTGAAGACACAGTCAGATGTGACGTGACCTCTCAGACATGACAAAACCAGGGCAAGGACATTTAGGATAGTTCCATGCTGTGTTTAGGTGAATAAAAAGGAGAGTCGAGTAACTTTAGGTGGCTCTTTTCTCTCTTGCATAGCCTCTTGCCTTTCCTGATAACCTTCTTTGGCCCCCATATCTCCTGTCAAGGGACAGAGGTCACAGCGCACCTGCTAGACATGACCTGAACTTGCTTGACCATTACTCATGGAGAGCTTAAGCAACCCTATCCATGTAAACCCTCAGAAGGCTGTAAGAGACAAACATATAGATCTGCATTCTTAATATCTGCTTTGATGGCATCCATACGTGCTGAGTTATTTTGATCAAATTCAATAAAAATCTATACTCCTTAGATACGGTCAGACCACTAAAAGTTTAAACCTGTGTGGTGCCAAGTGATGACTTGGGCTGAAAAGTTCACTTATCCATTGTCCTTTTGACCTCATCAGATATAGAATCTGTATCTGGAGGAGGACCTCTACCGCAGGTGCGCTCCACCAGCAATAAAGAATAACCACCTGGAACAGCACAGTCTCAGCGTAGCCTTCCCTACCGGTGATCGTTTCTCATCCTGACCCAACATAAAGGAGTAGTGACTCCCATTGTGCAAATGACTTTGCCTTTGAAACGATTGGGGAATATTCTCATTTTGGCTACAGAATTGAAGCCAGTTACATGCGCTTGAACAATATCACTGACTCCCAAGGGAGAATTGGCAGAAAAATTCTCTTAGAGCCAGGATGTTTGCTTTCATGGTATTTCTTTTCTTCATTAGGTAGCTACCAATTAATTGCTTTAAGCAACTGTTTTGTCATTCTTTGTCACTTGTACAGCTGGGATGTGACGCCCTGCTCTGGCTTTACCTTCCCAAATGCCATCTAGGTCCACGATCTGGGACAGGGGGTTCTTCGCGCATCCTGGCATTTCCTCTCCTCCATTGGGGAAGAAGTCAAGGTGACCCAACAGTTGGCGTGTCCCAAAACCTGAAATGTTTGGGACAGCAATGAGCTTTTCACCATAGAGGGCTCCCTTGGTTCAAACACAATGGCACATGCTTGCAGCTAAAGCATCATTGGGCTCACCCAGGAATGGGATGAGGGGAGCTGCATCTGTATGAATCACATCAACAAAGTCAGCATCGGTGGGATCGAGTCGAACCTCTTCAGGTGTACCCTGGAAACTTGCTTCTACAGGATCCAACCCTAAAAGAGATGATCAGTGCTGCAGACCAAAAGACCTGGCCATAGGTACCAGCAGGACCACGGTGTACAGTTGCTCAGGCTACGCATTGCTCAACCCAAGGGATGCCATACTCTGAAGTCATGCAGTGCCATGGCCCTGTGTATTGAATATAGGGACAGAGAGTTTCAATGTTGCTCCTCAGTAGAGGGCTCCAGTGCATGGATAAAGAAGGGCAGGTCGCTGGAGTGGAGGGGAGTGGGAGGGATGGGGTGGCTGGGTGATGGACATTGGGGAAGGTATGTGCTATGGTGAGTGCTGTGAATTGTGTAAAACTGATGAATCACAGACCTGTACCCCTGAAACAAATAATACATTATATGTTAATAAAAAAAAAAAAGAAAAGAAGGGCAGGTGAGCCAAGAGATTTAAATTTGTCTGACCAAGGATTTTTTCCCCCACATTATTTTCTCCCATACTTGCAGATCTTTCTTCTTTAACATTCTTTTCCTCTTCACAAGTTTGAAGAAAAAAAGGGACAAAGTAGTATGGTATCATAATTAAGAACACAGATTCTGGAACTAGGCAACGTGGCTCTAAATCCCTACTCAGCTGTTTCTTGGGCAAGTGGCATGACCTTGGGCAAATCATGCAACCTTTTTTTTGTGTGCCTCAGTTTCCCCATTTATAAAATCCGGGTAATAATGTGGTTATACTAAGATTAAATGAGATAAGATATATAGGTTTTAGCACAGTGCCTGGCATATCATCATGGGCATATAAGTAAAATATTGATTATTGTTATTTCCTCCTTCTTGGCAGGGCTCCTGAATTTGTCAATAGCTCTTTGGCAGTCTGGCCAGAGCAACTGAAAAGGCATAAACATAATTGTCTACTGAAAATAAAAGGGAGAGCTCCTATAAAGTAGAGGCTTGCTTGAGCCACATGACAGCAGAACCGGGTTTGAATCTCGGTTCCGCTCCTGATTCATTGCATGATTTGGGGCCGGTTATCCAATTTCCTGAGCTTGTTTCTTCAGTTCTGAGAATTAAATGAGGAAATGTAAAGCACTTGGCATAGCATTTGGGACAAATAGGCACTTCATCTATGCTTACTATAATAATGATAATAGCATTATATTATTATGATGGTATTATATAGATATATTTTGTTGCTGTTGTTATACATTAGAGGCTTTGCTTGGGTTAAAAGAACGATCTGAGGACTGGTGCCTGGGTTTCCTCTACCAGGAAGTGTGTGACTTTCATGTGCCATTCTGCCCTTGATTTCAAAGAGAAGGGGGAAGGGACTAACAATGTGGACTCTTAACTGTGTTTGCTCAGGTTCACACTAGCTTTCTTCTCCATTTTCCTGGGTGCTCAGTCCTGCTGAATGACCCACACTGCCAGGAAACATGGATCTAGAGAGGACGGGTGGGGACAGAAGTGGAAGAAGCAAAGGGAAACAAGGGGAAACAAAAGCACTACTTCTCCTTCCACAAAGATGGGCCTCCTGGGGGTTTCCTGAAATGTCCTGTGCGGGCTCTCACCAGCTCTACCACAGCCGAGGGGACAGACTACTTCAGGCCAGCTTCTAGCTGGACTGTGGGCTTATACCACGTTCTGGGGATACTGGGAACAAAACTTGGGGCCCTGCCCCTCAGGCCTTACCTGTAATCCTGCCCAGGCCTGGAGTCCTGCTCCCTGCCTCTCCAGCCACGTGGGCTCCCAGGCTGTGGCCGATGAGGTGGACTTGGGAAGGTGAGTAGCTGTAGTTTTCCTGGAGAGGAAAGATTGTATTTTCAGAACATTTTTGTGCTGTGGTTTTTGTAACATGCAAACCTAATGGGACTCCTCTGCTGAAAACCTTCTATGGCTCCCACCGTCCTCGGGGTCAAGCCCAAAGTCATTACAAGGCCCTCAGAACTTTCCTGACTCAACATTCATTTTTCTAGATTCTAGCCAAACCCTATGTGGAACTTTCAGGCCTCAGATACATCATATTCTCTCATCTTCGGGTCTTGCCATCCACTCCGCAACCACTTGCCCAGCTCACGTCAAAACAGCCTACACATCAGCTCTCTACGTAAATGTCTCTCCCTGGGAGACATCCTTAACCACTCCCCTAGCCCCCTTCCCCCCGCCTGGATTAGCTGCCCCCCCATGCGCTCCCATTAAGCCCTGTAGTGCCCCCATTAGAACGCTGACCATACTCTGTTGTCATTGTAAGTCTTCACCATGAGCTTCTTCAGGGCTGGGATGCATCCTTTTGACCTCTTAGCAGAGCTCCTGACACTGTGCCCTCCGCCCTCCCCCAATACTGGAGAACAAACAAACGACATAAAGCTGCGAGTGTTTGCACACGTAGGGCTCAGAGGTGTTCACCCATTTGTACGCATTCGCTGATCTTCAGTGCCTCCAGAACAAACATCATTGGTTTTAATTTTTGCAGGGGTGCAGAAGTAGTTGGAAACAACCGGATCTTCTGTAGACCCCTTAACTCGAAGACAGAAATGGCTGGGGCCTTTATTTGGTATAGAACAGAGTCCTGAAGAGTTAGTGACTTCACTGAAAGGATTAAAGACTTAAAGAAGTAGCCAAAATGGAAGAGCAGGGTAGATAAAAAACAGCTGAATTGATTGTGACAAACGAAGTTCTCGGACACCAATAGGATCATCAAAAGGGCAAATGCTTCCCCTTTGGTTCCATGTGACTCTCCCTGGCAATGTCGTATTTGTCCCACGGAGAGAGGGCCTGGTGTAGTGGGGGGCACCCGGGCGCTAGGCAGCTCTTGTATTAGCCCGTGCTATGCTTTGGGGGGCAAATCCTTTGATCTTTTTGGGCCTTAGTTTTCATATCTGTCAATGGAAAATGATAATAAAAGTCCCCACCTCTTAAGTGTTACCCATTACGGACTTTTCTTCCACTGCCGTGTCATTATTAAGGCAAATTTCAGTGTTAGAAGTAAGATTCTGAGACAAATACCAATTCTTTCTATTTCTTTTTTTAAATATCTAACTCCCAGCTGCATCTTCAGCCAACAGAGACCAGTGGGCGCTGCCTGCCTCGGCAGCAGCCCAGCCGGCGGACTCACCGAGAGCAAGCTGAGCAACTGGGCCACCTGCGCGCCCACCACCCGCACGTTGTTGGCGGCCTGTGTGTACGTGGTTCGGGAACCTTTCTTCCAGTCCACGCAGATGCAGTTCACCTCCTCGACTTTGAACATGTTCTGGTGTTGAAGAGACGCCAGGATGTTATCATAGGGGCACGTGAAACCACATCCAACCAGGGCTCTGAAATGGTCGCTAGGAGTTATTATTGGTCGTTGGGTCTTTTCCTTGTTGGCCACTGAGACACTCTAGGCTTTGTTAGGAATCCTGTCAGTTGGGAATTAGCCCTCGGAGTGCTCGCTACAGGAAAGGCAAATCCATTCCCTCTCTAGCGTGTAGATTAATTAAAAGCTGGCCATTCCCTGGTTTTCTTTGACCAAATTCAGTAAAGCTGATTAGGTTGTGGGGAAACAGTGGCATCATTAGAAGAGCTCTATTTTGAAGAGGAAAGGTGTCAAGTGCACTCTCTGGTGGCAAAGGTCTAAATGACCTTGTGGATTTGACCTCTAGCCATCCTCTTAGCCTAGTGGCAAAGCTGCCAGTAACTGGCCTTGCCTTCACCCCAGGCTGCTGGGCATTTACTAAGTTTTTACGGTCAAGATAGCACAGTATTTCATGGAGGAAACACATACAGCAGATATTTGAAAAACAAAACTGCACTGACTTAAAAGAGATTGAAGAATTCTGAATGGAAAACTTCTTCCAGGATGTCAAAGAAACTGATAATATCCTTAGACCGTCTTGCCAGCTAGTGCATGCGACCAGCTTGAGTTTAAAATGGTACTATGAACTTAAAATCCACATTTTAGTTAAATCAGAAAAATAGAATTTTTCACATATGTGATCCTAATAAGTGTGATCACACACACACAGAGACCAAGAGCTGTTTCTCAGGACCTTTATTTTTAAAGCAACCCTGAGGATTCTCTTATCAACCGGAGGAATTTGGGGTGTAAACGATATCTTATGACTTATCCACTAAGATACGTATTCATGAGGGGCCCCTGGGTGGTCGTGGCTCAGTCAGTTGAGCAACCGATTCTTGGTTTCGGCTCAGGTTATGATCTCAGGGTCGTGAGATCGAGCCCCACTTGGGGCTCCGTGCTCAATGCAGAGTCGGCTTGGGATTCTCTCCTTCTGCCTCTTCCCCCCCAATAAATAAATAAAATCTTAAAAAAAAAGATACTGATTAATGATGGGAAAGATGAGATGGCAAGAGCTAAACGCTTGGTAAATCAAGGCCAACCGCAGAACGACTTTCATTTTCTAGATTTGTAACTTTCCCTGTTGGCATTATAGGCGGGAATTATTAACGTGTGGGGAAGGCAGGCTGCTAGGGTACATTCTTAGGTGTCAGAGAGATAGATTGCATCAGTGTACACATCAGAGGAAAGGATGATGGCATGTTACGTATTTGTGTGGGTGCCTGTGCACGAGTGTGTGCACGTGTGTGTGTGTGTTCTTCCGTTGTGTGTCCTTCTAACCAGTAGACGCTGTCTTACATATAGTTTTGGCACTTTCTATTCTGCCATTTGGTCTCCTGGTCCATCGTAAGTTCTCCATTTGTCAAATAAATGGTTGTAGCAACACATCATCTCAGGGATGAACAAAAAGAACATAATCCTTCAGTTACAGGCAAACCAGATGCCCTCACTCAAAAAGAAAGCAGATCTTTGGCCTTGATTTTGCCAGAAGTAAGATCGTGGACATGTGTGCCTGTCCAGCAAATGCTACCGCTTCAGGCCATGGATGTGGTCCGGAACCGTGGAAGTCAATTCTTATTTTTGCAAGGAGGGGCGTTTTAATTGTGTAAAGATAACCTCTTATGTAGGGATATGTAGGGATTTCGTGTTTTCAAGCTGATCTGCTGCGCTCGCTGAAAGGGGGGGAGCTTTAGCGGGCAGGGGAGGCAGCCTGCTGGGCTGGGAGCCGGCCCCTACCTGGCACATGTCCAGCAGCCAGTTTTCTTCTCCCTTGTCTATGAAGCCGTGGATGATGAACCGGGTCTTCTTGTCTCTTTGAAAATTTGACGCCTCAATCGTTGATGGATCAGAGGGAAGGAGAGTCTGTGACAAAAGCAGAATTTTGCATTATTTTGCAGCCCAGTCACTCGGGCCAGCTTCTCCTTCCCCATCTCGCCTGTCTCAATGCCATGACCTTTCCAAGCTTAGCACAAAAGCCACCCCCTCCAGGAAGCCCGCCCTGACTCTCCTTTTCCTGCCTGCCCCTGCCCCCAACCCACCCACACCCAGTCAGGAATTACTGCCTCCACTGGGGCTGGATTACAGCTCACAGTCTTGCCTTTCATAGGGTTCTTGGTAGATGGCAAGCTCTTGGCCCCACACCAGAATCCCATAACCAGTTAGAAGTTCTGGCAAATGTGAACAATTCATTCATTCGAGCCAACATTTTACAGACGACCTACTCTGTCCAGGTCTGGCTAGGCCTGGGGAGCGGCTGGAGGGATAAGGCGCGACAGAGCACGGTGGGGGAGGAGGGTACAGGGAGACAAGGAACTTCTAGTCTGATGGGTGAGCACAACCCCTCCCCCAGTCACGATGACGCTAAAATGACAGAGGTCTCACTTGAAAGTTGTTTGGGTTCTTGTTGGTGTAGAGCAGGAAGCGGGTGTCGATTTTCTCGGGGCTCCAGGGGAGAACTTTCAGGGGCCTGATTGCAGTCCCCGCCCAGGGCTCCGAGTCAGAAAAGCACCCGATTTGTTCATAGCAAACTTCCTTTGCTGTAGAGAAAGGATGAATCTGCTCACGGCTCAGCGCCCCAGGCTCTGGGAGGTCACAGCTGCTCCGGTCCTCACTCTCCTGTCTGGGGACGGTCTGAAGACAATGGAGACACCCTGCCTCTCCCCAGTGCCACCTTCTGATCTGGGACCGGTGCCACTGAATCCCACAGAAACCCCAGCTGTGCGGCCGCTCGGAGCCACCATCAGAACTTAGAAGCTCCCATCCCCAGCTCTCCAGATCTGTTTATTTGACTAATGGGATAATGCACACTGATAAGTCAGTATGTTAGCCCAGGTGGGTGTTTAATGCTTTACCTAGAAAAGTCTAGCCTAGAGCACCTGGACATGAAGACCGGCCAGTGCGGTGATGCTCTGAAGTGGGTTCCGCTCGAAGTGCCTGCTCTCTCAGGCAGCAGGTCAGCCTCCCCGCCCCCCCACTGCCCCACCCCGCTCTGGGACCTCAGGGTTGTCTGGAGCCACGGAAAGCTCTGCCCTGCCATGGGTTGGGCTTTCTCTGGCCAGTGCTGAGATGCTGCATTTATGCCCTTCCCTGGGGGCAGGTGATGTTTCCTACCTTCGACTGCTCCCAGCAGAAAAATCGCGATTGTCCAGATGCTCACCATCTACAATAAATTCGGACATTCTCAGCCTCACCAAACGTTACCAGAGCAATGAGCACAGACTCTCGGGAATTCCAGGCTATATGCTTCGACCCCTGCTGGGAGGACGGCAAAGGGGACTTACCCTGTGGGATGTTCCAGGCCTTCCCCGCCTCTCAGTCAAGGGCCCAAGCCTTCTTTTTATACTGGAGCCTTATCATTTGGAGCCCGCTTCAAGGGAACAGCAGCTCATGATGGAACAGGCTGTGTGCACTTAATATTGTAATCTGCACAAACACACAAAACAAGGCTAATTATAGCAGTCAAATCTTCCCACAAGTCTGGGAAGATGAAAGAATGCTTCATTCAAAGGGGGTGAAAGGTCCCTACCTTTGTACCTATGTACCTGTGCATGTAATTAGGAGCCATGGGGGCCCCACTTTCTCGTTCTCTATTTTATCACCGAGTAGTTCACACACCCCAGTAAGGACACAGCAGCAAACTCTAATAATGGAGGGTAGTATTTTTCACCTAGAATAGATGGAAATGTCCCCCAAATAGCTGAAAGTTCTGATCAAGAAAATCTCCTCTCTCCGTCTGTCTGTCTGTCTGTCTCTCTAATGCTCTCTGTCTCTCTAGCAGTCTAATACCTGAGCACATGAGCTTTGGAGGAGACTCAGCAAACCCCACAATAGCCTAAAACCTAATCCTCCATTAACTACCTGTTCCAGTGATCAATTGCCAGGTAATGAATCAGCGCAAGACATAATGGTTTAAAACAAGAGCAGTTATTCTATTATCCTACTAAAATTTTGAAGAGCTAAGCTAAGGAGCCTCTAAAAGCCCATATCATCAGGCCACGTCGCGTCTGTGGAATTTTCCCAGACTGTCTGAAGGTTGCACACCTGTCCTATGAGATCAGGCCCCTGCGAGGCCCTCATGAATGACCCACTGACCCATGCATCTGTGAGTAGCCTGGCCAGTTCACACCACAGGCAGATAAGCCTTCACATGGCAAACACCACCGGTGCCCTATTGCACCCCCCCAAATTAGATACGCCTGAACATCAAAGTTCACGCACTTCCTGAATAACCAAAATTCTGGAAGACAGCCTTCCTATTGAAATGCAAAAGACTTCCCCTGGGGTCATAAAGAATAGCAGCCAATAGTCACTGAGGCTCCCTGGGTGCAGTCACTGGGCACGTATTACCTAATTTATGTCTTCAACAACCCCATGAAGTGAGTACCATTATTTGCCCCCCTTTATGGGTGTGGAACTGAGGCACAGAGAGACAAGTAAATTGCTTCATGCTGATAAAGTCACCCAGGAAATGAGTGACAAGATGGGATTTGCATTCAGACCAAACAGAGTGAAATAAGGACTTGCCGAACATTCAGTTAATCTGAGCAAGTTGTCTATCAGAGCTGTTGAGGGTCAACCACAGAGGAGAGGGGAGAAACTGACAGAGAACAGTTGAAACAGAAAATAAATTTCCCCTGCAGTGGCAGACTTGAGTTGTATGGGTGACCTAAGTGATGAGATATTTAAACTTTGGAAATCTGTTCATATGGTCTAGGAAGGTGCTGGAGCGATTTATAGACTGTGGTGAAGTCAAAGGCATTTATGCTTGTTTTTGACATTGCGGTGAAGAGATTCATGATAATCTGATGGTGGATGAGTAGGTAAATTCGTTGGTAGGTGATGTCAGATGACCTTGTCTGCCTCTTGGACCTCTTCTCTTTACCCTCCACATTGGCCTCATTGGCCGCTATCAAACATGCCAAATCCTTTCCTGCTTCAGGGCCTTTGCACTTACTGTCCCCATATCCTAAAACTCTCCTTCCTAGACTTTCACTGGGCTGGCTCCTTCTTGTCATTCAACAGTTAGTTTACATGTCACCTCTTTTTAGTGAGGCCACTGCTAAGCACCCCTGAAACCCATTCACTGCCAGCCCACTACCTGACCCCAGACCCCAGTTCCCTAGCACCTTATGTGTTTCCTTCAGATCACTTGTCACGGGTTATAATTATCTATCTTGTTTATCTGTTTATTTTTTTTGCAATCACACTTTTCTCCCCTTGGAATGCAATTCCCTAAGGACAGAGGGACAGAGACCTCATCTGTTTGGGTCGCTGCTACACCTCCAGCCTCTAGAACCATGCCTGGCACTGAAGTGGTTCTGAATTAATGAAAGGATGAATGTACACATGAATGGAATTCTTTGGCATTTTACCCTTATTTTGAGAGTGCATTTCAGGGCTGGGGAAGGGAGATAGGACACTGTTTAAAGGAGGGGAAAGAAAGAGATGTTGGCCTTCTGATGAGCAGGCAGAATGGAAGCATCTGATTAGATTTAGGGACAACAGTCATCACATGATCTGCCATGATTTTCCTGGGGGGTCAGGCCCGCAAGCCTGTTCCCCCTCAGCTCCCCTCACTGCCAGTTCATCTATGGGCTCCATGCTTACCCCAAGGGAAAGGCCCTGCCTCAGGTGTTCGATGGTGGAAACTGCCTCAGGGTGATCAGAGTTGATGGAGAAATCCTCCAAGCAGGACAGGAGGGTTTAATCTGCAGCAGCCATGGGGTTCTGGTGGTGACAGTGCGTGTGGGCTCCTGACCCTGGAAGATAGGGACACGGGCATTCAGAGAGTAGTTTTCTTTCTTAAAAAAACTGTATTTCACTCATGTTTGTAAATGGGTAATGAATGCATGCTCCTATACATCTGATATGGTACAAAGTTAAAATGGTTCCTTTACCAGCTCTTTGTGTGTCCTTCCAGATATATATATATATATATATATATATATATATATATATATATATACTATATTTTACTTAAAAATATAAATGGTTGGGGGGTCAGGGGGGCTCAGTCAGTTAAGCATCCAACTCTCAGTTTCAGCTCAGTCATGATCTCAGATTCTTGAGATCATGCGCCGCAGTGGGTTCTGCGCTCAGCATGGAGTCTGTTTAGGATTCTCTCCCTCTCCCTGTGCCCCAGCACACACCACCCCCCTCCGCCCCCACCCATGCGCACGTGCTCTCTGTCCCTCTCTCAAATAAATAACTAAATCTTTAAAAATAAAAATAAATAAATAAAAATATGAATGGTTAGTATATATTACACACTATTTTGCAACCTGATTCTGAAAAATTAACTATGGTCCTGAAAATCATTCCTTATCAGTGCCTGTAGATCTGCACCAGTATTTTTTCCAGCTGCACAGTATTCTGATATTTGGATATTTGTCAATCCTCTTCTGATGAACATTTGATTGTTTTCAATCTTTTACTATTAAAAACAATGCTTTAGTGAATATTCTTACCCATTTGTCAGCTGGAAGGATGGTGTATCTGTGGGATAAATTCCTACAAGTAGAACCCTTTAATAAGGGTTAAAAGATATGTACATTTAACATGTTGATAGAGGTTGCTGCCCCAGGTTTCATTATCCGAAATCCCTGTGTATGTTGGCTACTCTCCCCACCCGACTGTTGAAATAATAGTGAAGTGGAGACCATGAGCTATTTCAACAGTCAACTTTTAGAAGTATGTTAGTGATGGTTCTTTCGGTTGTAAGCAACAGAAATCAATTCTGACTAGCTAAATTTTCTTTAAAGGAGATATTCATTGGAAGAACATTGCAGCATCTCATGGAATCCATGAAGTTGTTAAACCATGAGATGTAGGGAAACCTCCCAAATGGGACCACCCTAGAGACCTCAGCAGGTTGTCCTTAGATCCCCTCTGCCTTGGACCTGATACTGCTGCAGGCTATGTGCATCTCAGCCCAGAATTTTTATTTACCAGACAATTGGCTTGGTTAGGTCAGAAGCTCTGTCCCTTGATTAATTAGCAATGGGTTATGGATCCTGTTGGGTGTGCCTGCCTGAAGGGACTCATCCCTGTGCACCCAGACATGGAGGTGAAATAGTGAGATGGGCAAACACTGTAAGTAATAAAATAAAGTAACAACCTGCAGTAATAAAATAACAGTAATAGAATAACAATCCTAATAATAAAATAACAATCTTAAATCAGCTGACTCTCATTTTGTACAAAAGCGCAGTTGGTGGCTCGGTGACGGTCGATGGGAGATTTCTTTAAAAGTATTGTTTGTGCTTGTCACGCCTTACAGTCATGATCCTTATGAATTATCAAGAGTGAATGATGACTGTGGAACCTGGATTTCCTGATCAGAAAACCTGATCAGGACCATTGTGTTGTTTTAAGATAAGAAGACGAAGCCCTGTGTTCATCGGCATAGGTTGTTCAAAACGAAGCGAACAGTACTGGACCACTCTGCTTTCTGCAAAAGTCAAAAGTGAGTGAACCAAAAAGGACTTCTGACAACAGCAGTGAGGTCAAGGCAGTATGAGAAGTTCAGAGACAAGGTCAGCCTGACCCATTGCTTAGAAAACCCTTCTGACTCCTGACCCGCCCCCAGACTTCTGTGGGGCGGACAAAGAAGTTGGGGATGGTGAGATGGATGGTGAAAATGACCCCAGGTCTTCACCCCCTCCCCGTCCCACATCCATGCCCTTCGCAGGTGATCTAGCAGCTCTGCCCATCAACAACTGGAATCTATTTCCCCATACTTGTCACTGGGCCAGATGTGTGACTGGATTTGTCATTCAATGTGATGGCAGCAACATCTTGGATCTGCTCAAAGCCATTCAACCCAGAGACCCAGCCAAGCTTAGCAGCACTGATGACTCAACCCACTCTGATCAAAGGCACGTGAGCAAATCCAGCCAAGAACAGAAGAAGCACCCAGCTAACCTGGAGATTTGTGAGCACCAATATATGCCTACTGTTTAAAGCCATCAAGTTTGGTGATGGTGTGTTATGCAGCAGTAGCTAAGTAGTTCAGGAACCCAGCTCAGCCAGACCAGGGATTCGGAGAGAACAGTTCTCGTTGAGCTCACTGGTGCCGTTCTTGGGCACACAGCATCACATGAGGGTATATTCTTTTAAGACAGCAAGGAAACTCCCCCATCTGTCAATAGACACTGTGCTCTAAGGCACTGGCTCCCAGTAAATGTCCTGGGGGATTAAACTGGACTAATCCCCTCGCAAGATGGAGGTAAGACTTTAAAGTCTTTTAGACTAATTAATTCATTCTGCAGCAGATAGAAAGATTTCTTCAAATAACAGTGACAACAGAAATATACTGAATGAACTTCTATCTCAGTCAGCTTCAGGGAATTAGGCGTATGAATATGTACACAGATGTATGGATCTCTTTGGAAACTATGACTTCATTTCTACTAGACAGCATTCCTGTCTCCATTGTGTGTGGCTCCTGGAAGCTCACAAAGTAGAGATTGAAGTTGCAAGCTGTCACCTGCCACATCCACTTGGCCAGATAGAGCCAAATGGCTGCTTTCCTCCAGCCAGTCAGCTCAGTCCTTGTTTTCTCCTTCAATGTCAAGTTCAGAATATACAGACACCTGTCATCTTGTAAGAGAACAATCTTCTGAATTTGGGGGGAAGAGTGGGGTTGGTACAAACTTGGTTTTCAGAGCCCTTTAAGTCCAAAGAGGTTGTTGTCCTGAGAAAGCTGTTTTCTAAGTCTTTCCCATAGGCTGGACACTCACACACATTCAACAGAACCACATTTCTAAATATTCCTTGTACTGGAAGGATTTGTCCCTGTGTGGTGTTGTAATGGAAGTGGGTGTATGACTTTGCCTTACCATCAGTCATCTCTGGACTTTTTCTTTTTTTTCTATCAGAAATGACCTGTCCGTGGGATGTAAACTCAGCTGTTGAGTGTAGCCCAGACTTCCTGAGTCCTTCCCAAAGCCATTGGTACAGCCTGTCAGTTCATGTGGGCTGGTTAACAAGGAAAAGTCTGAGGCCACACAGACCCTGGTGCCACCTGGGGAGCATTAGGCCCCAAAGTCCGGACCCCCTGTGTTAACTACTTTATGAAGCCTTTCTCTGTCCTACCCCTTCCCTCAACCTCTCTCCCCAAAGTAAAGGCCAACTCCTCAGTCTTCTCAAAGTACCTTATACTTCTGAGACTGCTTCATAACCCTTTCCCTGTCCAGTTCCCTCACCACACTATAAGTTCCTGGGAGAGTGAGGAATGTATTATTTATTTCACATCCTTAGTGCCAAGAGCAATGTCTGGAATATGGTCATGGAGATTCCATGAATGTTTGTTAAATTAAGTAATATACTTAATTTCAGTTCTAATGAGGAAGGGACCAAACTTGCATCACTTCCGGAGAAAACTGGAGAGGAACAAGGTGGGACCCTGTGGTGGCCTCAGAGATGTGCCACTCAGATCCCTTTAAGAGAATCTGCTGTTGGAGCAGAGATGACAGACAGCCCAGACGCCACCCATTGGACCCACCATGGCACTCATGCAGAGGCCACACTTCCACCAGCTGCCCCCAGCCACTGAGTGAGCATGGCAAAAGGACCAGAGCCCATCCACTCCTGCCTGAAGTAGGATTGCTGCAAAGGGCCACCTTCACTTGGGGACTCTCCATGAACCTGGCCAAGACTTTCTCAGAACTTTGCTGAGGTCTGAGACTATTTCAACCCAATCTTTCCTTCCCTTTCTCCTCTCATGGTGTTAGACCTGCATTGCAGTCTGATGGTTCTCCCTATCTACTCTTGCTTTCTCCTCACAGACATTTCCCTGAATAAATTCTTTGTGTGCCTGATCCCATTGTGGGGTCTGCTTCTCAGAAGACACAGGCATAGAAACAGACAAGGACAAGCAGTTGAAAGAAAAGTTCAGGCTAGAACTAGAGACAGTGTTCAGCCACCCCTGGTTAAAGTCTCATGTGTACTTTAGTCAACCTTACATGTAACCTACACTAGACCTGAATATGATTTATTACTTAGAGGGTGTGTATGTGGGGGGTGTGTGTGTGTGTGTGTGTGTGTGCATGTGTGCTGAAGTGAACTGTTTGTTGGGTGTAAATTTATGTAATTCATACCACAGAGTGGATTCCCTTCTTCTCTGCTAATTTTTGTGGCTGTTATCTCTGTGTCTCAAGCTAAAAAGAATCATTTTGAGTCTTTTGAGGAGGGACCATGAATCAGTTGGATTTAAATGATATCTAAATAGTAGAGGCAGGAAATAATTATCTTAACAGTTGGAGTCAGAGTTCCTTTTAGGGCAGGACTGCCTTTACTTAGGAAAACATTCCATGGAGATCCACTTTGGCTGGAGGAGATGAGACACCAAAGATGTGGTCTCTAATACTAGAAAACCAAGGCATCGCTAAGTCTCTCTGCACAAGGCAGGATCAGGAGTTTGGGAGTGGGTTAAAAATCAAAGAGGGGATTAGAGAATTTGAGAGGCCATTTTTAGGCAGCATGGCGGACGTAGAGCCTGCAGAAAAGTGACCCATGAGGGGTTTCCAGGGGCAGGTTGCTCGTGTTGCTTCAAAAGTAACACCCCTACAGCTCCCCAAACCTTCCAGAACTTACCACCACATAAGTGGCTTATATAAATTAGGGAGAGGAGAATCAAGGTGAGAGCAGAGACAATGTGACAGCCCTAGGAGATGAGCCACAGTGAGGGTCCTGGAGGAGCAGTAGGTCAAACCTGCAGTTGCCATGAGGTCAGAAACTCTGGAAATTCTCAGAGCTCTTGAGGTAGCACTGCTGTGTCCAATGGTACAAGTTGGGTCTGCCCGAGGGTTAGGAAATAGATTTTTATTTGGGTGACTTCACCTGTTCTGGAAGTACCAGGTAATTTATCACCATGCAACACCCTCCCCTAGTCTGTCTCCATTTAGGCAAGCATTCACCCTATTATCTGCACTGAATGTTCGTATAAACCTTTATCATGGTACCATTTGGGTGTTTTGGAAGTTCAAGGCAGTAGATGCTTAAGTAGTAGGCAAAAACACTTAATTTTTTACTTGCTAGCATGTGAGGGGTCCACTTTTGATATTTCTCCCACCTTTCCCACACATGATTATAACGTGTGTGTGTGTGTGCCCGTGTGTGTGTGCACATGCACGCATGAGCACACACATGCATATGTGCACAAAAGTCCTAGGGGGATTTGGGAGAAGAAGAAATACCTTTGCAGAGTCTTGAACCTCAGCAGCTGTTACACAACACAGTGATGAATCCTAGCATCCTGGGGCAGGAATGGTGAGGCTGGCCAAAGGCCACTGAGTCATGCAGCAGACCAAGAGGGTCACATGAAAAATTTTCCATCACGATGCCCTTGGGAAAACCTAGATCCACTAGGAAATAGCCCATGACCTGGGGCAAGTTGTATAATAACCTCTTTGTGCTTCAGCTGCTTCCCCTGAAAATGGGGATAATAAGAGCACCTACTTTATAGTGTGTTGTCAGAATTAAATGAGTAATATGCATAAAGCACTTAGAATCGTGCCTGGTGCACTGTAAGCATAATGCATATGTTAGGAAAAACAAAAACAAAATAGAGGGGCAGTCAATTGTCTTCTGAAGGACCCTGTCAGAGTAGCAGGCTGAACAGCAGAGTTGATGAAATCAGCTCTTAACATCCAACCTTGAAAAAAAAGAGAAATAAAGTCCAGCAAGAAACAGGTTAAAAACCACATGCTCAAAGTGAATCACTTATACATGGACTGGCTCATCCTTTTAAATGGATCTAGAACTCCTGCCGAAAGGGAAGAAAAAATCTGAGTTGGGCCTCTAGAAATAAGAATATTTCCTAAAAATTTACTGAGATCAGAAATAGGTAAATGATCTGAGTAAACAATTCATTTAAAACAATTAGAGCAACTTACAAACGGCTCCATTATGATGAAAATTGTATCCTTCCTAACAAAAGGGTTTTTCACAGATGTATTTTTATTTATTTTTATTTATTTTTTCACAGATGTATTTTTAAAGATTAAATTCTTTTAAGACCCTTTGTTCCACCTTGTTACTTGAGTAAATTTGCAATCTTTTTATTCATTTGTTTCACTATTCGCTATTCATCATCATTAGTGTGTTATAGAAAAGTTCCAAGAGGAATTCATAATAATTATAATTAAAAACATTTATTAAGCACTCAACATGTATTAAGCATTGTGCTAATCTCTTTACAGGGAAATTCGGGGCTTCAAAAAATTTCATGTATACACTGAAGACACCAAAGTTGACACGTGTAACCCAGACCTCTACC
Source organism: Phoca vitulina (assembly GCF_004348235.1). Taxonomy (NCBI): domain Eukaryota; kingdom Metazoa; phylum Chordata; class Mammalia; order Carnivora; family Phocidae; genus Phoca; species Phoca vitulina. Next base: position 13,473,969 of record NW_022589731.1, on the reverse strand, counting down.
CTCAGCTCTGTGCTCGTGTATTTAACTTCTCACTTGACATGGCAGTTGGATGTCTGATGAGCATCTCAAATTTGACACGCCTAAACCGGACCTCCCTCCTCAAATCTGTTCCTCCCAATCCAGTCCCCATTTCAGTCATTGGTATCTCCATCCTTCTAGTTGCTCCAGCCAAAGCCCCAGAAGTCCTCCCTTTCATTCAAATATTCATTCCTCCTCCACACACAGGGTCCATATGTATTGCAGATGCTTCGTACCTTGTCTAGGAGGGTACCCTGACTGGGGTAAGCCAATGGGCACATTCCATTTCTCAGGCCACAGGCCAATCAGAGTGAGTCTCATGGGTTTTGTTTGGGAAGATGGGGAGGGAAATACACCTTTTGTCTCTTACTGAATGTGAAAGAGAAGGTCTGGATAGTCTTAATTGTGGTAGATAGCCCTTCTTTAATTGGGAGAGGAGCCAGCCTTGGTATAAAACCATTAAACACCATAGACAAGAAAGTATGGAAGCAGGAAAAGAGTGGCTCTTGAAGAGGTCATCAAGTTGTTGAATCAACAAAACCTGAAGCTTCCCCATTTCTGGACCTTCTAATCATGTGAACCAGTACATCCCTTGTTGTTTAAGCCAGTTTGAATTAGAGCTTTCGGTTCATGTGGAAGCATCCTGATTAATACAGATTAATGGTGCTCAAAACATCTTCATGCATTGATCAACCTGCATATACTTTGGTGAAACACAGAATGAAAAACATTTTCACATCTCTGTGGCTTTGCCTGTGCTGTTCCCTCTTTCTGGAGTGCCCTTCCTGCCATGTCCTCTTGGCAAATCTCCACCCACCTTTTAAGACCTAGCACAGATGGCTCTTTCTCTTTTAGGATATTAGTGATGGGACATGACCTAATTTTAAATACCTGACTCTAGTGAAGTCATGCATTCTTTCCATTAGTGAGATGGTCATTGAAAAGATATTTATTTGGTCTCCTGCCAAATGCCAGGCACCAGCCAGATACAACTCGTAAACCCCTTAAGGAGAGATATCCAGACAAGTAAACAAGCAATTCCGACCTACAGAAAGAAGTTCTGAGATGGAGGAAGTTCTGGGTGCAGTAGTAATGCAGTGGAAGCGCCTTTCATCCAGTCTTAGGGGCTGTGGAAATGGAGGTGAAGAACGGCTTCCAGCAAGAAATGATGTCTACACACAGATTTAAGAACCAGGAGGAGTTCAACAGGTGGGAAGACAAGAGAAAGAACATCCTAGGGAGTGGAAGAGTTTGTGCAAAGTTCAAACATCTGAGATCAGGGCCCTTTTGGGGGCAGTGCTAGCATGTAGATTTCTAGACGGAATGTGGTGAGAGATGATGCTAGAGTCCTCGGTTCAAAATTAGGTAAGAGGGCCTTGAAAGGCTCACTGAAGGATGTGGATTCTTTCCTGGGGACTGTGGGGAGGATCTTGGATTTGGGCTTTAGAAAGATTAAAAAGGCTGCAGAGAGGCGAGAGGCTTGAGGGGACCCTACTGGGAGCAGGGAGACAGGTCAGGAAGCATTGGATCTGCTCTGTCCTTGTCTCCTTATGTGTCCTCTTTCCTGAGATGTCTGATTAGGAGGAGACACAGACCATAAAGAGTATGGGAAAGTGGCAAAGGTTGGCACTTGCCATGTGTGCACCCCAGGAGCAGGTCATCTTGGATCTGGAAGTCTGCCTTAACTGATCTGGATGACACCAGTAAGATTAGCAATGGGCACGATGTCAGTGCCAAGTAAACAATTTTCTCAACCTCAAATGCCACGTAATATGTAGCAAACTTCATCAGTCATTTGTGGTTCTTCAGACAAACTCCAAATTTTGGATTTTAATCACGTTATCCAAAAGAGCCACGGAGAAAAAGGACTTGATAACCAAGGAACGGATTGCTTCACTACTAGGTTTTATTAGCGGTAAGATATGCAGTGGTCACATGTCAGTGACTCCTAACATGGAGTAAGAGTGAGCAGAATATCTTCCCTTACAGTTTCTTGACTACAGAAGTTGAACCTGCAGAGAGAAAACAACAGAAAGTCAGCTTTTCCTGGTGCACTGCTGGTGCTTTGAGCATAAAAACAGCCTCTCTTCTCCCCAGTCTGAGTGAGAACCACTCCCTGTGCCCGAGACCAGACATTGGTCAAGGGAACACAAACCTCTTCTGTATAAAGGACTGCATTCTCCTTTCCATTGTTCTTTTATAGCTTTGCAATAGCCGAGTGAGGAAGTGTCACTGGACGCCTCTAAGGACAGGGAGCGTTCATTTGTCATATCCTAAAGCACCTACTAAGCACTTGGCGCATTGTCAATCAATGCAACTGAGGAAGAGTAGGGTCAGCAGCATGATAAAAAATCAGCCCGAGGGAAATTTCTGAGGTCCTGGTGTTACATTCACTAGGCACTCTTACTTAATTCAATAATGGAATTGAAATGACTAGCATTACTCATTAAGACTGAACAAAACTTAGTTTGCTTGGGAGCTAATTTTCTTTAATAACATATATAAGCATATGCAAAGTGCCTGGCACATAAAAGGTGCTCAGAAGGTGCTCTTTTCTTTTCATCTTTATTTCCCTCCCTGTGGTCTGATGGCTGGCCGATGCGCAAATAGAACATTAAAGGTTAAACACTACTACTGATAAAGGACACAAGAAATGAAGGGCACACATGATCTATATATGAATGAAGGTGAATTAATTTGTTTTGTAGTAGTTAAGAACTTGCTGGAGTCCAATTTCTTACCTGCGAATTATGGCACCAAGCTTTCATTTAATTATCTCTAATGGAGATAAGAATAGTACCTCCATCCCACCACCACCATCAAGAGAGTAAACATACCCATTACCCCAAATTACTCTCCTGTTCCTTCGTAATCTCTCCTTCTTGACCTCTTCCATCTCCCCTCCCCCCAGGCAACCAGTGACCTGTGGTCAGACATGACACAAGGCCCAGCTGCTGAATGAAATCACTCTTTTCACCTTAGGGTCACGAAGCCAGATTCTCAATTAACACTTTACTTTCATCAAATGACCCATACTCATCTACAGATCTCTCAAAGTTATTCCCTGAAAGTTCTGCTCTTTTTTTAAAGAAACAGAAGGTACTAGGAAGCCACTGTGACCATGGCTTAGGAGAACCACTGTCAGAGAGTTGAACCTGAAGTAGACTTGCAGTGGGAATAGCATGGGTGACTCAGTATTGCAAATCTCTTTGGATTTTTATTACTTACACTTTTCCATCGTTTCTTTCCACCATGATCTTGGATGCTCCCACTCTGGGTAGAGTTGGGTTGATCACATTGTTGTACCAAATAAATTTGACCCTCTGCAAATCTCCAACATCCACATTAGAGTCAAATTCATTGGAATGAGTGCTGTCTGGACGGAGAGTGCCCCTTGGGAGTTGAGAAGTTAATGAAAATATACGTGAACATACAAAAATATATACATATATGTTTCTAAAACGAGCTTACGATGCACCTCTAGTAAGATGATTGACAGTACATTTGCCATTCTAATGTATTAAATAATTAATGTATTAAATAAATGCAGGCATGTGTGCCAACTCAGGGGCAGGTCATTTGCCAACAAGAACTCATATGACTTTAAAGTCATCCTTACTTTAATAAAACTTCAAATATGTTTTAGTCATAAGCCTCCCACAACTTAATAAATGATGACATCATCATATCATCTTTTCCCTGTTGTTTTCTGGGCAGAATGATTATTTACTGATTATAAATCAGATGCCATGCATCGAAACAAACATCAGTGGTTTTCTCAGGAGATAGCAGAGAAAAAATTCAGGAACAGAATTCTGAAATGTACTAAGGTGCAAGATAAAACGATCTCTTCCTTGGAATGACGTGTGATGGTATTGTACTCCCATATAGTTATGAATAAACGCTTATGTCCATAACATGCATTATATATGCAAAGGATTCCAACATTTAAGAAGTGTAGGGTAATATTTTGCTCACCTGAAAATTTCATACTGTTTAGAATTTCCTTTATTTCCAAACAAAGAAACCAGCACGTGTCCTGTAACCTTCCTCCCAGACAGTGTGACAGCTACCTTATACCTCCAACCTGCACAGGGGGAAGAGATTTGCAAACTGTCAACTTGTAGAGAAGACTTGCTAAAAACAGGCTAAATTGGATGCCACTGCTGCTGAATTTTGAGTAATTTATATATAGGATTGGTTGTTCTTCTAATCAAATCGTCTACTTTATCTAAATGTTCAGAAGATAGGCGTGGGGCCAGGGGAGGAGCAGAGAATCTTTCCAAAGTCAATAGATGTCAAGTAATATATATAAGTCATATATTTTGCTTTCAATTTCTTTAACCCAACAATTTATTTTTGAATATTATAAGAACTTTATCTTAAAAGAAAGTAGGAAAGGGGCACCCGGGTGGCCTAGTTGGTTAAGCCTTCAACTCTTGGTTTTGGCTCAGGTCATGATCTCATGGTTGTGAGATCAAGCCCTGTGTCTGGCTCTGTGCTCAGCGTGGAGTCTGCTTAGGGATTCTCTCCCTCTGCCTCTGCCCCTCCCGGGCTTGTGCACTCTCTCTCTCTAAAATGAAATAAATAAATAAAATCTAAAAAAAAAGAAAAAAGAAAAGGGTAGAGTATGACATTTTCATCAATTTACTATTTTCTTTTTTTTAAGATTTTATTTATTTAATTTAGAGAGAGAAAGAGCACAAGTGGGGGAAGGGACAGAGGGACAAGCAGACTCCCTGCTGAGCAGGGAGCCTGAGGTAGGGCTTGATCCCGGGACCCCGAGATCATGACCGAAGTCAAATGCTTAACTGACTCAGCCACCCAAGCGTACCCTCAATTTACTATTTTCATAGGTCACCACATTTTAGAGTCCTGTTGTCTTTTTGTCTAAATTGTCTACATTTATTTAAAAAAATTCTATAATTCAGCTTTACCTTGCCTTTGGAATGTATTAAGTTATGGTAACCACTTTGTGGTACTAATCAATAGTTAACTAGCAGTTTATGCCATTTAGAGCTAGCCTGGGCCAAACTGAGGAGGGAATAAAACCTGGCTTTAGTTTTTACAATGCGACCAACCCCACTGACTCCAGTCTAAATAGTTTTCTTCCTCTGACCCAGGATGGAACATGCCTCATCATCCCTGCACCCTCTAATTCTTATCACCCATGGAGTCTACCGCCCTAAACAGCTCTTAAATCTGTCAACTCCCTACCATTCCCACAACTTCTGCCATCTCTCTCCTGGATTACTTTTCTGCTTGTACAAAACCTCAAAATTTTGCTTTAGTGAAACTTCTGACTGAATTGGAAGAGTCTAGAGCAGAAGAAACCTCCTGAATTCAGGAGAAATTAATTTTTCTATCATTGTCAGTTCAGACCCCCAAATTCTGCTCTGTTACTCCAATTAGCCAGAGTTACATTGAGCACGATGGCTTTTGAAAAATTTTCCATGTTGGGAAGGAGTATTTACAACTTTTGTACAGAAGAGCAATTTCACACATTTTCACCGAACATGATAAAATACATAGCATTATGAATTTAAGGCAAATATAATAGAGACTTACGGGCAAAATTGCTGGCATCACCAGTGTTTAGATAAAATATCTGGTTCACTCCATTTGTTTTTCCAGGAAATCTGTCAGCGTAATGACCCATCTGTGGGCAGCCTTCGCTTGGGCAGGGGAAGCACTTGTTCTAGGGGAAATTAACAAATGATGAATGAGGACACTCTTAATAGCACGTCATCTTTTTCCATCTGTTGCAGCAGTTCAAATATTCTAAAGCCAATTCTGTCATGATGGCAAAAGACGACTTTCATAATGTTTCAGGAAAGGTGAAAAATGCCTTTCATTAGTTACGATGATAAATTTGACTGTGAAAAAACACAATACGAACAAAAATATAAAAATCACACAAAAAGAGAATTTAAATATATATTTACACATATATTTTCATCTTGTCTATTTTGCCTCTTAAGTTACTCAAGACATCCATTTGCCTACAGGTGGTTAGAATTTTTTTTTAAGAAAGATTGCAAAAGAAAGAGCAAGGGGTGATAATCAGCTCTGATATGCAAAATAGGACCCATTAAGAGTCAGGTTTTTCTCAAATTTTTTAGCTCCCGCTTTAGCATATTAAGGTCTGAAGGAGTCAGATCTCAGAATTCTCCCAATGTGAACAGATAATGCCCCAAGTGGTCCTTAAGTCTCAGCTGTGTGGTTGGTGTGGAGAATATATATATATCACTTAGGAAAATGTCCTCCTTCTGGGGAGGAATTATGGGAAGAAGAGAGGAAGAGGGAGAAACAGAGTGGGGCAATCCTGCTCCATATTAGAGGCAAGGGGCAGACTTTTGGATCAATGAACCAGAGGGGGACTGGGCCAAGTCTCAGGGTCTGCATCCAGCAAAAGCTAAGGAGAGACTGAGCCAGTCAGAGAGAAATGGCCAGAGCTATATGGGGAAGTTGGCCAAGCCAGAAGAGTAGATGTGCCTAGACATTATCTGCAGACACCAGTAGCACATCCATCAATAACGCAGACCCTCAAGTCCTCCCCTCTGCCCTACACACACACTGACCACCACCTCATGATCACTGTGTCCAATACCAGCTTGGAGAGAAGAGGATGAAGGGGTCCAAAGGCTGAGAAATATGCAAAACTGAGAACTTTTTCTTATAAAAGTGTCTGAGCATCACCTAAAAGGACTGTTTATATTACTGAATCAGACTAAATTTTAACTGAATGAAACCTAAAGCTTCTTCGCTTATTTTCCCCATTACCTAGAGATTGGGGATTTGGAAGCACAATAAAAATAAAGTTAAACCAAAGAAAGGGGATGGTGATCTTGTTTGTACACAAGCTGTACTGTGAATAAACTATGCATCACCCCCGCCCACACATATAGCCAACAGTTGTTGAATGCTAATTATTACATTTTAGATTCTGAGCTAAGGAACTAAAACATATCATCTCATTAAATCCTCCTGCCAAACCAATGGAGTCTACCATTATTATTTACATTTAGAAATGAAAAAACTGCCTTAGAATGAGGTTAAATATTTTGTCCAAATCATTCAACCATTTAATGGTGAAATCAGGTTTCAGATTCTCTTTAGCACTAAGTTATACATCTTGATAATTATGACTTCACCTGGTATGTTACTTAAAATTTTATTTATTAAATGACATAGGTTGTATATTTTTATTTGAAAAAAATTATAGTGAAAGGAAGAGCAATAAAAATTAATAGGCAATAGATATATCATTTTCAAGATCACCTTTAAGGATCCTAACCCAGATACCTAGTAAATACCAAACAAGATGAAAACTCAAAACCAAGCAAGCAAACAAACAAAAACTTGGCAATTATGAGATTGCACAGAAATATCCACATGCACATAATGATATAGTTTTATAGGTTCAGTATTTAAGACAAGTTTTCCATATTTATCAGCATCCTGTAGCCATAGCTCAGATTTCATAGACTTTTTTTTTTTAGTGATAATTATTTCTAAAACAAGTTTGAACATTCACGATACATACTGAAGTGATAGAGAACAAGGTAGACATGGGACATCTTAGTATACAAGCCCATTTCTCTAAAGTTCTCCAATGCCTCATCACTATTACGATAAATATGTATGTCAACTATGCTTCAATTAAAAAATAAAAATATGTATAATTAAAAGTATAAATAATGTGGCAATCATGTAGTGACTTTTGCTGAATGCATGTCATGTACAGTGAACTACACCCATCATGAGAAGTGATGGTCACAAAATTCTTTAGGTACAAAGTGGAGTCTACTTACTGCAGTGAAAGCATTGTAAGAGGCACAAGGGAATCCAGCAAAGCCATCAGGGTTGAGGATGCTATCAGAGTAATATTTGTAGCTTCTTAAGTGATTACAGGCCACAAAGTCACGAGTCCCTTTGAAATCAGACAGTACACATCAGCAACAGGTTTTATTTTTCCAAGTTAATGTCATAATTAGAACATGGTTGTTGAATAGATTTTTCTAATTAGTGTGAACTCGTGGTGGTCACAGAACAAAATCATCTCTGAAGTGTATTTATGATTTGTGATGCAGTTACAAGTGAAATACTATTTAAGATTTTAATAGTAATGCCATTGCTAAATTAAATGGAAAAATAACTTTAGAAGGAAGAGATTGGTCCATATAGATATAAGTACAACTTAGTAATCCATTCCCCAAATTAGATCCTTGGAAAGTTGACTACAAATACATTTTCTTTCTACAGTCTCCTCAGGCCTACTTTCCCCAGTGAAAAGTCTATATTTTGGGTTAAAAGTCCTTTGTTGTAGAAAATGTGAGACCTGTACCAAAATATTTAGCAAGTTTAGCAAAAAATGAAACACAAAGTTTCCCCTAAGTAAATCTCTTCATGTACATAATGGTTTTACCTTCCCAGATCCCATCTATGTCAACAATCTGAGAGAGAATGTTCTTCTGACATCCAGGCATTTGTTTTCCTCCATTTGGAAAGAAATCTAGGTGGCCTACAGTTTGACTCATTCCAAACCCTGAGGAATATTAAAATATGAGAAAGTTGATGTTGATGTATAGACTCAAAACACTCTAAAACACTCTAATATATGGACTCAAAAAATACTCGCAGAAGATGAATTGAAGAACTCACCCAAGTTGGGGATTATAGGGGCAGCGTCTGTGTGAATTACATCCACAAACTGGGCATCACTGGGGTCCAATCGGACTAATTCGGGCGTGCCCTCAAAGCAAGGTTCAGCTGGATCCAACCCTAAAGTAAATAGAATGTCATGTTAATATCAGTGTACATTCACATTGACCTTTCTTCATTAATTACCTACCCAAGTGCAAGCATTGGCGGGAACCATGACATATGCCTAGAAAGAGATAAGCTAGTTCTTCCAGACCTTATCATTTTTTTACATTTTCTGTGTCTCATTTTCTATTTGCATTGTAGTGAATTTTCCTCAAACCATGGAATTTGGCTCTACTTATGGATGTGTAGCCCCTGGGACAATCCTGGCCACTAACAGCAGTTATAAGGAAAGAGACAGATTCTGGGAGACTCTTAAAAGCTGGTCGGGATAAAAAAGTCCCCATTCTACGGTAAAATCCTGTGAGGGCAAGGACTTTGGTTTTCACGGTCACCAGGACCACAGCTTTGCAGAGTGCCTGGCTGAGCAGGCCCTTATAAACATTCACGGATTATGAGAAAGAATGTTCTCTCCAGCAAATTAATGCTAGACATCCAGATGCCCCTACCAACCCAAATGTGACCAGTTTATCCAAAATATCAAAAAGAGAATCAGAAGGTCAGAGACAGAGTAGGATGATGGAAGAGGAATGTGGTTGCTCCCTAAAATAGTCACCTCTCAGATCCAGGATAGCAAAGTCTTTCCTATAAAGTTGCAATGTTGTTTTTAAGATCGGAGTATACAACATGTGACCCCATTGGCCAAATGCAACCAGTCTTGAGATTTGTGAAATGCTATTTTTTTTATCTAACCAAAGCATGCAGAATTGGTTAGCCTGGCCTGACCACCTGTCCCCTGCAACTCTTGGCTTGTGGTCAATGAGGATTGGGCTAATTATCAATTGCTACTGAAGCAGAATATAATTAATTATGCATTTTTGAGTTCCTTGGGTTTAATTCTATTTATTATTTATTCTGTTATTTATGCTATTTATTCTATTCATGAAACTTGTCCTTTGTGAATGCCTGGCAACAGGAAAATAGACCTCCTGATGTTCTTAATTAAAATTTTAGTCACATGCAATATTTATATATATGTTAACATATATATATGTTAAACAGAGCTCTGTAGGCCAAAGATCAATATCAGCAAAAAATTCATAAAACCTCACAACATACTGATTTCTGATCATGTGGCCCAATTCAGAAAATGCCAAATTTCCATCCTTTTAGACCCCATTTAGGCTACATTGAGTCCAACTTTTCTGTGTTTACTGTTTTGACCAACCTGTGATTCGTCCAACAGTCCCATTGGTCCTCCTTCCTGCCTCCCCAGCTGCGTGTGAGCCCAGGCTGTGGCCAATGATGTGGACATCAGAAGGTGAGTAGTTAAATGCTGACTGTTGGAAAGAAAAGTTCTTCAGAATGTTTTCTAACATTGTGAACTTCAAGATGGCCATAGAAGGAGATCCTCGCAAAACGTGAGTTTTAAGAAGATATGCTGTCCCTTCAAAGCAACTGATTTTCATGACTTTTTTTTTCAGTTATCATAGAAAATGGCAATGGTCTAATGTTTAAGCTGTGGAAGTTGGGCTCTCTTTTGTTGTTTTACTATGTAGAGGAACACTTGCTGTGTATGAAGAATTGTTACCCAGAGGTGGTGAAGCAAATGTATGGGTTAGCAGATAATAATGAAAGCAATTATGTAAGCACATTCCTGTTTAACATTTTTTTAAGGTTTTAGTTACCAAAGCAGGTTAGCTTGGTGTCATTGTGCTTCTGATAAAAAAATTAAAAACAAAAACAAAAACAAGGTAGTTTTCATCTTGAGGCTGAGATTATCACACCAACTTGTTTTAATAGATGGTAAAATTAAAGGAATACTGATGGGATTCAGTAGAAACAACCTACCTGGTTGCTTGAGTAACATCACTTAAAAAAACTAGTGTTTTGACTTAAAGAGCATATTGATGAAGCCCAAATCTAGATTGATTGATTGATTGATTGATTTTGCATTTTTCTTTTCAACCACAGGGAAAGCCAAATCTCAGTAGAGGAATGTCTTTAGCAATTATCATACCTACAGCAATTATTTTAAAAGAGAATCTAGAGAGCAATGGACATGGACTTTTATACAACCTAGAGGTAGTTACCTGAAGAACCTCAACAAAATATGCCACTTCTGCCCCGACAATCCGGATGTTCTGTGAGGCCTGTGTGTAACCGGTTCGGGAGCCACTTTTCCAATCCACACAGATGCAGTTCACACTTTCCACTGTAAACAGGTTCTGATGGAACAGACACAATAAATAAGTAAAGAATTCAGGATATTTATTAATTAATAATTAGCACATTTGAGAACGAGGATAAATTTCCTCCATGACCTATACAATATCAAGCTTATTTTTAACCCTACAACAATGAACAAAACTTCTAGTCTGTTATGGATATGAAATTCCTTTTAAAGTTTAACATTGGCTCCAAATTGAGGGTTTGGCCATAATGGGAACTGGATTCTTGAGATATCTACTATAACAGATGCATAGACATTTGTTGCAGGGAGAGATGTATAAAATGGGGTACAGTGGATTGTCTCATTAAAGCATCATTAAAATCAATGTCCTACATTGTCCCATACTAGAATGCACCCCAGGACCTTGTTTGTTTTGTTCACTGCTGTATCCACAGTGCCTCAAAGTGTTCCTGGCACACAGTAGGTGTTCAATAAATATTTATTGGATGAATGAATAAATGAAAGGCTATGTTAGGACTTCCTTAAATAAATATACTGGAGGTAAATGGGTAAGCTTTTCCATGATGGAAAGACTAATCAATGTTTTTGGAAGAACATATTTTATTGTACATTACTGATGAGTTACTTCACATAAAAGCATAACCTACCAGATATGTACTGGAAGCTTTGTTTGATGCAAGTCAGTGATAGATTCATGAATGTTAGATCTGGCAGGAATTTTGTTTGTTTGGGTGTGTGTATGTTTATGCATATCCTCACCTTTTTTCCAAGAAAACTTTTAGAAGAATGAAGCAATCTTAGAAATCATCTCCAATTCTTTTACTTTACAGATAGAAATCTCCAAAAAGGGAAAATGATTTGCTAATGTCATGGTTAGCTAAGGATAGAGTCAGTACTAGAGTCTAGGACCTTTAACATAGGTTAATCCATTTGTTTCTCTGTCATAAAGCAACCATGTTGTCAAAGCCAAATCATGCAAGAAAAACAAATCTGGTTTGGGGATTTCAGAAATAAATTGTGTACACATATCTAAAAATTTACATTCCCTTTGACCTAAGAACCACTTTGTCTTTTTCCTTCATTGTTCTATAAAAATCTATTCCTACCCTCCCCCTAATAATCATCAGCTTAGAATATTTTAGAAGATAAGTTAGGGTTTTGCTAATTATCTTTAAACTTGTGAAGTTAAGCCTATTTATTTTGGCTGTCTTCAGAATCAGTGGATAGTCTCTAGAGTTGATTCAATCCAGCCTTTGGCTTGAGTCATAGACAGGTCTGAAATTAAAAATGTTTAGGAGGACCTTTGTGTCTTGTTTTTTCGACCTCTGAAGGAATGACTGCATCTGTGTGCTATGCGGGCCACTAACGCTTGGTGAGTAGATGAATCAAGGATAATGTTTTCAAGCACTAGCAGTTGCTAAGAAAATATGTTCTATTTGATTTTCTGTCTTTTAATTCTTCATTATCATGGGGCACATAGCCGAAGGCAAATTAAAGAAAATTGGATCACTATGGTTGAAACAAGAGAAGTCGAAAATGAAAACCTACACAGTTTCCCTAGATATTGTTACCATAGGAGATCAAAGAGTAGCAAGTGAAAATCAGAAGAAAACAATTTGGGCAAAGTAAATTATCTTAGTTCTTCACATAGAACTTAAGACCTATTGAAAAAATTAAATGTTATTGAAAACATAACTAATATTGCATCAGTATGGCAACATCTGTTATTAAAATTTTGAAATATCTCTGCATTAGTTATTAAATAACCACTACCTAGAGCCACCAAATGCTTGCAATCTTGCTGCCCTGACTGTCCCAGGTCCCCTGCACACCCTACCACCTCTTGGACCTCCCTGTGAAACCCCAGGAGAGTCAGGTGATCCTCCGGTGTCATGGTGGCTGGCATTTGTCCTGATTGGTTGCAGCCTGTGCCTTCCCCATCGTTAATCATCACTCTGGAAACAACCTTCCCTTAATTGATTACCATGTCTCACCTTGCATATATTGGCCAACCAGTTTTCTTCTCCCTTGTCTATGAATCCATGAATAATAAAGCGGGTTTTGCTATCTGTTCTGAAATTGGAGCTTGTGATAGTTGATGGATCTGCAATAAGTTCCTATTTTGGGAAGAAAAGTGTTTAATGTCAAGTTTCTCATATGTCCAATAGAACCATTTGTACATGGAGGGAGATGGCAGGTAGGAGAACACCATCAAGACTTGAGATCCTTGTGAATAAGGATTCTCCTATTACAGGCAAGCTATTTGCGATCATCAAGTTTCAGACATCATAACATTTCTGCAGTTGCTCTACTCAGGATAAATTTCTGCTATAATATTGATGTAGGGGGTCTTGTCTCCAAACAATGGAAGGTTTTGTGTGTGTGTGTGTGTGTGTAAATTGTATACACACACATACACACATATATAATGTTGGGAGATTATATATAATATTGGGAGAGTTTATATATATGTATACATATATTATATATAACTATATTCAGAATGTTTATTAAATGGCAACATAGAGGTAGGATAAAAATGATATTAAGTTCCAATCAAGACAATGGGTAGCTGAATGGATTAAAAAACAAGACCAATCTATATGCTGTCTACTGGATCATTTTAGATCATTTCAGATCTAAAGACACATGTAGAGTAAAAATGAAGGGATGGAAAAAGATACTTTATTTTATTTATTTATTTTTTTAAGATTTTTTATTTATTTTTTGACAGAGAGAGAGACAGCAAAAGAGGGAACACAAGCAGAGGGTGTGGGAGAGGGAAAAACAGGCTTCCCATGGAGCAGGGATCCCGATGCAGGGCTCGATCCCAGGACCCTAGGATCATGACCTGAGCCAAAGGCAGATGCTTAACGAATAAGCCACCCAGGTGCCCCTGGAAAAAGATATTTTAAGTAAATAAAAACAAAAAGAAAGCTGGAGTAGCAATACTTATATCAGACAAAATAGACTTTAAAACAAAGGCTATAATAAGAAACAAAGAAGGACTTTACGTAAAGATAAAGGATCTATCCAATAAAAAGATATAACACTTGTAAATATTTATGCACTCAACATAGAAACACCTAGTTATATAAAACAAATATTAATAGATGCAAAGGGAGAAATTGACAATAATACAATAATAGCAGGGAGCTTTAACACCGTGTTTACATCAATGGATAGATCTCCCAATAGAAAATCAATAAGGAAAGAGTGGTTTTAAATGACACATTAGAACAGATGGACTAACATATATTTACAGAATATTCTATCCCCAAACAGCAGAATACACATTCTTTTCAAGTGCACATGGACATTCTCCAGAATAAGTCAAATGTTAGGCCACAAAACAAGCCTTGATAGAGTTAAGAAGATTGAAATCATATCAAACACATTTTCTGACCACACTGGTATGAAACTAAAAATCAACTACAAGAAGAAAAGTGGAAAAAACACAAACATGTGGACACTAAACTATATGCTATTAAACAACCAATGGGTCAAGGAAGAAATCAAAGATGTAGTTAAATCAATATCTTGAGATAAATAAAAATGTAAATGCAATGTTCAAAAATCTATGGGACACAGCAAAAGCAGTTCTAAGAGGGAAGTTTACAGTGATACAGGCCCACATCAAGAAATAAGAAAAAGCTCAAATAAACAATCTAACCTCATACTTAAAGGAACTAGAAAAAGAAGAATAAATAAAGCCCAGTTAGTAGAAGGAAGGAAATAATAAAGATCAGAGTGGAAATAGATGCAATAGAGACTTAAAAAAACAATAGAAAATATCAATAAAACTAAGAACTATTTCTCTGAAAGGTAAATAAAATTGATAAACCTTTAGCCAGACTCATTAAGAAAAAAACAGAGAGGGCCAATAAGTAAAATAAGAAATGAAAAAGAAGTTACAGCTGATACCACAGAAATACAAAGGATCATAGGAGACTACTACTAACTGTGATATGCCAACAAGTTGGACAACCTAGAAAGAATGAACAAATTCCTAGAAATATATGATCTTTCAAGACTAAATCAGAAAGAAATACAAAATCTGAACAGATCGATTATTAGTAAGGAGATTGAATCAGTAATTATACTCCCAGCAAACAAAAGTCCAGGACCAGACAGATTCACAGGTGAATTCTACCAAACATTTAAAGAAAACTTAACACCTATCTTTCTCAAACTATTCCAAAAACCTGAAGAGGAAAGAATGCTTCTGAACTCATTCTATGAGGTTAGCATTATTCTAATACTAAAACTAGACAAGCACTACAAAAAATATTACAGACCAATATTCCTGATAAACATAGATGTAAAAATCTTCAACAAATACCAGCAAACTGAATTCAACAATACATTAAAAGGATCATGTATCATGGTCAGGTGGGATTTATTCCAGGGATCCAAGGATGGCTCAATATCCACATATCAATCAGTGTGATACACCCCATTAACAAAACGAAGAATAAAAATCATATGATCATCTCAATGGATGCAGAAAGAGCATTTGACAAAATTCAACATCCACTTATGATAAAACCTCAATAAATTGGCATAGAGGAGATGTACCTCAACATAATAAAAGACGTATATGACAAACCCACAGTTCAAAGCATACTCAACAGTGAAAGCTGAAGGCTTTTATTTTTCTAAGATTTGGAACAAAACAAGGATGCCTGCTCTTTCTACTTTTATTCAACATAGTATTGGAAATCCTAGCCACAGCAGTTAGGCAAGAAAAACGAAATAAAAGTCATCCAAATTGGAAAAGAGGAAATAAAACTGTCACTATTTGCAGCTGACAGGATACTATATATTGAAAACCCTAAAGCCTCCACTAAAAAACTATTAGAACTAAAAAATGAATTCAGTAAGTTGCAGGATACAAAATCAATATACAGAAATCTGTTGCATTTCTATACAGTAATAATGAACCAGCAGAAAGAGACATTAAGAAAATAATCTCATTTGTAATTGCATCAAAAAGAATAAAATACCTAGGAATAAATTTAACCAAGGAAGTGAAAGACCTATCTTCTGAAAACTATGACACTGATGAAAGAAATTGAAGGCAACACAAATAAATGAAAAGATTACCTTGCTCATTGATTAGAAGAATTAATATTATTAAAATGTTCATGCTACCCAAAGCAATTCAATGCTACACAAATTCAATGCAATCCCTATAAAAACATCAATGACACTTTTCATAGAACTAGAACAATAATCCTAAAATTTGTATGGAACCACCAAAGATCCTGAGTAGCCAAAACAATATTGAAGATTGAAGAAAAAAAAGAACAAAGCTGTAAGTAGCATGCGCTCAATTTTGAACTCTACTACAAAGCTATAGTAATCAAAACAATATGGCACTGGCACAAATACAGAAACTTTGATCAATGGAACAGAATAGAAAGCCCAGAAATAAACCCACACTTATATGGTTAACTAATCTACAACAAAGGAGGCAAGAATATACAGTGGGGCAAAGACAGGCTTCTCAATAAATGGTGTTGGACAGCCACAAGTAAAAGAATGAAACTGGAACACTCTCTTACACCATATACAAAAATAAAACAGTAAAGACAAAACGTAAGAAAACTGAAACTATAGAACTTCTAGAAGAAAACTTGGCTGTAAGTTCTTTGACATTGGTCTTAACAATATTTTTTGCTTAGCAATGTTTTTCAGACAAGAACAACAAAAGCAAAAATAAACAAATGGGATAACATAAAACTAAAAAGCCTTTGTACAGCAATGGAAACCATCGACAAAAATGAAAGGCAATCTACTGAATGGCAGAAGATATTTGCCAATGATATATTTAATAAAGGGTAAACATCCAAAATACATAAAGAACACATAAAACTCAATATCAAAAAAACAGTCAGATAAAATAATGGGAGGAGGATCTGGTTAGACGTTTTTCCAAAATGATATACAAATGCCAAAAGGCGCATGAAAAAATGCTCAACATCACTCATCATCAGGAAATGCAAATCAAAACCATAGTGAGATACCACCTCACACCTGTCAGAATGGCTATTATCAAAAATAAGAATTAACAAGTGTTGGTGAGCATATGGAGAAAGGGGAACCCTCATGCACTGTTGGTGGGAATATAAATTGGTGCAGTCACCAATAAAAAATGGAATGGATATTCCTCAAAAAATTAAAAATAGAACTACCATATGATCCAGCAATTCCACTTCTAGGTTTTTATCTGAAAAAAATGAAAATGCTAATTTGAATAGAAATTTGCACCCCTATGTTCATTGCAGTATTATTTAAAATAGCCAAGATATGGAAGCAACCTAAATGTCCATTGATAGATGAATGAATAAAGAAGATGTGTAAAATACATACATATATATATATACTACTCAGCCATAAAAAAGAATGAAAGCTTGCCATTCATGACAACATGGGTGTACTTAGAGAGTATTATGCTAAGTGAAATAAGTCAGATAGGACAAATACCATATGATTTTACTTATATGTGAATCTAAAAAACAAAACAAATGAATAAACAAAACAAAACAAGACTTAAAGATACAGAGAGCAAACTGAAATGGTAGCCAGAGAGGATGGAGGTGGGGGTATGGATGAAATAAGTGAAGGGGATTAAGAGGTATAATCTTCCAGTTATAAGATAAATAAGACAGGAAGATGTAATGTACAGCATAGGGAATATAGCCAATAATATTGTAACAACTTTGTATGGTGACATGGTAACTAGACTTATTATGGTGACCATTTTGTAATGGTTTTATATATTCAATCACTATGTTGTACACCTGAAACTAATTCGATATTTTATGTCAATCATTCTTCAATAGAAACTAAAGTGAATCTAAATTAAAACAAAAAGAGAATAATATCAAGTTAATGGACCTTCTATAAACAAGTTACATAAAATAATACTTAACCTCACTGCCCCAAAAGTCTACAAAGATGAAAATTCCACTAATTTGTTCTCTTCAGAAAACTTAAAAATTTAGTATTCTTATTATATAAAACGGATAGGACTTAGTTCTGAAAACAATGAGTTCTCTTACTTGATAGTTATCCGGGTTCTCGTTAGTGTATAGGAGGAAGCGGGTATTGACATCTTCTGGAACCCAGGGCAGTATTTTGAGGGGTCTTTGTGCAATTCCTGCCCATGGGGAGTCATCACTAAAGCAGCCAAGTCTTGGGAAGCAGATTTCTTTTCCTGTAATCACCCAGAAGCGTTTGAAGGATGTTAGTTTAATCAGAATGCTCTTTTTTTAATTGTCTCTCTGCCAAAATATGAGTTAAATTACATTTTATGGGATATTTACTTCCTCTGCATCCCCAGACATCTTCCTATAGATGCACTCACGAAACAGCTTCAGCGTCCCAGCTAAAGACAGGCTCCTGCTCCTCATTTCTAAAAGTACGATCACCTGACTCCCCTCGTGTCTCTGTCCAGTCCCATGCTGGGACCCAGTTTGGCTTCTCAATGCAGATATCTTCCTTGGGCCACTGGTACCCAAGAAAAGAGCAGCCTTTTGTCCCCAGGCCTCAATAGAGGGGGGTGAGGTTTTCAATTCTTTGCAGCCATCTTCTGGTGTTGGGCTTTGGGTAGAGAGCTTAAGTTTCATGCAAATGCCAAAACTTTATATCTCTACCTCGCTGAGTATTTAGGTCTCTGACCTATGTTTGAGGAGCATTCTGGACTCCCGTGATGAAGAAGCTGCTCATGAATAATCAAACAGAAAATCCATGGTTTGACACAACTCTATGCTTGAATGTTAACCTATGAAAGAACAACACAAAGCAAGGGATGTCCAGGAGGATAAAGTCTAGATTAATAGTAGGAGTGGGAGTAGTAGCTGTTGTGGGGGCAGCATTCTCAAAAGTTATTATGTGCCAGGGGCCACACAAGACGATTTACACGACTTGTCTTATGTAAGTCTCACAGTTATCCTGTATTAAGGGTGGTATTATACGCCCATTTCACAGATGAAGATAGTGAAGCACAGAGAGGTTAAGAATTTTGCTCAGGGTAATACACCTGTGGCTGGTGGAAACAAGGTTCAACTTCCACACTTGATTCCAAGCCAGGGTTGCTAGATTAGCAAATGAAAATAAAAGTCAAAGGTGAGTTTCAGATACACAATGAATACTTTTTGGTATAATTTTGTCACGTATTCATTGATTATCTGAAATATTTGTTTATCTGAAGTTCAAATTTAACTGAGTATCTTATTTTTTATTTTAAAGATTTTATTTATTTATTTATTTGACAGAGAGAGACACAGCGAGAGAGGGAACACAAGTAGGGGGAGTGGGAGAGGGAGAAGTAGGCTTCCCGTGGAGCAGGGAGCCCGATGCGGGGCTCGATCCCAGGACCCTGAGATCATGACCTGAGCCGAAGGCAGTCGCTTAACCGACTGAGCCACCCAGGCGCCCTGAGTATCTTAGATTTTATCTAGCAACCTTACTCCAAGTGCCTGTGCTCTCCATCATGCATCTTTTTTGCTCTACTCCTTATGCCATAGTGGCTTGAATTCAGCCATCATGAATTTTCTGAACAGGAAATCTCTTCCAGCACTACATAAATATCTTTTCTTACCTACTACTGCTCCCAGAAGCAGCGATAGTGCCCAGATTAGCAGCATCTAAACAAAGTAAAAAATATTGTTGAGTCTGACTAAATATGTTTTTAAAAAATTGGCATAATTCAAGCTCAGTTAAACCTTTCTCTGGGGGAAAATTGATAAATTCTAGTAAATTAGGCTTGGAAAACATGTTCCTCACTCACCGTGGCAGTTCTGTCAGGTTCCACACACAACCAGATAGTGCCCTTACAGGTCCTTTTATAAGTAAACCTTATCTCTTTGAGAAGTTCCATGGAAAAGTGGCATGAAAAGAGGACGTTCCAAGTGCGCATTTCTAATTTTAATCATAAATAAACTCAGATTGATAGAGTAGGTCAAGTTTCCCACAGTACTTGTGGGAAGATGAGAAAAGGGTTCATACAGGGGCACCTGGGTGGCTCAGTCGTTAAGCATCTGCCTTCGGCTCAGGTCATGATCCCGGGGTCCTGGGATCGAGTCCCGCATCAGGTTCCCTGCTCAGCGGGAAGCCTGCTTCTCCCTCTCCCACTTCCTCTGCTTGTGTTCCCTCTCTCGCTGTCTCTCTCTGTCAAATAAGTAAATAAAATCTTTAAAGAAAAGAGGATTCATACAGACTATTCTCTTCTGATGAGATTACATCATGCTCAGAATCACCATAATTTCATTGTAGTGAAGGATTCTAGTCTGCCCCGCTTTTTTTTAGTTTACAATTCTCTGTGCTGCTGTGTGGATATGTGTGAAACTAAATTGTTTTCACAGATTTGATAACAGCAGTCTTGAAAACAAATACTAAAACCTTACCAGCTTGAGCAGTTTTCGTATAACCTTGCCTTACCCTCAAAGGCATAAAATTAGAAACCATTCTTCAGAAGGGTTCATTCTTTTTAGGAAAGTTGTTGATATTTTATTTTGATAGTCTATGGAACTAGTTTATTTCTCAACAATAACAGGGAGAAAAGAATAAATGAACTGACAAAAGGAGTTGGGGGTACTTCTAAGAGCAAAGAGGTAGAATTGGTGACCTTACCCTCAAATAAAATTAGGAATAAGAGAGAAAAATAAAATTCAACTTGGAAAAAAAATGGTCTGGGAAAAATAATCTGAAAGAGAGGCATTTGATAGAAAAGAACTGAAATGTTTTCAGTTGGTGATAGATTGCTTAAAATAAATTTTAAAAACACTGTAATGGGATACCATAATTTTAAGAGATTGGAGCCATTCAGCCTGATACCATCACAGATATAAGTTGAATCCTATGAAATTGCCATGTTTGCAGGTCAAAAATGGTCAAAGAATAATTCAGTTCCCTGACAAAGTTTATAGGTACAGAAAAAAAGCAATGAAATTATTTGTGTATGAGGGAAGTTCAAAAAAGTTGGGCAAGGAGATGTTAAAATCAGGACAGAAGACACCAGGAAGGGATTCCACGGGTGGGAGTCAAACCAAACCCCCACCGAATCCTTCTTGTCTCAACATTTGATCCCTTCCTTAGGGACTCTTCTCCAGCCCTGATTAAGTTGGCTTCCTTCTCCCCTCTGAGAACACCTCTCTTTCGAACTTCTTTCATTTGACACTCATCACAATCAGTTGTGGGCCACAAACTTTGAGAAGGGTGAAATCCTCTGGGAAGAGAATTATTGTCCCTCCTCAGTGTGGAGCCCATCTGGTACAAAGCAGGCCCTTAACACATGTCTGTGTGATGAATGAAAAACTGAGGAAGTGAATATGAAAAGCAATTTAGTTTGCATAATTGCTCCAGAACAATTGTCTACACAGAAAATTATAATTTTCTGAACCTGTTTTTACTAAAAACAAGCAAGCAAATAAACTGGAAAAAAAAAAAAAAAAAAGAGTGCGCCAAACTCTGGGTTTTACTATGAAGTAAACTATATTCTTGGTGAATTACCAAATAATTCACACCAAATTTCCAGGTTGGCATTTTAGATAGTGTAAAATTTATTCCATAATTTGGGTCACCTTTATTCAATATAGGTTATGGAGTTAGGACGAACAGTCACCAAATTCTGAAAGTGAGACTAGATAGCGTTCATGGGGGAATTATTTTACAAACTGAAATAGGTTGAAATTTTAGGGTGTTTGGGGAAGATTCAATTTCCCAAACCGTGAAGGCATTGTATATAATCACCAGTCTATCATACCAGCTCTTCACTTAAATTCAATCTGGCTAAACTCTTGAGCTGGTTTGTAAGATTTTATGAACCATATTGCTTCCTTGAGATCACTAACACATGATCTAGGAGCTTCTAGAGTATGTGGCAGAGATTGCTGGCCTCTTCCTACAGGGAATAGCACTAGACTCTATTACCCGATCTTTGCAGGAAGATGGGCCTCCTAAGCAACTTCTGGGCAATGAGACTCGAGTGCACAGATATGCACCAGTTCCAGTCCTGTTCACAAAACCCACACATGATCCTCCATGTACCTTACCTTCCATGGCTTGAAGTAGACAAATACAGTGACTTTGAAGGCCATGCGTAGAAGCTGGCGAGCCCCAGCATGGGAGGAATTTGGTTTCCCCGTTTAGAGGAAAGCCACCCATGAACCACAAACATCCATTTTGAAATTACATGAGCAAGAAATAAGTTCCTATTGTTTTAAGCCACTGATGTTTCAGGGTTATAACAACTAGCATTAACTTAACCAAGGGAGATTATTTTGTTGTACAATGATTTCTCCTACTTTCAAGAACAGTTCAGTACGAAGCATTGAATCCTTGACTGTACCTTTTACCATGAGATTTGATTGGTACACATGCATAATATTAATACTTTGACAGATTTTTTTCTAATTTTTGGTTTTAAAAATCCCCTTTCCGCAGCAAGGTCCACCGTAGCCAAACTGTGGAAGGAGCCGAGATGCCCTTCAACAGACGAGTGGATAAAGAAGATGTGGTCCATATATACAATGGAATATTACTCAGCCATCAGAAGGGATGAACACCCACCATTTGCATCGACATGGATGGAACTGGAGGAGATTATGCTAAGTGAAATAAGTCAAGCAGAGAAAGTCAATTATCATATGGTTTCACTTATATGTGGAACATAAGGAATAGCATGGAGGACATTAGGAGAAAGAAGGGAAAAATGGGGGGGGGAATCAGAGGGGGATACGAGCCATGAGAGACTATGGACTCCAGGAAACAAACTGAGGGTTTTAGAGGGGAGGGCGGTGGGGGGATGGGCTAGTCCAGTGATGGGTATTAAGGAGGGCATGTACTGCAATGAGCACTGGGTGTTATACACAAACAATGAATCATGGAACACTACATCAAAAACTAATGAAGTACTGTATGGTGACTAACATGACATAATAAAAAAATAAGAAAATAAAATAAAATCAGGGTTCCCCAGGACAACTAGATCAAAGCCCAGTAAAGCTTCTAGAATATAAAAAAAAAATCCCCTTTCCAGCTAGTTCTTGAATTATAAAAAGTAATTGCTAAATTCTTCACTCTGTTTTTGTAGAATTTTAATTCTAATGGGCATTTTTCAATTTAGTCCTTGATGGTGACCATTGTTTTACAAGCAATCTGAAGCCACATAATACCCCAAGGTTTAATGAAAATTCACTCAATATTGCCTGGGCTCCCAGACACAACTGAAGTGTAGTTGGAGCAGTTCAGTGTGCTGAATACATAGGAAATTCTCAAGTGCTGCAGATGGGTGGGTTGGAGGTATCACTCAAACTCTGCTTTCCATCAGCTTTTGTTACCCTCATGTCTCAGGATTGTGGGCTAGGAGGTGGGCCCTGTAAAGGATGATAGAGATTTGGCATTCCTCCCTCAGGTATCGCATGGCATTGAAAGTGGACTCTCATAGAAAAATAATCTCATGTCTCCTGAATTCAGCAGAGCATTACCTAACATTGATTCAACTTTGACTTTAAAACCTTGGACATTTAAAAATAAAAATATCAAACTTGGAAGTTTCTAATCCAGTAGTAATGTTTGCAGAGGAGTTAAATATTGACATATGCTTAGGCTCTGAGTCTGAAAACCTTGTGATATCCAACTCAACTGAGGGAAAGAAAAGCCCTGAGACATCTGTGTGGCTAGATAGCCATCACGTTAGCTGAACGGTGTCTCATTTACTTAACCTTCAGACAGCCTGTCCTATCCTTCCTTATCCAGTTCAGCCTACTGCCAGAGCCGTCAATGGAAAGGAGAACATGCTCACCTGAGGATGCCAAACTGCTCTGAGCAGAAGAAGAATGTCTCACGCCATCCAGAACAACCGTCTTGCCAAGTGCGAGGAGGCTTAGTTCACGCAGAACCAAGGGAGTGAAATTATAGTCAGCCCTCCTCCAATATGCATGAAGATGGTTTACTTTGTGGCATAGAATAGCAAGCATACCTACAATTTTATAGCATTAATTATTTAGTTTTACATACTTTTAAAGGTTTTTCCTTTTATCTCCCATAGAACCTGTGGAAGCTTTAGCTATTTTTCTTATGAAAGTAGTGAGACTCAAGAGAGTTTAAGCAAAGGGTCACACGATTGGTAATTAGCAGACCAAAGTAAGCAGACCTAAATAAGCAGACCCACATTCTTTCTATTTCTACCAGCTCCAGATTACTTGTTTGTGTGAATCCACAGAAGGCCAAATTCTCCCAGGCTGTGTTAGTCTAGAGTTGATTCAAAAAATGGTCAGGAATGGATACAGCAGGAGGTGTTAATATGTGTGTGTATATAAACACGTGTAAGACTGGGTATCTGCTTTCCAAAACAAAGTCACTCACATATGTTTTGGATAATGTATTTTATTTGTACTTTGCTTCCATACTACTAATGCAGTAAATGGCAACTTTATCAAAGAGAAATACAACTTTCCTAACATTGAGTATGATAATCAATTCTTTCATGGGTCATCAGAGCAGTCTTCTAATTGTTTTCTTTGCCCTCAGACTGTCCCATCTTTTGTCTCTCTTCTACACACTGCTTGATAGTCATGTTTCAGATGCAGACTGGCCAAGCTATTGTCCTTCTTAAAACCCCACTCCCCTTCCCCTACTTTGTGCTTTCTAGATCAGCACTGCCCAGGAGGAATATATTGTAAGCCACATTTTAAAAAGTGAAAAAAAAAAGGGGGGGTGCCTGGGTCGCTCAGATTGATGAGGGAGCAGAAGGCTCGCTGAGGACAAAGCAGAAGCTGGTACCCTACACCTTGTCCCCCCATTGTGGTATGTGTGACATTGTTCAGGCACTCCGGGCTGCCCTAAAGGAAAAACAAATGGTTAACTGATAGAGATCACAGTCTTGCAGGACAGGAGTCTCCCTCAGTTTACTTACAAAAGCCTTAGCAATAGCTTCCGGAAGGAAATGTAAATAAGACTGAATTTCTTCTAAACCTAAAGCCCATTGACAAGGACGTGTGATAGGAGGAATGTAGTAACATCCCTCCAGGAAGCTCCCAACTGTCTTCATGTTAGTGCCTCATTAGAGGGGAAAACAGCCTTGGCTTGACAATAACCAGGCCTCTTGTATCCTGAGAGTCTTTAGCATATGACAGTCCTTCTGAACACCCCCTTTGTTCTCACCTCCCCAACTCCTGAGTATATAATCAGCCACCCCTCACAACTCTAGAGCAGCAGCTCTTTCTGCCCATGGGTCCTGTCCCTGTGCTTTAATAAAATCACCTTTTTGCACCAGGGACGTCTCAAGAATTCTTTCTTGGTTGTCGGCTCCGGACCTCACTTATATTCTAAAACTTCATCAAGATGGTTAGGCGTCTGCCTTCGGCTCAGGTCATGATCTCCAAGTCCGGGATCAAGCCCCATGCTGGGCTCCCAGCTCAGTGGGGAGTCTGCTTCTTCCTCTCCCTCTGCCTCTCCCACTTCTTGTGCTCTCTCTCTCTCTCAAATGAATAAATAAAATCTTAAAAAAATGGATGAAATATATTTTAATAATTTGTTTAAAATACTTAAAATGTTATCATTTCAACATGTGGCATGTGGCTAGTACCTATCATATTGGATAACACAATTCTAGATCATATTTACTCCTAACATCATAAATAAGCCTTTAAAGATCTGGTTAGCTTCTCTGAGGTTTATAACCTTATTGCATACACATTTGGCTCATTTTCCGGCTACTCTAAACTCCTTTCACGATATAAACTCTCAAGAACTTTGAATGGGATCTAATTATAGGGCACTTAGAATAGAATAGCATGATTTTCCAGATGTCATCGAACAGGAAAAGAGCAAATAGAAATGCAAAATTCAGCAGACCCAGAGATCATAGCTTGGATACTGGGACCTGTGATGAAAGGGGGAAAAAGAGAGCAAGCAAACAAAAAACCCCCAAAGCAAAAAAAAAAAACAAAACTTTTTGTTCTATACCTAACATATTTTGGAGATGAAACTAACTATTGGAAATGATCTGAGGATCCTCATAGAGAGGCAGGCAAAACCAGAGACAAATACACATGTGTATTTCATAACCAATCTTGTAAGACAAGTAGCAAGGTCCATTTCAAAAATTGTAAGCTGAGGGACTTCTAACTTCTAGCCATAATGGAGCAACTGGAATCAGATCTGCCCTTTTATCATAAATAATTGAAAGACTAGACATATAAAGCAATGATTTTCATAGATTGGGCAATAAATAGTAAAAGATAGCAATAAGTGAAGAAAAGGGAAATAAATGAGGTGACACCTCTAGTCACTCCAGATATATTTTCCAGAGGCATTTCCTGGACCCCAGCACAAGGAGGGAGATTCCAAGCAGAGTGAGGAAGACTCACTGAGCTGAGGAAATAGAGATCAGTGTTCAGGGAGGCTAGAGCAGTTAGAATTTACAGAGCAGAGTACTGGAGAGGAGGAAGCTATGAAGAGGAAGAGTTTCAGAAATGGGCATGGGGTCCACCTGAGTCTTAGGATGAATGCTAAGCTGTGAAAGTAAAGAGTCCAATTCCATGAGGCTGATCAAATAACCATTATTGGGGAACAACCAACCATTGAGAGAATTTATCATCTGAACAACTCCTGGAGTTCCCACACAATTGGGAGACACTCAGCCCAATGGAGTAAGAGATTTCATTGAACAATCCAGGCATTCAGCAGATACCCCCCAAAGGCCATGCCTCAGGAGAAGGGCTAACCTAGCCCAAGAATAAAAGCTAATCCCAACCTAGTTTAACAAAACATAAGAACAAACTTGAAAAAGATCAAGCTGATCTGCAAGTAAGTTAACTGCCTGCCCCCTTAACTAAAAATAAATAAATATAAACTCCTACAATTCTCTTTAACAGAAGACAACAATGAACTCAATAATGTAAAAATTGCAAATGCCTGGCATCTAATCTCAAATTATTAACATGCAAAGAAGCAGAAAAATATGACTCATCAGTTAATTAAAAGAGCTCCAGAACTGATAGAGATGATAAAATTAGCAGATAAGAACTTTAAAATAGCTAGTATAGTTAATATATTTAAGATTCAAAGGAAAGAATGGACACAATGAGTTAAAGCATGAATTTAATATCCAATTATACACTGCCAAAGAAAAGATCAGTAAACTGGGATGCCTGGGTGGCTCAGTCGGTTAAGCGTCTGCCTTCGGCTCAGGTCATGATCCCAGGGTCCTGGGATCGAGTCCCGCATCGGGCTCCCTACTCCGCGGGGAGCCTGCTTCTCCCTCTGCCTCTGTCTCTCTCTCTGTCTCTCATGAATAAATAAATAAAATCTTAAAAAAAAAAAAAAAAAAGAAAAGATCAGTAAACTGAAGACATAGCAATAGAAACTATCCCAACTGAAGTACAGAGAGAGGAAGAGCCTCAGTGATCTGCAGTAAAATAATAAGCAGTAGAATGTACAAATAACTGGATTCCTGGAGCAGGTGTTAAGTAAAATATTTGAAGAAATAATGGCTGAAAATTTCCAATATTGGTTTTAAAAAATGAGCCCACATATCTAAGAAGCTATAATCCCAAACAGTACAAATCAGTGAAAAACGCACAAAGGCACATTGTAGTAAAATTGCTGAAACCCAATGATAAAAAAAAAATATTAAAGGCAGAGGGGGGAAAAAAGACACATCATATATAGAGAAAATAAAGATAAGAATGACTACAGACTTATCTCTGAAACAAGCAAGCCCTGCAGTGAAATGGCTTATTTAAAGGCTGAGAGGGGTGCCTGACTGGCTCAGTCAATAGAGCATGCAACTCTTGGATCTTGGGGTCATGCATTCGAGCCCCACATCAGTTGTAGAGATTACTTAAAAAAAATAAAAAGCAAAACAACAACAACAACAACAAAATTAAGTGCTGAGAGCCAGAGCTAAATGCAAAAGCTAAAATTAAAACCCTTTGATAGAAAACATAAGAAAAAAATCATTACTACCATGGGGTAGGTAAAGATGTCTTAGCCAGGAAGTATCTATTAAAAAAAATAGATAAACAGTATGGAGGTTCCTCAAAAAGTTGAAAATAGAGCTACCATACAATCCAGCAACTGCACTACTGGGTATTTACCACAAAGATACAAATGTAGGGATCTGAAGGGGTGCATGCACCCCGATGTTTATAGCAGCAATGTCCACAATAGCCAAACTGTGGAAAGAGCCAAGATGTCCATTGACAAATGAATGGATAAAGAAGATGTGGTGTATATATATATATATATATATATATATATATATATATATATATATATAATGGAATATTATGCAGCCATCAAAAGGAATGAGATCTTGCCATTTGCAATGACGTGGATAGAACTGGAGGGTATTATGCTGAGCGAAATAAGCCAATCAGAGAAAGACATGTATCATATGACCTCACTGATATGAGGAATTCTTAATCTCAGGAAACAAACTGAGGGTTGCTGGAGTGGTGGGGGGTGGGAGGGATGGGGTGGCTGGGTGATAGACATTGGGGAGGGTATGTGCTATGGTGAGTGCTGTGAATTGTGTAAGACTATGGAATCACAGACCTGTACCTCTGAAACAAATAATATATTATATGTTAAAAAAAAAAAAAGAAGATAGCAGGAGGGGAAGAATGAAGGGGGGGAAATCGGAGGGGGAGACAAACCATGAAAGACTGTGGACTCTGAAAAACAAACTGAGGGTTCTAGAGGGGAGGGGGATGGGGGGATGGGTTAGCCTGGTGATGGGTATTAAGGAGAGCACGTTCTGCATGGAGCACTGGGTGTTATGCACAAACAATGAATCATGGAGCACTACATCAAAAACTAATGATGTAATGTATGGTGTTTAACATAACATAATAAAAAAAAAGAAAAAAATAGATAAACTGGACCTCATGAAAATGAAAAACCCTGCTCTTCAAAAGACATCTATATGAGGAAAACTACAAAGCTCTGATGGACAAAAGTGAAAAAGAACTAAATAAATAAATAGGGAGATAGTCCATGCTCATGGATAGGGCGACTCAGTATTGTTGGCTCTTCCTAATGTGATCTATTAATTCAACTCAATCTCAGTCAAAATTCCAGAAACTTGTGGATATTGACAAACCAATTCTAAAGTATATACAGAGAGGCAAAAGACCCAGAATAGCCAACAGAATATTGAGGGAGAAGAACAAAGATGCAGTACTGACACTACTCTACTTCAAGACTTACTACAAAGCTACAATAATCAAGATAGTGTTATCTTGGCAAAAGAATATACAAATAGACCAGTGGAACAGAATAGAGAGCCCAGAAATAGACCCACGAAAATATAGTCAACTGATCCTTGATAAAGGAAAAAGGAAATACAATGGAGCAAAGACAGTCTTTTCAGCAAATGGTACTGAAACAACTAATTGAACTGTACTCAAAATGTGTGCATTTTCTTGTATGTAAATTATACTTCAATAACATCAAAAAAATTTACATGCCTGGCCCATAGTAAGTGCTCAGAAACTATTTGTTGAATTTAATCTTATGAAACGTGGCTGTGAACCAGATGATTCTGTCAATTAACATACTCTCCATATTTTGATTCTGGTAATTCATTCATGCATCTTTCAGTAGTTAGGCAGTTACTGTCTGAATGCCTCCTATACAGGTGCATGCTTCCTAGTTACTGTCATAGGTCCTGGGGATGAATAGGTCTGGGTCCCATAGATCTGGTGATGAATAGGACCCATAGGTCTGGGTCTCAGAACTGTCTCATATCAGCAATTGAAATAGTGAGACTTGCCCAGATTCAAGATATATTTAGAAGGTAGAACTGATAGGATTTGGATGGGAGTATGGGAAATGGAAATGAATTAAGAATGACTCCAAAATTTTGACTTGAGCAGCTAGAGTTGGATTAACTAAGCTGGAGTTGGATTAACTAAGATGGTGAAGACTGCATGTGAGCCAAGTGGGGCTGGGAGTGGAGGTGCTACCTTTGACAGCTTGAGAACCACACCCTCCCCTGCTATCAACCCTGCGGTATTCTGTCCTTCCTTACCCCAGTGAATCTTTTTCGGTCTGTGTTACAACTTACAAAATAACCACTATGTGGAAACTCAATGATAAACTAGGCAAAAAAATGTGTAAAGCACTCTTCCTTGTGCCACGCATGCCAGGAACCAATTCTTGCTCTGCACACAAGGGAGGCTGTCCAACTGTAACGTGAAACATGTCTCCAGCATGCTCAGAATGATAATTTCACATAGTTTGCTGCTGATACTACGTAACACCCAACAATGTCTTCTGATAAGGTTATTTGGCTGATAGCTCATTCTTTGTTTTCTCTCCAAAAATTACATGTATCATTACTATTGTGGCTGTTTGTTGGTTTTACAGCCTCCTCTGTAATCGTGTGATTTGAAACAGCTTTTGCTACCAAAAAATGCAATTTTAAATAATGCCTGAATAGTCTGGAGTTGGTTTCTGCCTTTCGTGGCAAAGTTAATTGATTTCATCCTGGAAAGCATTAATTTTTACTTGTTCTGGGGAGAAAAAGAGTTTATTTATTTGAACATACCAATGTATTATTTGAAAATATGAAAACAGCAACAATATCAATTCTGCTTTGGGCAAAATATTCATGCTAATCCCCGCTGCAGACTGGAGGTCAGGGCGTACAGGACAAATGAATGCTGATCTAGTACAATCCAAGTTTTGATCATCATTGTAAACCCCAACGGCACCATCACATTGTCACGCATTTGTTCCAAGAGCTCAAGATTCATGTATGAGATTCTCACTGGATTCTTGTCTACTATTTAGCTTTATGAGTTTATTCTGAACTATGGTACTTGTGTCACTATATTTATCACTGCCTTTTCACTTCAATGAACCACTTTTGAGCTGTTGATCCTTTTTTTGGTGTGTGTGTGTGTGTGTGTGTGAAAATGAGAATATAATTGAACAGAATAGGAATGAAATAAAAAGAGAATTTAACACAAATGATGTGAAAACACATTAACCTAGAAGAATTATTCTCTGGCAAGGAAATGCCAGGTGCCACCTATACCACATTTGGCCACAGTTATTAGTAAGGGGAAGGAGGGGCACCTGGGTGGCTCGTTGGTTAAATGTCTGACTCTTGATTTCTGCTCAGGTCATGATCTCAGGGTCATGGGATCGAGCCCTGCATCAGGCTCTGCAGTCAGTGTGGAATCTGCTTGAGATTCTCTCTCTCTCCTTCTGCCCCTTCCCTGCCCATGCTCACGCGCACTCAATCTCTCAAATAAATAAAATATTTTTAAAAAAGATTTTATTTATTTATTTGACAGAAAGAGAGAGAGCACAAGCAGGGGGAGCGGCAGGCAGAGGGAGGAGAGGCAGACTCCTTGACGAGCAGGGAGCTGGATGTGGGGCTTGATCCCAGGACCCCGAGATCATGATCTGAGCTGAAGGCAGCTGCTTAACTGACTGAGCCACCCAGGCACCACTTAAATAAATAAAATCTTTTAAAGAAAAAGGAAAAAGGAATTTCTGCAGAATTCTAACAGATTTTACACCTCAGATTTGTCAAAGGTAGGTGAACAAATTGTTTTATTACATTCTGTACTGAAACTGACAAGGCACCTAGATCGATTACAAAAATGGTCCCGATGTCCTATACTTAATTCCGTCCAAGACTTTTGAAACATGACTTTTTAGTTCCTTCCATCAAGAGGTAGAGTCTATCCACCTTTGAATTTAGGCTGGTCTTATGAATTGCTTTGGCCAATAGAAGTGGTAAAAACGACAGTTTTTTAGCCCTGAGTTTAGGCCTGAAGAGGCCTTGCTTTCATTCATTTCCTTGAACCCATCAGAGTCTCAGATCAATAAGGCCAGGCTAGCTTGCAGAGGGATGAGAGATCGTGTGGAAGACAGCCAAAGTAGATGAGGCCATCCTAAACCAGCCAGCACTCTGCTGACCTGCCGACTGACGGCAGACACATGTGTGAGACCAAGCAAGGGCTGCCAAACCTGGTCCAGATCACCAGAGCTGTCCAGTCGACCCATGAAGCAATCATAAATGCCTTTTAAGTCACTGAATTTGGGGATAGTTTTTATGCACTACTAGCTGACTGATTCACCATCTGTGTTCTATCTGATGGACCACACTTTGAGAAACATTGAACTAGAGAAGGATCATATCTATATTTTCAACTTTAGCTCCCCAATATCTATACTAGGGCCTGGTACATGGTTAACACTTTGTACGTCCTTACTGAATTAACGAATTAATCAACTTCCTGCCATTAACTCCAAGAACATTGTGTATTCGTGCATTCGTGAACATTATCAGCATCTACCCTAGACTTTTTTGGAAATTGAGAGAGATGCATATGACTCACATCCACTTCTCTGACAACGTAAACTGCTTTAGAGATCATGGTTACAACAGATATTAAGCCAAGGATAGCAATAGATTTTAATTTGTGTGTCTGCTATAATCAGCTGGTAGGGACTATCTGGAGCCCTGGGGGGAGGAAGATTCTGGAGTCACATTTAAGGTCAATGGAAAGAGAATTGAAATGAATGAACAATGTGGGTTCTGGGTTGGGTGCATAGAGAGGCAGCAATCTCCTTTGTGGTTGCCCATCCCACATTAAGCTGGTTATTTACTGCAGCACTAAAGGCTAAAGGGTTTGTCTTAGTTTACTGTTGTTGTTGCCACAAATTCAGTTTCTTAACACAATACAAATTTACTATCTTACACTTCTGAAATTCAAAAGATCAAGATGTTGGCAGGGCTGTGTTCCTTCTGGAGATTCTAGGGAAGAATCTATTTCCTCAACTTTTCTAGCTTCTAGGGCACCCACATTCCTTGGTGTGCGGCCTCCTTCCATCTTCAAAGTTAGCCACGTGGAGCCAAGTCCCTCTCATGACATCATCTCTCTGGGGCTTCCTCTTCTATCTTCCTTTTCCACTTTTAAGGACTCTGGTGATCACATTGGGCCAACCTGTATAATCCAGAATAATCTCCCTTTAATATTTTAAAGTCATCTGATTAGCAATGTTAATTCCATCTGCAACCTTGATTCTCCTTTGCCATTTAACATAACATATTCACAGGTTCTGAGGATTAGGATGGGGGCATCTTTGGTGACTGGGGGATGCATTATTCTTATAGGCTTCATATACTGAAGGTGGAATCTCGGTCCTCTCTGACTAGGAGTTGGGGAGTTTCTCTTTGATGCTATTGGGACTTTATTGGTGATGATTACTTTTTGAGGGTATTATGATTGATTTCTCCAAAGAGTTAGGGAAAAATCTGGCCCACACATGGTTTTCTGTAGATTATCCAGTAAGGTACTTGGGAAAATAACGGGCATAAACCAGTGGCTTCAAGTCCTGAGGAACATTACAAAAGTTTGGATTTCTGGGATGTACCTTAAACCTACAGAATTAGACTTTTCAGGGATGGTATTAAAGAATCTGTATTTTTAAGCACTTCTTCTGGTAACTGTGATACACACACAAGTTTGGGAAACACTGGTGTAATGTCCTGGGTTGGTGGAGTTGACTACCCTACGGAGCGATGCCCAGATTATCCTAAACTGTGTTTTCTCAGCTGTCCCCACCACCTGCTGGCACAGACATCTGGATTTTCTCAGCAAAACTTCTGGGTATTTCACAATCTATTCTGAAAAGAAAGGCCTGGAAACTAATCAAAACTAACTTTAATATAAAGACATTCACTTTTGGATCATTCTAGTAGTTTAGACCCCTAATCCTGCTACGTTTTCCAAACTGATGATACATACACTGATCATTTTCCCACTCTTGACAGACATGATTTTGTGTATGTACATGACACTGTAGAGGATATCTTTCATAATTATACAGAACTTAATCATTTGAGAAAGTATTTTGGAAATCATGAACAACATGACTGGCATCTCTGGTATTTTGATAATTGGCCTGACCCTCTTCACAGGTCATAGCACAAATATATCAGCATGGCTAATGAAAATAAATAAATCTTTGGTAGCTCACCTTTTCCAGGAATTGCAATACCTTGAAGTAATCTCTATTTGGGAGTGATTGTAATAATGCTAGAAAACACAATCTCTTTTTTTTTTTTTTTTAAGATTTTATTTATTTGACAGAGAGAGACACAGCGAGAGAGGGAACACAAGCAGGGGGAGTGGGAGAGGGAGAGGGAGAAGCAGGCTTCCCGCCGAGCAGGGAGCCCGATGTGGGGCTCGATCCCAGGACCCTGGGATCATGACCTGAGCTGAAGGCAGACGTTTAACGACTGAGCCACCCAGGCGCCCTGAAAACACAGTCTCTTGAAAGACAATTACCCAGTCAAGACACATAGTTTTTCAGCAACACTGCCGCTTTATAGCAAGGGCACATGGGTTTATGGTTTCTTTAACACACAAGGGGGCCTCTCTGCCCTCCTCCCACCCAGCCTGGGCTGGCTGCACCCCTGCTCCACCAAGCCCATTTATAACCCCTCTACTCCTAACCCAGACCCTGGGGAAGATCTCTGCAGGCCTCCAGTCGCAAATCCCTTCTAGGTAATGATGGCAATAGGAAGATGAGATTTTTGTCCTTCCTTGATTTACTGGCTCTGGTTTTGACCAAATCAGTGGGGGGAAATAGCAGGTTTGTGCTATAACCAGAAAATTGGGGGCACAGTTCTGCCCTTCCTGATCTTATCCCTTCCTGTTGCCCAGACCTCTCCCAAACTCCTTCCCACAGCTCCACCCTAGAAAGAGCAGGCTAGATACCCATTTCTCTGCTTATGATTGCTATTTACTTAACTGCATGTGGTTTTTGTCATTCACTCTCATGTTCATGAGGTGAGGCCCCCATTGCTCGGTAATCTTGAGTGGCTCATACTCACTCAGTTTGGATGGATCCTCTGTGGCATTTGCTCAAATTCTGTGTTCTTAGTTTTCTTCACTCTCGTGGTCCACAGCAAGGGTTGGTAAATGTTTTTTCTATAAAGGGCCAGCTGAGGTGATAAATACCTTCGGCTTTGTGCGTCAGATAGTGTGCATTGCTACTACTCAACTTGGCTGTTAAAACATGACAACCACCATAGACAATATGGAAACAAATGAATGCATTTGTGTTCCAATAAAACTTTATGGGCACTAAAATTTTAATTTCATATAATTTTCATGTGTCACAAAAATATCACTTTTCTTTAGTTTTTTTTTTTTTTTTTTTTACTGTAAAAACCATTCCCAGTTTACAGGCTGAAGGTGGCAGGACAGATTTGGCCTGTGGGCCACAATTCGCAGGTCTAAACACAAACCTGGTCTAAACGCAAAACAGTCTACACTTCTGTGGTGAAGTATATGGGCTCAGAAATCAGATTTCATAGGTGTGGATCCCAACACTACTGTGTGCTGCTGTGATCTTAGACGTGGTGCCTATGTCTTTGTATCTTAGCTTCTTCATCTGTGAAATAGGAATGTCTAGAAACTACCTCGTTGGGTTCCTGTGAAGAATAAATGAGACAAGACAGGTAAACATGTAGAATGGGGTCTGGCACATAGTAGGCCCTTAATAGATATTATTATTATTATTATTGTTATCCTGATGAACTTTTCCTGTTTTATTTGTATTTCTATAATGCTTTGCAGAATTTACTATTTTATTTCTTCTCATTAACTCAATACCTTTTCTTCCTCTAAGCCAGATCTCACCTCTGATTAATACCACATACTTAACACATAATTTGATATTTTAATTGTGAATGACACATATCATCAAGTCTGAGATTGATTAAATATATACATATTTTAAAACTTGATTATAAGAAATAATTGACAAATAATTAATAGTACATAAGGAAAATCACAGTTAACACAACACCAGATAATTAAACCAATTACTTTTCTTCATTTATATGATGACTATAACTTTGTCTAGAGAGTACTAAACACATAGATGAAAACATTTCAGGTGAGGCAGTCATTTGGATAATTGAAGTTAAATTAAATATAGTTTAAAGTTAAATTAAATTACACTTTCTCTAAAATATCCTTTCCTGGATAAGCAGTTATGTAAAGTATTTCTTAAATGTATGAGAAAATTGTATGAGTCAGAAGAATTACTGGAAATAATATCCAATTTTTTATGGGTGATATCATTCCATGTTATGACAAATACGTTTCCCGATTAAATATTGTAGGAAGGGCAAAAATATCCTGCAAAACTATCTGGGTTGAGAATGCCACTAGAATAACCACTTTTAAGTTAGAATAACCACCACTACTTCTCTTATGAAATCAGACTTGATTACACATTAATGACATTTTTTTTTCTAGTTAGTATCCTGGTCAGGAATTAGCAATGGGATAGATTACTGTCAGTTAGATCTGAATCACATTGAGAGACATATTATAGTCGTGAAGGATAATCTGTGCCTTATGGTTCACTTTTTAGTTCTCAGAAGCTGTTTTGAATAGTTAGATCATAGGAGAAGGCATAAAAAATTTTAGAAGAATAGATTCCTTTAGATGAATCTAACTCATTAATGGATAATCTGGATTAATTCTATGTTTATAACAAACATGAGTTCTCCAACAGTTTTATCTTTCCTCGCTCGCCCTAGTAGAATACTCACAGAGCATTGGAAGTCTTTGGAATAATATTTGAAGTTCTATTGCATTCAAAAAATAAGAACTAGATAATATCAAATATTTAGCAAGCTTGGCAAAACATAACATGTTCCCGGGAAAATCGGTCTATACACGTGATGGTTTTATGGTCCCAGACTCTGTCTGCAGGGGCAAGAGAGAATTCTTTTTACACATGATATTTGTTTTCCTCCATTTGGAAGAAATCTAGATTCCTGCTCTTCAAATTGTGGTCCATGGAGCAGCAAGAGCATCACCTGGGAGCTAATGAGTTAGGAATGCAAAAGCCACCTGTACCCGCTGAAGGAGAATCTGCAATGTAACAGGATCTGCAGGAGATTTTGTGTGCACGTTCGAGTTTGAGAAATGCTCATCTGGATGGCCCTAATTTAGCTCGTCCCCATACCTGATACACTTTAAAAGGGAGAAGATGAAGTTCATAAACTGCCAACCAAAAACAAATAATAGCTGATCACTTTTGGAAACTGGGGCCAAGTTTCATCCATTTGGAGATGATGGAAACTGTATGGACCAATACAGCATCAATGGCATCTTCATACTCTCTCGGTCTCATACTCAGATCCAACCCTTAAACAAATATTTACACATCGTGTTAACACCAAGGTGTTAAGTGAGCAGACTCATTGCCTTTGAGAAAATGAAAGTGCACATAAGCACCACCTTTTCAGTGGGTCTAAATATGGGACGAGAGAAACCCCATCTCCCCTATCTTTTACTGAGGTGAAATTTCCCAGGTTGCCATTTGTGGTCAGAAGAAATCCTCAGAATATGGTTCAATGTCTTGACACTTGTTTTGTTTCCTCTGTAAAATGGAAACAACGATGGTAACTTCATCGCAGAGTTATTGTGGTGAGTATACAAACTAATGCACAGTTTCTGGCACAGAGTAAGCTCAACAAATGGCAATTGTTGCAAATACTTCACGATGCCTGGCTCTGAGGACCAGCTGCTTCCTGGGGAATTGCTAAGATCCTGCCAAATGGTGGGAGATTCTGGCACCTTAAAAACAGCTCAACTGTGATGAAGAATTTCTCTCCAGCAAATAAACCTGCTGGAAATTCCAAATACCAAAGATCTCTTCTAGGACATTTGAATACAACCAGATTTCCTTAAGTATTGATGAAAGTCACACAGAGAGGAAGTTACAGGGAGATCGTTGGTGTTTCCTGAGATGCCCCTCATCTATTTGGGGATGTGGAACCAGCTAGCACCCATGTGATTTGAATCTACAAAGTTGACATTGTGCATCATCAAGGCAATAAGACCATCCCAGGCCTTGAGATGCAGCCCACCTGAGGTTTAACTGATTATCCAGCAAATATGACCTGGAGAGTCTGACCTCCTTCCATGACTACGGTTGAAAAACGGACACTACCTGGGGGCAGGTCTGCCTCAATGAGTGATTGCAATTGAACCTGGCTGTCCTTAGTTATACAATTTTGAACTACCCAAGGTTAACTCCACTTACTTTGCGGCATCAAACTGGGAGATTGGGAAAGGCCAACTGAATAACATGGATGTGAATGAGGTCTCTCTATCAGGTAAATCACTTATCTCTGTTTCATGGAGGTCTATTTCTGGAGTTTTATCTTGTTCTTTTGTTTGAAACATACTCATCTGAGTTTTTTGTTGTTGTTGTTGTTTTTTAAATTTCCTTGACTCTCTGTGTTGGTTTCTGTGCATTAGACAAAACAGTTACCTCTCCCAGTCTTGACCAGAGTGGAGATGAGCTTTCTCGTTCAGCTGGGCCTTAGCACTTGGTTGTTCCTCAAACCTTCGTGCTAATCCAAATTACTTCTTTATTCTAAGTGGCTCACAATTGTTGATCGTATGCGAAGATCTGTCTCCATGTGGGTTTTTTCTCATTCCCCCAATGTGTAGGAGTTGTTCAGCTAGTTTCTGGATATCTTTCAGAGGGAATTGCTCCATATGCAGCTGTAGATTTGGTGTGTCCATGAGGGGAGGTGAGTGAGTTCAGGGTTTCCTCTGTCACCTTCTTGAACCAGAACCTCCTGAATGAGGTCACAGAATCACCTGATGACTGACTTTTGAGTCTCAGGTAAAATGTACATGGAACGTGATCTGTCAACTCCAAGTCTGTACCAATAAAAAAAGAAAATCATGCTTACCCCTAACCTCTCAACACAGAATTTCTAATCATGCGGTTTGGGACCCCAAGCCTGTGGGAACTGCTCTCCCAGGCTAATGTGTAACTATCTGAAGTTCTCTCTTAAATGTGTTGCCTGTCCTACTACGGGTTGCAGGATAGACAAGCTGCGATTTGCCTTATGGCTCCATCTTCCCTCTTTACAGCCTCCCCAGGGAAGTAGGAGCCCAAGAGTCTCCAGTGATGTGAATCTCAGGAGGGGAGTGCCCACTCTGGGGGAGTAACCTGCTTCAGAATGTTCCAGAATGAGTCAGCAATAAAATGTGTATATAATGGAACCCTGGCATCTTGATTTGCCAAGACAACATGACAATAACATCTAAAGAGAAACAGTGGGATTTGGGCCCACTTAGGGAAGATATGAAAGCATTCCAAATTTTCATTAGCCATGACTTTTTTATAGTTATGTAAGAAAATAAGAGTACATCGAACCCTTCAGGTAATTAATTGTCATGAGTCATGATCTTGCCCCTCTATGAAAAGGAGCTAAATTTAATGATGAGTCATTTTAGGAACTTGCAACTAGAAAAAAAATGCATTAAAAATTAATAATGAAGGTAATTACTTAACCCCATGAAAGGTAAGCCTAAGATGCTTTTCATGTCTAAGTAAGTTTAGCTGTTCATTCACCCCATGAGGTTATCTATAGCACAACCAATTTGATATTTTGGATGAATTATATCAATTTCTTAAAATTAAAACTAATAGTGGATGAAATTCAGGTTAAAGACCAGAGTAATTGCTTGATTAAATTGTTTCACATAAATTTTCTTTTTAAAAACAGAATCGATTAGCAAATGAAGTCAAACTGGCTTCTGAATGAAAATTTTTTTTAAGATTTTATTTATTTGACAGAGAGAGAGCACAAGCAGGGGGAGCAGCAGGCAGAGGGAGAGGGAGAAGCGGGCTCCCTGCTGAGCAAGGAGGCTGATGTGGGGCTTGATCCCAGGACCCTGGGATCATGACCTGAGCTGAAGGCAGACACTTAACTGACTGAGCCACCCAGGTGCCCCTGACTGAAGTTTAAAATACTTGTCATTCACAGTACTCTTCTGTTTAGTTAAGGGGAGAGCATCTGTATCCATTATCCCACTGATGCAATTGTTTTAGAACAAATTCTGGAGAACAGAGCATGGGGCTCCTTCGAATCTGGACATTGACCTGACCAACACCAGCAAAAAGTTCATATCACCTTCCACGGCCACTCTGTGGGACCTGAGTTTATTTCCTTCCTATGCTTTCTCTGTGGTCCATGCAGATGTGTTCAACTTCACCTGAAAAATGAAGGAGCTCTAGGAAAGAGGGAAATCATTCAGGACCCAAGTGCCTCCTCTTTTAATACATATTCTGGCATAAAATAATGTTTTCTCTATTTTATACATTCTCACGCACATTGTTAATCTAAAGGCAAAAAGACTGATTGGGATAGAAGAAAATGTAAGTGTTAGAATCCAATATATGTACTCTCTCCTTATATTTTAAATTTGAATCCAAACTAGAAGTTTAATCTAGTGACTTGAATCTTGAGAATTTTATTGTAATATAGGCATAGATATTTTATTTTTTAATATACACAATGCAGTATCATAGGAGGTTATTAAATGTCTAAGCAGTAATTCTTGTAGTGCTGTATGCAGATTCTTCCACTAGAGGGCCCCTCAACTAAATATATTGAAGGGAGGTGAAAAAGGATTTTTTTTCATGATGAAAAGTCCATTACAAAAAATCAAAAGGCTTTTGAATCTCTACCATTACTGTATATTAATGGACAGTTATGTTACGTGAAACCATACAGATATTCAATTAAAGCTTTATAAGCTGGAAGTCTACAGTCAGAGGAGAATGTCGTAAGCACAATAAAAAACAGAATCTTACAATGTTAGTGCTGGATGGCAAATTTTAAAAACCTAACAAAATAATTATTTTAGAAATACTCTAACTTCATTACAAATTTTTTTTAAGGAAACAATCTTAGAAATAATCTCTAACATTCTTCATTTTACTGAAATTGGAGAAATCAAGGGCCAGAGTGCTGTCTGGATGAGATGCCAGCCTCCCGGCCCCAGTCCCAGGCTTTTCCCCATTCTTCTCCAGTAAATGATATTCTCTATTCAATCTACCTGTATCTGTATCTGCCTCGAATAAATAACTGTCCTTCTGATTCTCAAGTCCTGGAAAAAGTCCCCACATCCCATGACTTTTGGGCTGAGCATCAGGTAATACTATGGTTTTCGTCACTTCTCTCCCATCAAATGCCTCTTATTCCTTGAAATCTCTTCTTTTTTAAAAAATTTTTAAAAATTTATTCATTTGATACAGAGAGATACAGAGAGAGAGAGAGCATGAGCAGGGAGAGAGGCAGAGGGAGAGGGAGCAGACTTTCCGCTGCTCCAGGAGCCCGATGTGGGGCTCGATCCCAGGACCCTGGGATCATGACCTGAGCCGAAGGCAGATGCTCAGTGACTGAGCCACCCAGGCGCCCCTACTGTTTTTTTAACTATACTTCTGCATGTTATATTTTTAGTGGTTGTTCTAGGGACATATATATCCCAGTGTATATACATATACATACATACACTATATGCTTATATATATACTATATCTAGATGCTATATATATCCTTTACACTAGAGTCATCCTATTACATCTATATAACATTTTATATCTCACAAGACTATTAAAATCAAGTCACAAAGTTTTAAAAAATGAAGAGTAAAAAGGTCATCTTTTTTATTTGCCCACGTATTTACCGTTTCCAGTGTGCTTCATTCCCAGTTCCTTTTGGGATCCTTTTCCCACAGCCTGATGAACTTTCTTTGGCATATCTTGTAGTACAGGGAGTGGGCACACATTCTCTTTGTTTGTTTTTGATCTGAAAATGACTTTATTTCACTTTGTTCTTGAAGGATATTTTGTTGGAGATAGATATTGGTTTGATGGCTTTTTTCTTTTACCACTTTAAAGACATTTTATTTTTTTTCTGGCTCTTATGGTTTCTGCCAAGAAGTGAGTAGCCGTTTAAATCATATGTAATATACTGTCTTTCTCTGGCTGCTTTCAAGAGTTCTCTTTATCTTTGGTTTTTAGCAGTTTGAGTATATGGTGTCCAGGTGTGGGGTTTTTTTTTTTGTATTTATCCTTCCTGGAGTTTGCTGAGCATGTTGATTCTGTAAATTTATGTCTTTTACCAAATTTGGGGATTTTGCAGTCATTATGTCTTAAAATATTTGTTCTGTGTCATCTGTCTCGCCTCTTCCTTTAAAACTCCAATTATAATAAGTACGTTAGACTTCTGTTATTGTTCCACAGGTCCCTGGAGCTTTGTTCTTTATTATTTTTTTCAATATTTTTCTCTGTTCTTATGATTGGATAATTTCTGTTGATCTATCTTTGCATTCTTCTGTTATCATTAATCTTCTGTAAGCTCATCTGTGGGAATTTTTAGTCTCACATATTTTATGTTTTCATGCTGGAATTTCCAATTGATTCCTTTTTATAGTTTTTATTTCCATGTTGTGATTTCCTCTATGTTCATTCATTATTAATTGCTTTTTTCTATGAAATGGGGATTTTAGTGGCATTTGCCTCATAGGGCTATTTTAAAAATCAACTTTGTTATAAGACTTATTATTTAAAATACTGCACCCATTTAAAGTGTACAGTTTGATGAGTTCTGATAATTATATAAGCTGATGAAACCACCACCATAATTAAGGTATACCCCAAAAGTTTCCTCTTGCCCCTTTGCAGGCCATTCTTCCCCCCACCCTGGCTCCAGGCAACCCTTATACTGTCTTATTTATCTAAAATTCTAGAAAATATAAATTAATCTTTTTGCACAAAAAGAAAATTGCATGTTAAGGGTGCCTGGGTGGCTCAGTTGGTTAAGCATCTGCCTTCGGCTCAGGCCATGATCCCAGGGTCCTGGGATCGAGTCCCACATCAGGCTCCCTGCTCAATGGGGAGCCTGCTTCTCCCTCTGCCTGCTGCTCCCC